>NW_022900936.1:32378319-32394690 GCF_012274545.1 Fukomys damarensis
GGAGGGGGTGAAGGGAGGGTGGGGACAAGGGGAAAAAATGAGAACCAAGACCTGTCATGTAGAGGTACAAGATCCCAACAATGAATGTAACTGTATTGTATCCCTAAAATATACCAATAAATTCAATTATTTAATAAAAAAAGCTTCTCCACAGAAAATAAAAGAACTATCAGAGTTAAGAAAACCTACAGAATGGGAGAAAATTTTTGCCAGCCACACCTCAGACAAACACTTAGTATCTGGGATACATAACAAACTGAAAAAGGTAGATCCCTCAAAATAAAATAAAAGACCCAATGAAAATGGGCTATTGAAATGAATAAATGTTTCTCAGAAGAAAAAATACAAGCAACCAGTAAATACATGAAAAAATATTTAACATGGCTGACCATTTGAACAATACAAATTAAAACAACACTGACATTCCATGTTACGGTAAAAAGAATGACAATCATCAAGAAATGAAATTGTAACAAAAACTAGTGAGAATGCAGTGAAAAGAAACCCTCTTACATGGCTGCAGCAAATGTAAACTAGTTAAACCAGTATGGAAATCATTACGGAGATTCCTGAAAAAAACCTAAGAAATAGAAATTCCATTTGACTCAGCTATTCCCTTTCTAGACATCTTCCCAAAAGAATTAAAGACATCATGAGCCGGGGATTTAGCTCAGTGGTTCCGCCGCCTACCTGCAAGGGTAAAGACCCGAGTTCGATCCCCGGTACCAAAAACAAACAAACAAACAAAAAAGACATCATATTGCAGTGATACATGTATGAAAATGTTTATTGCAGCAAAATGCATAATAGCTGAATCTTGGAAACATACTATATATCCATTAATAGATTTATAGAAAAAGGAAATGCAGTATTTATACATAATGGAATACTACTAAGCTCTAAAAGGATAAATTTTAGTCATTTGTGAGAAAATCAATGCAACTTGAGATTATAATGCTAGTGAAATAAATCAGACAGAAATACTTAAATACCTCTCATATGAGAGGTAAGAATGTAGATAAAGAGCAAAATAGATAAAAAGAAACAGATAGATCTTTTGCAAATGGGGAGGGGACAAGAGATGGAGTGTGTTTGAAGGGTAGGGAAAGGGGACTTAAACAGATTTAAGATGTGTCATGCACATGTACCATCTGTTCCTTGTAAAGGAAAGCATTATGTGTCACAAACATGGACTAAAAAAAGAAAAAGAAAATTGGGAAGGATAATCTAGAGATAGAAGAAGGGGAATAAGATGAATTAAGATATATTAAGTACTTGTACTTATTTCCCAATTGAATGTAGATATTTTATACTGCAAACATATAGTAATAAAAATAATAAAAACTAAAATAACGACTGCATTTGTTATACTAAACGCATGTATGTAGGTATCCATAAGTGTGTGTATATGTCTATTTACATATGTGTGAAATTTTATTTAAATCATTGTAATGTAAAAACTTTTAGTGTTTTAAATTTTCTGTTTTCTAATGATTTATGATGAAAATTACTTATGATTTATGATAAAACCTTACTTTTTTAGTGTGGTATTTTCTCCTTTGGTAAACATACAGGAAAGCTGTTCAAAAAATCAAATCATATTTGTTATAAATACTTATACACAAATTCACATTATGATTGTAAAACCACATGTCACTTTTTCCACATTACTCTGTAGCAGTGATTAATAGAAACTGCAGGGAAGCTGTCATTTTACTGATCCTTCAATTTAATTATTTATGATTAGAAGTGAATGGACATGGAAATGTGTTCTTAAAAGTAATTGTTTTCATAGGACACTTATGTCTGTGACTTACGTTATGCTTAATTCACCTCAACTATGCCTTGTTTCTTTCAGTCTTTTTCTTCAGATTATAAAATTATTTCTAAAAAAAATACATAAAATTATTTCTAAAGTAGCTTTTCTTCCATAGAACTAGGAATAATCAAAAGTATTCACTTTTACTGATTCAAAACCCTCAAGTCATGCAATAACAAAGGCAAATTTAGGATACTTATTTGTAAGTCAACAAAGTTTCTTACACTTAGAAATCAGTTGGGAATGTAGGTGGAAAGAAGCAATATGAAGTTAGACTGCAAGACTGACAGCAGGGATGGGTCCTACTTTGCTTGCTCTTTCTTCAGTCCTTTCAGAAGTGCTCCTGCTTTTGAAAAGCAGGAAACTGAATTAAAGCCTCAGGCTGTTTCTAAAATTAATAGAGAAATTTACCTATCCCATTTCTCCCACCATTTTGAACTTTCCTTAGAAGCTAACTCTGAGGTGTGCTCTGATTCAATGGAACTAAACTACGAATTAAAAAGGTGTAGTCATCTCAGCTCTCCTTCTAGTGTGAGGATTAATTAGCAGTGCCCTGGCATAGCAAAAACAGAGATCTCATTTGAGCAGTGTTTGGGAAAATTGCAGTCATTTACCACGATTGACCTTTGGTCAGTGTTTCAATTAGCTATCACCTACTCTTCCTTGCAGATAATTCCTCAATTTTCTTCACTTTGCTCATTGGTTAATAATGAATTCCTTTTGATTAAATATATCTTTATCAAATATTTTTTCCCCAAGTCTTGACCTAACAACAACACCTGTGAAAGAACATACTTTGACTGTGTACTATTTATATTTGAACTGGCAACAGAATTGAGTTTTTCTTCAAACTGAATAAGCTCTGAGGACTTTGGTTGCTGATCTCTTATTAGAGTGCCACCCAACCTGTATCCTATTTGGCATTGTTAAAGATCCCAGCATAGTAGAACAGTATTAAGGAGGGTGAGGGGGCTGTTTAAGTATGAGTAAGATTAAAATTTTCCATCAGATTCACAGAAAGGAGTCAGAAATTTGATTTTATTATAGAAAAATGAAGAAAATATTATCTCTTAAAACCTAATTCTGTGGTCAAGTGGTATAACAGCAATAAATGCTGTACATTAAAATGAACTTTGTATATTTAGTAATTTTCTTTGTAAAATTCATATAAATCAAAACATTAATCACAAACAAATGCAATATATATACATATGTATGCTTTTATCTTGCTGTTTTTGAAGAAGTGTTACAATGGAGTGACTAGTCACTATGTTTTTGCATTTCTAGGTTGTAGAGAATGGCTGTTTAATTTTTTACTATGCTTTGTTGCCAAATTGAGTATTAGAACTACAATTGACTCTCCTCTGTGAATAAATTGTTTGGCCAAATGAAAAATAACCAGGAAAAGGAGAGTGTGGTTTTCAAGGTGCACATTTTTTTTTCTTTTTTTTTTTTTTCCTCATTGAGTTTATTGGTACATTTTAGGTATACAGTACAGTTACATTCATCACTGGAATCTTGTACTTTTTTTTCATCTTTAATTGAGTTTATCGGTACATTTTAGGGATACAGTACAGTTACATTCATTGTTGGGATCTTATACCTCTGCACGACAAGTCTTGATTCTCATTTTTTTCCCCTTACCCCTGCCCTCCCTTCACCCCTCCTCCCCTCCCGATCTACAAACACTTTATTTTCGTCTTTTCATTATCTCACATTTTTTTCTTTTCCCTTTTTACCCTTCCCATACCCACCCCACCTTCCCTACACCTTTAGCTCCTTTCTTCCCATTTCTAAATGTCAGTAATCTTATTAGGATCTTCGTATTATTGCAGATTATTCACACCAGGGAAACTATTCGGTATTTACACATGCGTGCCTTATTTATTTCACTTAGGAGTATATCTTCAATATGTATCCATTTTTAAGGGGATACTTGCTTTCAAAGTTATGTGAATACTGACCTTATACTTGTATGACTTTTAGAATGAGAGTTCCCTTAAAATTTCCCTGCCAGGATTCTCATTCTCTTACCCCACCCCCGTCTCTGCCATTTGACCTACATATTTTTGTAGTTGTTGTTAACTACCAGGTATCATAAAAGCAGATTTTCTTTTGAAGTGAGGTGAATATATTAGTATTTAGAATTAGAACATCTTGCTCACAGAAATAAAATTGCTGTGGTGTTGCTCATTTATTGATAATTATTTGTTTTTCCCATGAGTTGATATTGTGATGCTACACTGGCTTGAATTTATGATGCAGGATATTCAGTGTAGATATTTTAG
This sequence comes from Fukomys damarensis, assembly GCF_012274545.1. Lineage (NCBI taxonomy): Eukaryota > Metazoa > Chordata > Mammalia > Rodentia > Bathyergidae > Fukomys > Fukomys damarensis. Next base: position 32,382,427 of record NW_022900936.1, read on the forward strand.
AAAATGAGTATTTGAAGATCTGCTTTGCCTATGACTTTTTTATTTTAACTGAAACCCAGGAGAACTGTTGGTAATGGTGAAACATTTTGAAAAACAGAGAGTTTGCTTCCTTGATGTGTAGTCATATAGACTTTCTTGAAACTTAAATCATCTCTGGTGCTCAAAAATCACTAACTCATGTCATGTGGAAAAATTCTTTGACAGTAAACTTGAGTTAAAAAATAAAATGGAGTATTTAATACGTTGTTTTGCATTGAAGATCATTAAAAAATAAACTCTCTGTAAGCCTAAAGAATAGAATCCTATAGATTCATTCATAGGAAAATGGATACATATTGAAGATATACTCCTAAGTGAAATAAATAAATCACACATGTGTAAATACCAAATAGTGTCCCTGGTGTGAATAATCTGCAACAATGCATAAGATTCTAATAAGATTACTGACATTTAGAAATGGGGAGAAAGGAGCTAAAGGTGTAGGGAAGGTGGGATGGGTAGGGGAAGAGTAAAAAGGGAAAAGAAAAAAATGTGAGATAATGAAAAGATGAAAATAAAGTGTTTGTAGATGGGGAGGGGAGGAGGGGGTGAAGGAAGGGCAGAGGTAAGGGGAAAAAATGAGAATCAAGACTTGCCATGTAGAGGTACATGATCCCAACAATGAATGTAACTGTACTGTATCCCTAAAATGTACCAATAAACTCAATTAAAGCTGAAAAAAAAAAAAAGAATAGAATCCTGATAAAGGACAAGACAAAGAAACTGACCAGAGTACTTTGAAATTCTATTATATTATCTGCTAGGCACTAAAAGCACAGTGCTTGTGCCCTTGGAACTGCAGATATGAATACAAAGTGTTGAAGTTTATTGTAATATCAGAAAGAAATGAATATACAGCATAATTTAAAATATATGTATAGCATAGTTTAAAATATATTTACTGTTTTTTTAATTAAAGAAAAGGACTATAAAGTCCTTAGTGTTGATGAAAGTCATAATGTGGCCAGGCTAAGGGTCCCTGGAGAGATTCATATCTCACATGATTATCTGCCTGGCTTACTGCTACAATTTGGAACTGAGGCACAGTTTAAGATGTGGAGTGAATGCCAAATAACAACAAAGGAACAAATTCTATTTTTTATGGTGGATAGAAATTACAAATCCTATATTTACATTTGCACTACAGATAAAGTAGTCATTGCTTGGAAACTGCCAAGTGTTCTCAGTATTATGGTCCTGGTTAACTTCTAGGTTAGGTTAACATAGATTGTGGGGAACACTGAAAAGCCAGTTTTCCATCCATTAATTTGTTCTTTCGTATTTAATGTTGAATGTAGTTGCAATTCTTCTCTAATGCTCTGGGATTTCCAGCTATACCTAATCTTCTTGCTGTGTATGTAGCTCAGGTTTTATGAGGAAAATTGGTTAGTTGGTAGAGCTATTGTAACAAAGTGCTACAAATGAAACCAATAAACAAGATTAATTTATTTTCTTCAATTTCTGAGGTTGGAATTTCAAGATCAACATATTTTTTTTCTTTTTATTGAGTCTATTGGTACAATCTAGGTCTACAATACAGTTATATTCATTACTGGGATCCTGTACCTTCAAATGATAGTTCTTGGTTCTCATTTTTTCCCCTTGTCCCTGCCCTCCCTTCACCGCCTCCTCCCCTCCCCATTTACAAACTCTTTATTTCCATTTTTTCATTTTCTCATAAAAACTATAATAGTACACAAGATCCTCATGGGGTAATTAAGAGTGTGTAATTGTAATGCTCAACTTTGTTTACATTTTATTCATACCTCTTTAATTCATAAATATTCACTAGAAAGGACTTTGGTTTGTGCAATGAAAACTTTGGTTTATTTATTATTAATTGAAAATAAGCAAATTCTTTTTCCCAAATCTTAAAATTTTGCTATTTGGAAATATCCAAGTTTGTTTAACATTCCTGTAACAGCAGAATGGTGCCTATCACCTTACTCCTATTCAGGTAAAAGAAACATGTTCAACCGAAAGAATGATTTAGGTGAACATATATGATGGGGGAGCAAAAACATGACTTAATTCCCTTGTTTTCATTGGTCCTGAGTTGGGTAGCATGCAAAACAACAGCAGCAATTTACAGAAAATAAGCCTAGTAACCAAAGAGAGTTTGGATAATTTCTTAAATTTCTTAATTTTATTTACTCAAAATATGTAGCTTAGATACAGTAATTGTACAATTTAACTTATTGGATATGTCTTATTTTATTGTTTGTGTATTGGCAAAAGGTTTTTGAGATCTTTTTTCAGTTCAAATTTGTTCAAGGACATAGTTCAGGCATTTAGTATGCTGGTACAGTGCTCTTTGTTCTGTTAATCCTTTTTATGCTGAGAAGCTGAAATGTGAAAAGGTTGTAAAACAGGGAAACAAACTCAAATGGTTATTTGTTGTTTTGGTTTAATTCCATTATAATACAGCACCAATAAGCATGGTGACTAAGATAATAAGAGCCTGAACCTTCCAATGTATGCCTTAAATTCAGTAAGACATCAATTAAAATTTACATTAAATTTAAAAAATGGTTACAAAGCACAAAACAAAAAAGGATTTAAATAAAGGACAATTTTTGTTCTTTTTTGACCATATTCTTTGTTTGGGAGAGCTTTGGTCGGTTTTCAGCTTTCACCTTGAAATGAAATCAGAAGAAACTGAATTCTAGGACTTGAGATTTCCTCATTGAGAAGTCAATAAACTGACGGGAGGGAGAAAAGCAAACTTCATAATTGAGAAAATTAAAAATTCTTCCCTGTAATTGAGGTTATACACAAGATCAGACCACAGACAAATAACTGAAATGATAGCACGAGTCAACAGCAAACAGGACATACTGCAGGACAAATTATGTCTCCAATGCAGATGAAATCAATTTCATGCACAATTTATTAGTGCTGTCACGGATGGTCTGTCCTAAGACAAAATCTAGGTGAATTGAGTTACTTACCTATAGCAGTACCTAGTGGTGTTTTGAGGTATGTTTCTTATACCTCCTGGCTCCCTAGAGGGCTTGTTAAAAATACAGATTACTTTGCCTTACCTGAGATCTAGTGACTAAAAATTTATTATGTAGGAACTTGGGAATCTGTATTTATTATTAATTTACTTTGGAAAAATTCTACTTTAGAGGGAGATCATGTGTGTGTGTGTGTGTGTGTGTGTGTGTGTGTGTGTGCGTGTGTGTGTGTTCACAGTACTACTTCACAGAAAGTAATACTTTACTTTTTAAGAATGTATCATTTTCAAAATGCACAAAGGTGTGTAAAATGATATGGTTAATATGCAGCCTATTTCAATTATTTTTCTAATAAGTGTAATGATGTTTCTGGCCTTTTGTTTATATATATGTTGTTGTTGTTGTGGAAACATCCATGATGCAAAGAAGTCATGGCCTTTCCAGCAGCTAAATAGTGCATGAGAGCTTCTTTACCCTAAGCAAGCTCTAAAGTTGTTTTCCTATTATGAGTAGAAAATATTAATATAAGATATAGGTTTTGCTTACCTCCTTTAAAATAGCCAATAAAAGTGAATTTCACATTTGATTTTCTTTTATTAAGTATAGTAGAAAACTGTTTAAAGCCACATCAACAAATAACCCAGCAAGCTCAATAGTTTCAGGATGTATTCTTATAGATAAAAGTTTATAGGAACGACTTACATTTAATGACATATAAAACAATGACATCGATGCATTTTCCTTTGAAGTTAGAGCATTTTGCCCATGTAGCTTGTTTGGGGATGTTGCTGTCTGTAAGGAAGGCTATAATCCATAGCAAGTTATTCATATTTTTTCAAGAGGAAAATAGGGGCAACAAGATTTGGTGGTTTGCTTGAAAGCACACATCAGTCAGTGGAAAAGACAGAAATAAGTTAAATATCCCTCGCTGACCATCCTGCCTCTTCTGGAAATGTGTCTGCTCTTTGATCTTTCTGAGACAACTTAGCCCCAGAGAAATTCACATTTCTTGCTTTGTTGTGTATAATAGCTCTTTCCTTTCAAAGCTATGAATGTCAAAATTGTGTTTGAGGGTGATTAGTCAAAATAAATGCTTTTCCCTCTACATTTTAATCTTTGTAGAGCATTTCTGCAGCAGCCAGTGGGAGGGCGGATGCTCCGTCGCCCAAGGCTCATCTTTTCCTCCTCCTGTGACCACCTGCTTTCTGCCTCAGCACTTGGATTCACCTTACAGTCCAGCTGCTTCCCCTGTTCCAGGCCCAGCGGCATCCTCGGTCATGGCACAAGTCCTGTGTGAGCAGTGACCCTTGTGGCTTTCCTGTCATCGTCCAGCTGCCTTCAGCCTGAGCACTGACTTTCGCAGATTCTACTGTCAATTTTACAGTTCTGCAATTCTGTCAGCCTGACGCCAGACTTCACTACTGTATGGCGCTCATGTTCTTTGCTTGCCTTCTGCCTCTGTTCGGAGCTCGGGATTTAACCCACCCCATCTGCCCACTGATGCCTCAAGGTTGAACTGTGGAAGAAGTTAGAGCTCCCACTTCCTTGGGCTCCACTCACCCTCTCCAAGGAGAGATACCATTCTCCTCAGAGGAGGAAATGAAACACTGCTGCTTTCCCAATATACAGTTGACAAAGTTGTTCGACTAAGCTCCGTGGTAATTTGAACTTTGTTAAAATAAGCATTAAAATATGCCAACGTCATACTTAATTCAAATGCAAAGGTTATCTCTCAGCAGGCCTAGAACACAGAATTATGAGGGATAGATCGCATAATTAAGGTAGAAAAGTCACCACCAGCAGAACGAAAATGTGTGAGGCACTGGATTTCTATTTCCTCCCTCTCTTCATCAATATTTCTACCGTCAGGAAGTCTATTTGATGATCTAACTCTTAACTACCTTTTAATAAAGTATAAATTGTAAAATTTTGTTGCCTGAGGACTAGATACGTGGGCTTTGCCAGGTTACAGTTTTAAATGCCATAAAGATATTCAACCTTTAACACAATTTGATAACACTTAATTCCGGTGAAAGTATAGCATTTGTTTTTTTTTGTTTTTGTGTTTTGGTTTGGCATTGCTATAAGAATAACGATATTGTGAAAAGATAAAATGAGAAGCAAATGTTTCTTAATAAAAGTAGTTGCATTTGAAAGTGTTCCTGTTCGTGGGCACATATAGACAGCACATTCATTCTTTACTGTTCTTTCTCTTTCCTCTCTCGTTGTCAGATACACAAAATTGTATACTGATAACTATCATACTTTCACAATTAAATTAGACTTTGTTACAATTTAAATTAAATTTTATTTTACATAAGCTTTCATTTTATGTTAGTTTTTATCTCAGCTTTGAATGGTTATATTCTATGTACCATTTCATATCTTTTGATTTTTATTTCTTATTTTCATAAATTTAAGATACTAGACCTTTTCAAAGTATTGTCAAATTATTTTCCATATAGCATCTTGTTACTGAATATATGGTTTATTTATATATATTTCAAGTCTTCAAACAAAATAGCTTTCTAAAAATACAAAATCACAGGATGAAAACAGCACCTGAGAAAATCAGGGTAAACAGAAAATAAGTATAGAAAAATAAACTAAACAAAGTACATAAAACATGTTGTAAAGCCTTATATATTCGTTAAACATGCATACAAAATTAAATTTTGGTTTTAATGCAGGTGTAGGCTAGCATGAAGGTATGTTTGTTCTTTTTTTTCTTTTTTTCTTTTTTGGTGCTGGGGATTGTGTTGACACAATTCTTAGTGATGAAAATGAATTCAGTTCTCTGAAATCTCCTGTTTTTCTAGATATGGAGATCTCAAGCAGTAAGAGTATTTAGCCATATGATTTTGCTATGATTTTTAAATGCAAAGAAAAGGAATGGGTTTACCACTCTTCATACAAATTACAAAATGTATTTTATAAAATCTAACATTAGGTCTTGTGGTATAAATATGCCAATTCAAAAGGCAGAAATAGCTCCTATTTATTTCCATTCATTACTATTTCTTTGTAGCAAGGTTGAATGTTGTTCTTATTTTATTGGGCTCTAGTTGTACTTCCTAGTTTGCAAATTATCTAATTCCTTCCATCTTTAAGATTTTTGATAAAGGATAATACATAGACAATAGTCTATGTACATCAATATTTCATAGCTTTTTAAGCTTGTCTTGCTTGCTGGATTGGGTTTGACACAAGTGAGGCTTTTATTTCTAATTGTGATATTCTTGATTAAGTCAGGAGCTAGACCTCCTTTGTATGTACTTTTTAAAATGAAAATATCTCCCTAAATTCTGGTTTGACCTTGGTTTTTAATATACCATTTAAAGTGGAAGAGACAAAGAGTAGATAACAGGACAACAATGCATTTAGTAATTTTGTTAGTATAGGTCAAGCAATCCTGCTATCAACAAGGAATCTAAAAATATCTGACACTTCTGACCATATTTAACATTTTATTAATTGTATATTCAAATTATATATTCAAAACATGTATTCAAAGATAATTTTCACTGATAATTAACCTTTGCTATAGCCCACTAATATAAAAATTATGATCTGATTGTCTTGATAGTTTTTCCTTTTACAAAAACTTTTAGAGAAAATTTTAGTTCTGTGATTTAAAGATGCATTTATGTGAACACACTAGAGTAAGTCCCCCACTCACAAACGAGTTCCATTCCGGGAGACCATTTGTAAGTTGGATTCATTGGAAAGTCTGACAGTGTGGTCTTACACATCTTTGACACAGGTATGCAATGTATATTCCTTTGCGCTTCCTAGCAGTCCCCTCCACATCATCATTGTTTTTCTTCTTGCTTCTGGACATCCTGGGCTCTGAATGAGCACTGAGCACTATTGCATCGTACAGTAAGCACAAAGTAGCTCAACTGTGACAATGTCCAACAAACATAAGAGCTACTACTACAATTTGCATCCAAGAATGTTTGTAATGTGAAGTCTCTTTGCAGCTATGAAAATTTGCTACTTTAATGTTTGTAAATTGGTGACATACTGTATTCTTATCGCTTGCCTTTCTGTGTTGCTTTGATTCTAAAAGTGTTTAAATCGCCAACCAGAAAGGTGACAAATTTTTTCAAGAATTTTTTATGATATATGGGTTATGTTAACATTTATATGAAAAACAAAACAGCATATTTTTAGTACCACATTTAATCAGATAGTCCTGTTAGCATGTGGCCTCTCTAAACTAGAGCCCTCTTTCAGGATGCATTCTTTAGTGTTTTGAAGAAATGAGGGGTACAATTCTCGCAGAAAGGCATCCTGTTCCTATTTCATCATCTTAACTACATCTGTTGCAGCCACATGCTGTGTGAACTTGAACTGCAGGAGTCAGAAGAAAATCGTCACTGCCACGTGCAATGATGCTTTTGCCAGAAACTCACCTTGTAAAAATTCTCCAAGAAGCAAACATAAGAAGTTTGTTGTGTAGAAGAACAAGGGCATGACCGAGCTCATTCTGGGCATTTCAAAGACTATTACCTGATATTTGCTACAGATTATGATAGACTTGAAGAATGTCAAGAATGGAGGATTATGGCTAGATAAGAAAGAAGACTATTTGAATAGTGTTTTCTTCATATTTTTATTAGTGCATATTGGCCTTACAGATTAAAAGGTTTGACTTTGGCAGATTTGTATGAGCACAATTTCATTACTTCCACATCTTGCCATCCCCCTGTCACACCCTCCTTGATTAACATGTACAGTATTTGGAGAGATGATTCATGTATAAAGTATTTTGATGGTATTAATTCCCATTTTAGTCAGAAGAAATGGTGAAATTAAAGATATATAGAAGTTTTGCAGATGAATCAAAATGAATTAACCTTGTACAAAGGGAATTTTGCTTTCTGTTCCAATGTCTTAAATGACAGCGAATGAAGGAGTGGTGTGGGGGAGAGGGTACACGATAGAAGGGTCTTGAATGCAGGTGACCTTCTCTTGGATTTCCTTTATCTCATTCCATGATTCTGCACTCAGGACTTCCCAGTCTCAGCTTCTTTCCCGTTCTTTCCTTTGTTTCTGTCCTTTCACCATTTCTATCCGGAGTGAAACTGTCCTCACTCAATGATCCTTTGTGTACTCCTGCAGAGGGATATCCAAAGATAGTGACCACTGCTTTACTGCTTTTCATTATTAGAGTCAGGGAAAATAAGCTGATCAGAAGCCTCAGACCATGAATTTAATTTTTTATAAAAAAGAAATTTCTGGTAGTGATGATTGTCTGTGATTTAAAATAATGTACATACTAAAAATAAAACTAGGCAAGGCAACATGCTTATACACAGTTTCCTGGAAAGGATTTGTTATTAAAATAATACATTTCTATATGGTACTAGAAAGAGCATAAAATGTAGCACAAAACCTATACGTCTTAAATACCGACTTACTCCTTGAAATTATAATCATATAAAACATCATTAGGGCCAGGGATTTAGCTCAGTGGTTCCGCACCTGCCTCACAAGCGTAAGGTCTTGAATTAGATCCCCAGGAACAACAACAACAAAAAATCATTGACCATAAATATTGTGAAATATTTTTTATATTAATATTAATAGAAAAAGAAAAAAATCACCCAACTATATGCTCAACAGGGAAGTGAATTAATGAATGATTAAATAGTCATGTGGCCATTATATTCATGTTTTGAACACTTTTAAAGTTACAGAAAATTGCATATAATTCAAGCATAATGCAATTCGTAAATAGAGTTTCAGTGTATCAATCTTGTGGCTGATATTATTAGATACTGTGTCGAAATGTCCCCTCAAAGCCTCACAGAATCATAGGTGGGGCTTTTGCTGGTGGCTGGGTCAATAGTTTGTGATACTGGGATTAAGGCTGTGTGATTATTAAATCAGCCCACTGATTGGTTTGGCACCACCCTAGTCTCAGTAGCCTAGATAGAGTATAAAAGGGCCAGAAAGACACTATTAAGGTTCTTTGCTTACTTGCTTTTGTTGTCTTCTGCTCCCATGAACTGTTTGTCTTCTGTGATGTCCCTCTCCTAAGCCACCCTGTCTGGGAGCCAGGAAGTACAAATTGAAATCTCCATAAACCGCGAGTTGAATAAACCTTTTTTCTTTTAACTTTGGGTGTCAGCTATTTTGTCTCAGTAATGAAAAAGATAACTAAGACATATAACACTAAAATATGCAGTTTATTCCATTCCTATTGATTTGAGGGTGGGAAATGCTTAACTGAGCACAACCCTGCTAAATCTCTTTGACATAATGGTAACCAAATGATATTCTGGGGTGGACTTTTGGGGAGCATGCTTTATGGAATAAACACTGTACCATCTTCTATTCGACATCCTCCTTTCTTCATAGAATGGCTATGGTGAAGTTTCCATGAATGTAAAACTGCACACTAAGGACTGAGGAGAAAGGAAAAAGGCATGCATGCTGGAGTTTCTATATCAGTACTGGATTATTCCAGTATTGCTTGTCACACCAAAACAGAACACAAGCACAGAAAATTAAGAAAAATTATATGCGTTAAGCCACTGTAATCAATTTTCATTGCATGCTGCTGAACATAATCCTGGAGACAGATATCAATTCTGATAAAAAATTCACTAAATACATAAATTAAAAATAATATTAGATTTATGACTTTAAAATCATAACTAGATTATTGACATTAAAAATATTTTATGCTGGTAAGCCACCCTCAATATAGGGTATGGATATCTGCAAAAGTCAAATCAGTTGGGAGAATTTTAACAAACATTTCTGAATGCATGAAACACAATATTTTCTTTATAGTACTTATAAATATGTCATAAAATACTGTTTCCTGTTATATCATATACCAGTATGGCATTGTACAACAAGCATGATGCCAGTAGATTTTTACAAAAGTGAAACATTTAAAGAAGTCAGTAAAATAAATGGCAGCACCCACTTTTAGGCATACAGATGTTAAAACTGCAGTTTACTTTCCTTTGATTGGTTTTGTGTAGCGACCAAGAAATAAAAATCAAACAGGAATCAAAATGGCAAGAATAAATGAGCAAGAAATCATTCACAGTGGCATGGCTCCATACAATGTATTATTCTGCTTAAAAAGCACCTTTTTTCTACAGGTTCACCTTCCCAAATAGACACAGATAACAATTCTGATACAAATTCACTAAAAATAAACACATAAAAGAACCATATTAAATGCTAACTGTAGAAATTTATGCATGTTGTACTTGATAATTTAAGCAATGCTATTATCTCAGTGTTACACAGTTTATGTCTAGTAACTACATATTTCATCATAAATAAGAAGTAATTGATGCATATACCAGACAAAGGTGTCTTGTGTGAAGAAGAAGGGTCTACTGGGAAGCTAACATGTCTTCTGGACATACTGAACACATCCAATGAGTGTGAGATCAAGAAAAATTAACTAGTATAAAAATTTCTCTGTTTCTTTCATAAATTGCATTCCCACAAATATTCATTTCTTTATTTTCTTTCATTTCTTCATTTTTATAGCTTTTCAGTGGTACTTTGGCACAGACGCAATAAAGTGGATTTTATCATTCTACTGAAATTTTTAAATATCAGAAATGCTTGAACACAATACAGAGTTCTGAAGTGTAACATTCAAAATTAAAATAAATAAAGGTCATATAATAAATTTTGCTTATGGAAATACGTTTTATTTTGCTTCATAAATCATTCAACAACACTGGTTAGAGATTTGTGGATATGATATCATTTAATTAGCATTATTGGAGGTTTAAATAATCAAATATAAGTGTCATCTCTGTAAGTGTTCTGTAGTTCTACAGTTGAGAAAAATTATATATAGTATTTACATAAATGCGAGAGATTAACAGTTCTAAGTGCTTATTTCTTCTATTTCCTTTCTTTTTTGGATAAGGAACTCAAACAGTGCTAAGCTTTTAACAAACTGAAGTGTTCCTGTTCACAACCAAATTCCAAATTCTTTCTTACCTCCAGACCCAAACACTTGTTTCCTTTGCTTGACACCTCTGAACTTACAGGAAAAACATCAACATTTTCCTTCTCCCAGGAAGCTATCCTTGAACTGTTCAGATCTGTATTACGTCTCTCTCTTCTCCCAAAAAAGTCTGTACATGGTTTCTTTTGCCATTTAACATACTGGCCCTAATTGTTATTGTTAATGTCCATGAGGACTTTTTAACAGTTTTTTTTTTGTTTTGTTTTGTTTTTTGGTACTGGGGATTGAACTTGGGTCCTTGTGCCTGCAAGGCAGGAGGCAGAACCACTGAGCTAAATCCCTGGCCCCAGAACTTTTAATTAAAAATGTATCAATAATTTGCAAAAATATTTTGTTATTGTTATTGTTTTTCTTCATGGGTCCAGTATATACCAAGTAAGTGGTCTTTATAAGTAATTATTAACTTCCTGATAATTAAAAACCAAGTGTGTACATTTTGTGAATTATGTTTGTAAAGCATATAAATACTTACATGTAAAATATATATATTCCTGTGTTAGAATCATTAAATTTTTTTTCAGCTTTAATTGAGTTTATTGGTACATTTTAGGGATACAGTACAGTTACATTCATTGTTGGGATCTTGTACCTCTATATGACAAGTCTTGATTCTCAGTTTTTCCCCTTGTCCCTGCCCTCCCTTCACCCCCTCCTCCCCTCCTCATTTACAGACACTTTATTTCCATCTTTTCATTATCTCACATTTTTTTCTTTTCCCTTTTTACCCTTCCCATACCCATCCCACCTTCTCTACACCTTTAGCTCCTTTCTTCTCATTTCTAAATGACAGTAATCTTATTAGGATCTTATGTTTTATTGCAGATTGTCCACACCAGGGAAACTATTCGGTATTTACACATGTGTGACTTATTTATTTCACTTAGGAGTATATCTTCAATATGTATCCATTTTCAAATGAATGAATCTATTTTCTTGTTCTTTATGGCGAGTAATATTCCATTTTATAGAAAAACCACATCTTCTTTATCCAGTTTCCAACGGATGGGCAAATGGGCTGTTTCCAAGTTTTAGCTATTGCAAACTGTGCTGCTATAAACATGGGTGCACATACTTCTCTGTGATATGATTCTTTTAGTTTTCTTGGAAAGATATCCAGCAGAGGGATGGCTGGGTCAAATGGAACCTCCAGTCCAAGCTCTTTGAGGTATCTCCATATTGATTTCCATAGTGGTTGCACTAGTCTGCACTCCCACCAACAATGGAGAAGGGTTCCTTTCTCCCCAC
>NW_022900936.1:32395093-32401973 GCF_012274545.1 Fukomys damarensis
ATTTGTTCATAAAGTCTTTTCCTATACCAATGTCTTCCAGAGTTCTGCCTAACTTACCTTCCAGCAAGTTTAATGTTTCTGTTTTAATATTTAGATCTTTAATCCATTTGGATTTTAATTTAGTGCATGGCGAAAGATAAGGGTCTAATTTTAATCTGTGGCAGGTTGACATCCAGTTTTTCCAACATCATTTATTAAAGAGGCTATCTTTCCTCCACTGAGGATGGTCAGCTCCTTTGTCAAAGATGAGGTAGCTGAGTATATCTGCATTTGTTTTTGTGTCTTCCAGTCTGTTCCACTGATCCTCAGGCCTATTTCTTTGCCAGTACCATGCTGTTTTTATCACAGTGGCTTTGTAGTATAGTTTCAAATTGGGAATTGTTATACCTGGTGCCATGTGTCTGTTGCCTAAAATCGCTTTTGCTATTCTAGGTCTCTTATGTAGAACCATTAAATTTTATTTGTTAACAAAACCCAAAATAGTTTTTGAGAAGAAATTGAAGTTGTTTCTTTTGTTTGCATGTACCTAGAGAAACAATCATATACTAATTTCATTTTGTTTTGTTTTTGGGGCACTGGGGATTGAACTCAGGACCTTGTGCTTGTGAGGCACTTGCAGTGCCACTGAGCTAAATCCCTGGTCCAATCATATACTAATTTTATTAAAGTAAAATCCAAGTTGACCAAGAAACAATGTAGTTGCATACTTGTTTTTAGCCAGTAAATAATAAGTAAATTGTTTCATTTAAACAATGGAATTCTAAGCTGCAATGAGTATCGAAGAACCGGCCCTACATGCAACAATGTGGATAAATCCCACACTATGATATTAAGAAACCCAAAACACATACTTGTGTTCCTACTCACGCACTGTTCAAAGACTTGCAAAACTAAACTGTGACGTTCAAAATTGGAGTAGTGATTATGCTTTCTGGATACAATGACTAGGCGGAGGTAAGGGAGATCCTCTGGTGCTGACCAACATCTCTTTATAGGTACTGGCAGCATTGATTTTGGATAAATTCATTGTGTATCATTAGTTTCTTCAGTTTTATTTATTTCAATAAAAACAAATACACATGATCTGGCTTCCACCTATCTAAACCTCTCCAATTTAAGGATCTGGACATTAATACTGACCACTGAAATAACATGCTGTAATTTATGCACACGCACACTTACACACTAGCATATGCTTTCTCTGGGGATCTATAAATTAATGCATCAGTCTCTGCAGCAGGTTTTGAGAATATTGCATTATATATTGGATTTACATTTGATGAATTCCTCATTAATTGTTCTACCTAACATGTCCTGACTTTTCTCCACTTCTCCCTATATGTTTTCATGAATCTCTTTTAAATCGACTATTATTTTTTGCTTTAGTACTTTCTCAAGATAGCCATGAATACACATTTATAATCTATCATCTAGAAACTTTTAAAACTATGAGTCTGTCTTTCTTGTCTAATTGTCCTTTAAATCGTTTGGTGATGGAGCTTTTCAGATGTGGAAATCATAAGACATTATTCCATGTCGCTTCCCTAGAGAATTTTTATGAAGTGAAAATAAGAGGCTACAGACAGAAGCAGAATAGGCAAATGTAAGAGTACTTCCTTATCTCCATTACTTTGCATTTTTATCAAAGGTAAGTGTCCAAATTACAGTTTTTCTACTTTTGCTAGGGCTGCCATAGGAGACGATCACAGACTAGGTGGATTAAACAACAGAAATTTATTTTCTCATATTTCTGAATTCTAAAATTATAAGACCAAAATAAAGGTGATGTTGTTCCTTCTCCTTCCTCCCTCCCTCTCTCCCTACCTCTCTCCCTCCCTCTCTTCCTCCCTTCCTTCCTTCTTCCTCTCCCTCCCTCCTTACCTCCCTGCCTTCTTCTCTCCTTCCCTCTCTTCCTCCTTTCCTCTCTGCCTTCTTTCTTTCCATTCCTATTTTATTCCTTTCATTTTTTTTTTCTTCTCCTAAGGAAGCTCTTCTCCATGGCTTTTGACACCTTCTCACATGATCTTTCTTCTGTACACAGACACCAATGGATCCTGTATATGCCCTTAAATGGATATCCAGCAGGTTGGATTAGGGAATGCTTTATTGGCTTTATTTTAATTGAAATACCTTTTAAAGGTTCTTTCTCCAGATAGAGTAGCACTCTGAGGTACTTGGAGATTGGACTTCAGCATAAGAATTTCTTGCGGACAAATTTCACAGCAGTCACACTGACTCTACAAAATACTAATTTAGAATCCATGGAAAGGGTTCAAGGTAGAAAACTAGTCATTGTACTTGAGCATACAGAAATGAGATAGAAGGGTCTATAAAATATGTTGCAAGTTTTGCAAAATGAAAGCCTCATCAGCAGTAAGAAGTGTGACATTTCTGGAGTTAAGAGCAAACACGGTGCTTCTTGTATTTCTCTTCCAAAAAAGTGCATGAATCTATTCAAAGAAGACCTACTTTGGTGCTCCACATTACAAAAGTCTTAATTAACTTTTAGGATTACTATTGCACAGTCCTTAGAGACAGACTCTCCCAGGATTTGGGATTTCATATGCTCACAAACTAGTTGTGATATTTTGCCTGTTACTTATTTTCCTTATTCTTGATTTATGAACTAAGAATTATATCTCTTAAAGGAGTCATATGAAGTAAAAGATAATACAAAAATCACAAGCACATGCTAAACTTTAATAGATGTGCAACCAACATTTGTGCTCACATCATATTACAAGTTCTGAGAAAGTGATGAAGACTGAATAATGCAAACTTGGGTGTACTACTCAGCCATAAAGATTGAGAAACCAGAGATATATATAGATGCACATTGAGGACATATTCTTGTGAAATTAATGGGAGACATGTGTAAATATCATATAGTTTCTCTGGTTTGATAAAGTAAAAGTAAATAAGTATCAAAATGTCTAATTGTTTTGTGTAATAGGAAGAGAAGGTCTAAAGGTGTAGGGGAAGTGGAAGAGGCAGGGGAAAGGTAAGAAGAGAAACGAAACAATAAGAGAAAAAGAAAAAAAATGGAAATATAGTCTTCATAAATAGGGAAGGGTGGAGGGGTTAAAGGGAGGCCAGGGATCTGGGGAAAAAATAAGAACACATAAAGGTACAAGATCTCAGTGATGAATGTAACTGTATTCCATATCTAAAAATGTACCAATAAAAAAATATATATATATATATGTGAAGAAAATTTGGGTGGCCAGAGGCATGATGATTATGAAGAACTTGGTGGAAGAATGAATTCAGAAACCAAAGGGAAGTAGGTAGACAATTGAATAGAAATCTCTACTTTTTGTCTTATTCTTGACTAATAGGTCTAGAAAAGTTATTGTTAGAAATTATATTGCTTATAGACTCTACTAATAACAATTAATTAAATTCAAGGAGATTAATCAAAAGACTTTTTATCAGCATTTTGCTAAAATGCCCAGGCTTGACTCCCATTCAACTTTCTCCTGTCTCAGCCTCCTGAGTAGCTGATATTATAGCATGTGCCTCCATGTCCGGCTTCAAAGGAGTTTTTGCTCATTCTTCGGAGAATATTAGTTCGTACAATTCTTTCTATGCCACTCTGATATTACAGTTCCCTACATATTCACATTGCATTAATTCCAGGATTGCTCCATACATAAAAATCCAGACACCTGAATACCTCATATAAAATGGATGGTGTATTCACATATAACCTTATGCATTTTTTGCTATATAATATAAATGTCTCTGATTACTTTTAATACTTAGTACAGTGTGAATGCTATGGGCATTACTATAATGCTGTATTGTTTTGGCAATAATGATAAGAAAAATAGTGTGTACATTTTATAACAGACTTAATTGCTTTTCTAACACTCTGGAATTGTAATGGTTGAATCCAGCCCATGAGTAGATTGAAAGAATGATTGCATGCAGTAAACTGGAAGGTCAAAACTAGCATCTTTTATAGAGTTCTACACTTGTTTGTTGATGCTTCTAGTTGCTTGCTTTCCTTACTTTCCTAGGCATTTGCCTAATGGATTTGGGATATTGACAGTTGTAGAGTCATGGATTTGAGCTTTGCAGAGTAAATACCTAAATGTTTGTTTATTCTGTGCACACACTAAGAAAGTAAATGCTGTTGTCTTTCAAAATTATGAACAACTACAATAGAGCAACTCAGGTTATAGCAGAGTCTAAATCATCCTCTAAAATAACAGAGCAAATAGGCACAGAGCTTACTGGTGCTTGGCCATTTTCACGAGGAATGCTACCATGTAATTCTCAAAATATTGCTCCTTCTGTTTTCCGTGCACTCTAAACACATCACCTTTTTCCTCCTAGGAACAGTTCAAACAATATCATCTCACTCGATGGCTAAACCTTTGAAAATACATATTTTTAAATGCGTTTGTATTGCTAATTGCCCAATTTCTGCCAATCTAGGTGATGCTAAATAAAGCTGAAAATCTGAATGATTTTCTTTCTGTGTGTGTGTGTGTGTGTGTTTTTTTTTTTGCTTGTGCCTCATTAAATTATAGAGTAAGAAAATCTGTGACATAATAGAAGCACGTGAAGGTATATTAGACAAGCACAAGGAAAAAAGACGTGATGAAAAATATAAAGGCTAGGAAAGATGATAACAATTACAGTATAGGTAGGAAAACAAGTGAAAAGCAAGATTATCACATTACTAGGGCTCCTTTTCTTTGTCAGTACTGTCGGCTTATCTCAAAGTAACTGCTGTAGAATAGTAACTGTTCCTTTGAGGATATGTTCGTGCATGGCTGTGCTCTGAATTTCAGCTAGCTCATTTAACAGAGTACCTTTTGTTTAGGTCACATTTAAACTTTTCACACTTAAACAAAAATACTTTCATATGTATCTAGAAAATCATAACACATAACACTAATGACCTTAAAAACAAGCACTATCCGCCTCCTTAAGAGAAGGACTCTTTTAGCTACTGGGAGTTTAGAAAGAAATCTTTAAATTCATAATAAAACTTGTAATTTAAAATGTCTCCTTTACTTTGTACCTCATATTATTAAGGTCTGTTCAAATCAGTTATTTATTTAATAAGCCAGTTAGACGTATTTATTTTGCTATTACAACAGCACATCCTTTCTTCACAAAATACTCCCCGATCAACTGGAATTTTAAGTTTGTGTGATTTTAGACTATGTAACTTCATGCCTTAAAGTTTAAATATATCCTTGTGATGCACTCTTTGAAGCTCAATACATATATATTCAACATGTAGTATACTTATTGAAAGGGATACTTTAGTTCTAAACTATTAGTTCCAACAATTATACAGATTAGGCTTTAAGTATAACATCCTATTATCTATGCATCTAATATAATCTATCTAAAATGTTAGTCTTTTATATTTTCCTCAAAATCTGATTGGGATATTGGTACACCCGATTTTTTTGTTATTGGCTGTACCTTCCAAAATATTAATGAAAGATGTTAACCCATACTGTTCTATTTCTGCATTCCTTGCCCATCTGTGCCAGTGTCTTTTAGCTGTACAGCAAAACCTTCCCCAAGGAATGCTACAAAGATTGGCTATAAAATGCTTGACAGCTGTTGAAGGTGAGCAGACCATATTTTTTTCCTTTCAAAAAGAAATTTGAGCACCAGGGATTCTTTCCCTACTGCTAAGTGTCTTTTGATGATTTAAGTAGCCTGCCATCACAAGACAAAGCTGACATTGTTGTAGTGGTGGCTCTTTCATGCTCTTTCATTTAATTTTTTTTGACAAATAATACTCAGAGTTCATTTTTTGTACTTGTTTTTTAGCTGAGATGCTATAAACTACAGAAGAAAAGGTGGCGATATAAGGAAAGTTATTTTCTCTGTTATCTTCCTATTAGCAAAGGCTATTTGGTTAGCACAAATTAAACCCCTCTATTTAATTTTCCTTTTAAAGTGAAATTATTTATAGTTGTTTTGGATAGTATTTGTTCACACAAAAACCTGAACGTGAATATATTCTATCAGTGTATTTATTAGTAAACCTTTCAGAGGCATAGTAAGATTGGCAAAGTACCCCAGTCTTGCTAAGCAAATCAGGAATAACAACAGAGAAGAGAGTATTTCACTTATTTATTTTTGTTCTTCCTTGGCATAAATTTAAAGCAATTTGTTGTTGTTGTTGTTGTTGTTGTTGTTGTTGTTGCTGTATTTGGAAATGAGCCAGAGCCTTCACATAAAGCTATATCCCAAGTCTTTCAATTTTTTTGAAAGACAGGGTCTCATTAAGTCCCTAAATTGTCCAGCCTCTGACTTGTAGCCTTGCAGGAGTTCCAGCATAAGTTCCAGTCCAGGATGAACAACTAAAAGATTTAGGGAGATCCTGTCTCAAAATAAAAATAAAAATGAAAAAGGGCTGGGGGTGTAGTACAGTGAGAAGGAGAGAAAGCCTTGGGTTCAATTCCTAGTCACACACTCACAGAACACACACTCACACACTCGCAAACATACACACAATTATATACACAGAGCAGAGAATGAACAGAGGAATGTAATTTAGGTATATAAATGAATATGAAAGTGCAGAGATTCCCTGAAAGAAGTACAAATTCCAGTTTTGGACTTCACATTGTCTCGACTGTGGTATATTAGGAGGTGTGATAGAAATTATGGTAAATATTTAAATTAAAATAATTTATTACAGCAAAAATCACACTGCCAATGATCTCCCACAAAATACTCCCCTTTGCATTAAACACTTTCTGAAGCATTCTCTTTTCTGTGTGTTTTTAGTTGTGCTGTCATGGCTGCCTTGATAAGGAAGACAGGGATGCACTGTAAAGTTTTCATGAATCTGCCTTTCTTTTCCTTTTTTTTTTTTTTTTTTTTTTTTTTTTTTTTT
>NW_022900936.1:32402030-32438277 GCF_012274545.1 Fukomys damarensis
TTTTTTTTTTTTTTTTTTTTTTTTTTGAGACAGGGTCTCACTATGTAGTGGAGACTGACCTGGAACTCACTATGTAGCCCAGGCTGGTCTCGAACTCACAGCGATCCTCCTGCCTCGGCCTCCCGAGTGCTGGATTACAGGAGTGCACCACCACACCTGGCATCATTCATTTTTTTTTTTCTTAATCACGTTTCATTAAGACACTCAGGATAAAGGACTTTCAGAACCACTCCTGAAAGTGCCAAGAATGATGGGCTATCTGTGTTCAAAGTGAAGGCTACTATTTTGATGGGGATCAATGGCAGTGTGTCTTTTATTATAATTTTTTGTTTAAATGTAAACATTCACCGTATATTTTTATCACATCTCGTACTTTTGCCTAAGTAACTGCAACACCATCTCCCAACTCACATACTCTTACAGGTAGCTTGCTTTTCCTCCTACTGAGAATTGAGGCCTTGCCTCTGGGTGGAGGCTTATGATTAAGCTGACTGGTAGAGTTCAGCAGGTGCGGGGCTACTAGGCTTATTAATCTATGTAATGCAATAAAAATCCATATGATTAGTTCTTAGGAAACTTGTGGTAAAAATCAAGTCATCAAGCTCTGAAGAAGGTGAAACTAGCTCAAAAGGAAAGACCACTTCCCAAAAGCTATCATCTTGCATTGAATATATAAGTGAATAAGCCATAGGACTATCCTAGCTCTTAGGTTTTTAGTCTTCCAGTTGAGGCCCCAGGCAATATGGAATAAAAATAAACCATCCCTGCCAAATCCGAACTCCTAGCCTGGTGAATCCCTGAATACAATAATTTATGGTGCTATGCCATTAAATCATTAGGTAATTTGTTACCTTGCCATTGTAATTGGAATATCTGCCTCTTAAGTGAGTAATGAATGAGAACCAATGATAAGAGTCAAGTATGAATTTATTTTACATTGAGATTGCCTAATTACATATTTAAAACCTTGTATCATATATTTTTATTTGATAAAATATAATTATTAACTTATTTTACAGAAAAGCAGTGAAAATCCTATGATTTACATTTCTCTCTCTCATTCTCTCATTGTGTTTGTGTGAGAGAGTATATGCAACTATTTATATCTATGCCATGGTTCTTTGTCCCACACTGTACCAAATACTGAACCTTTTTCTCCAGGTCAAAGAGTTTCACATGCTCTGGTTCTCATTGTCACAATTAAGAAACTTGTTTATATAAGCAATCATCCAGGTTTAACTCACACTTGTTCAAGCAATGTGGGTGCTCTGAGAAGCTATTCCTAGTTTTAGCTGCTTTGACAGTCCCCAAAAGTCTCTAATGCAATTTTGCGCTAATCTGGTCTGTGGTAGTGGTAAAGCATATTTAAGTCTGGCCACACATTCAATCATTGGTATACCATCTGATTTAATTTCTGTCTAAAAGAGATTACAGGTAATAAAGTATTTAAATGGCTGGATTACTCAAATTGAATGTTGGGAAAGGATATTATTTAATAACCATGGAAGAAATGTAGAGAAATTCCCATCTTAGAAAAAATTGTAGAATAGGATTATAGGGAAAAATACTGAAACTGTTTATACACATTTTGAACAAATTATAGATAATTTGAAGTGACCTTAGTTAATTACTTATATAAAGTATCAAATGGTTTTCTAAAATGTTTTTATTTTCCCACAAATGTATTTCTCCTTACAACCAAGTTAATGGGAATCTTTTTTTTTTCATGATGTCAAGTGGCAGTTATAATAAATGTTCTCTGATGACTTAGAGCCTATGTTATCATTTTTCCTTCAGATTTTAACTCACAGTCCCTGCAATATCATATTATCAAAGAAACAATAATAGGCATGATTTTTAAAGACATATTTTAAAAATTATCAGAACCCAGGTCTGAATGTAAATGTTCCAAAGCCGATTTATTTAAAAAATGGTGTCATTTTTAGGAAATGATGGAAATTACCCCTAATGACCAATTTTTTAGAACTGTAACTCTTTAGAAATGATATATTTTAAGATTCCCTTACTCAAAGAAATGATAGATCATTTCTATTAATTTTAGAAGGTTTGATCTAAGGTAAAGTTAAACTATATTGAAAAATTTAAGAGTATGTAGCAACATACTCCTTACCACTTCACACATTCTGCACACTACACATATGAATTGTTTTATGGGTATCTTAAATGTGATTTTTTTCTTAAGAAAGGATATTAAACAATTTACCAAGGAACAGAAACTATAATAGCTTCAGAAATATTTGACTATTTCTCGGGGGTATAATAAACACAGACACATTTATTTTGATGATTTGATATTTTAATAAATGCATGAATTGCATTTATTTAAAATTCTGATTACACATTAAAAAATTATGAAAACACAAACTGTAGGAAAAGCCTATCCGATCTAATATTATAATACACATTTTTTTTAACTCAACAAATACAACCTCTGAACAGAGAGTCTCATCCCTAGGCTGACTTGCCAGTGTGAAATTCATTTTATGTGAAATGGATTCCTCACAGAAATAAGAAAGTACTTTCTTTTCTATCTAAGTCATTGATTTTGTACTTTACTTTTAAAATTTCCCTTGCCTGTTCTTTTTTATTTCCTTTCTGTTATTATTATTCTTGTTATTTCTTGTTACAATATTTGAACCATCTTGAAGATCATGAATGATTAAAGAAAACACTGAAATACTAGAAAATGTCTCTCAGCTGTTGTGCCCTAAGAATCTTATGAAAGAAAACAAATAAAAAATGAGTTATAATACATTTCAATGAAAAGCAATACAAAATTAGACACAAGCTTTATAAAATACTTTTATGTAAAAGATAAACAGAGATGAAATAATAATTTTATAAACACTGATGACAAATAATGTTGTAATTAGAAAGAATGTCTATATCAAAGAAGTTTCATTCTCTGGGTAATTTTAATGTGTAAATGACATGGGAATCATGTTTTAAATACTGAGATAAATAGGAAATAATAACAGAAAGGGAAAAATGAGGTTGTGCAATACACTAGTTTTCTTATCATTTTTTCCTACATAATTACATTTGTTGATTTTATTTTAAAGAAAAAAAGGATAATCAGTAACAAATATTTACATAAATATACTTAAGTTGTTAAATTCTAAATTAATTTCACATATTTATCAAGCATGATTTCAGCAGAAGAAAAAATGCAACTGAATAATATGTAATGAGAAATTCATTATAGGTATTTACCTTACACAACTATAAGAATTGTTTCAGCAATCCAATTTAGGCTCTATTCTTGCCACTTGTGCTGGATCTGAAGTCAACATGGTTAACAGTAGGAGAAGGAGAGATAGATATAAAATGGAGATGACTAATGAAAATTTGGAATTTAGG
Source organism: Fukomys damarensis (assembly GCF_012274545.1). NCBI lineage: Eukaryota > Metazoa > Chordata > Mammalia > Rodentia > Bathyergidae > Fukomys > Fukomys damarensis. The sequence goes on from NW_022900936.1 coordinate 32,405,412, forward strand.
AGAATGGACTCAAATCCCGAAAGATGAACCTGTGCGCCTTTCTCTGATCTTCTTCAACTTTGATGATGTGGATCACGTGCAGACATGTTGGTACCCTGATATGTAGGTATATACATACTTGGTCCAGAATTTGTAGATGTTACTGAGGAATTTGTAAATGGAGCAAGAATTTGTAGAGCTATAGACCCTGCTTTTGTTCAGGGCAATAGAATGGATCACCATCAGTGAAAGGCTTCATGTGACCCTGTACCAATTGCACCATTGGTTAGGAGTGCTATCACCTCCAAAGGAACAAAAATTCCTTTGGGGAAGTGGGCAGAAAAATCTTACTACAGTGATCTTCAGTCCTCCAATGCGGAACTCTACTCTGAAAACTTCTGATTGCTTAATATGTCATGCTAAGAGAGTGAGAACGCTGTGATGATTTAGATGTAAATGTCATGTGTTTGGAAGGTGACTGGATCATAGGAGTGCTATACTCATCAGTGGGCTAATCCGTCCTTGCTGATCTACGGATGAGTTCATAGGTGACTTGGTGTTAGGAAGTGGAAACTGGTTAGAGATGGCTCACTAGGGATGTTACATGAATGCAAGTATTTTTCTCCCAGGATCCTCCCTTCTCTACTATTTGGTTGCCACAAAGTAAATAGCCTTCCTCTACCATGTTATTCTTGCATGCCATTTCTGCCTAAAATACCCATGACCACAGACTAAAAACCCACTGAAATCATGAGCCACAATAAACCTCTCCTCCTTTACAATGTGGGCTTAGGTAAAGGAGGAAAATAGGGTAAATTTTTAAAAAAGATTCTCATGGAAGGTCACAATGAAAAAAATATTGAGAAGCAATTCTGACACTAACCATTAAATTTAAACATGGAAATTGTAACTTGATGCTTCCAAATTTTATGCAGATTTTTATACTTGGCAGTCCTAAATTGAAACAGCAAAAGTTATCATACTTAGGCCATTCATCATGTAGTTCCCAAGGTGATAATACTGAGGTAGGGAATTTAATAAATGGTTAGGTTATGATACCTCCTCCCCCTAAGTGGAATTAATGACCTTTATAACCTGCTTCTTATGGTGTTTGGCTGGCTTCTTCTCTTCCTTCGGGTATGTGAAGATACAGCATCCTTCCCTTCAGAGGATGCCTCAACAAGGTCCTCAGAGAAGAGAACAGTTTTCATCAGATACTTGATCATACTTTTCAGGCTCTACAACAACGTGAAATATATTTTTGTGCTTTACAAATTAGCTATTGCATGGAATTTTGTTATATTAAAATGGACCAAGACAGCAAATAAATATGAAAAATAATTCTGGTCATTTCCAAGGTTTTATTGTTTCACATAATGATTTTACACTATAATTATGGGAATTAAAAAATGTAGATAGACTAGACAGTTCACTCTAGGTGGCCTGTCGCTAAGTTTCTGTTATCTCTTAATATCTAAACTCTTAACCTAGTTTACTTCAGGGACACAATATGCCCTCCATTAAAAAATGGAGTTTTAGGCAGGGACAAGGGTAAAAAATGAGAACCAAGACCTGTAATGTAAAGGTACAAGATCCCAATAATGAATGTAATTGTACTGTATACCTAGAATGTACCAATAAACTCAATAAAAAGAAAAAAAAAAGAGGAGTTTTAAAGTACAGTTTTTTGTTTAGTATTTTTAAAGAATATTTTTATAGGTTATGGTCAAATGGGTGAAAGATCAATTGTAGCCAATGGTCTGGTATTGACAGTATAAGTTTTTTAAGTTAACTCAAAAAAGAAAAAAAAAAGAGGAGTTTTAAAGTACAGTTTTTTGTTTAGTATTTTTAAAGAATATTTTTATAGGTTATGGTCAAATGGGTGAAAGATCAATTGTAGCCAATGGTCTGGTATTGACAGTATAAGTTTTTTAAGTTAGATGGATTCCTGTGATCCAGGACTTAGGGTTCACTGACACATAACCTCTTCTAAATCATTTCCCTTTCTTCAGCTACAGTTCATTTATTCCTGTGCTTAAAATAGTAAGACAAGGAAGGGATTTAAGACAGTACCCGGAACATGGTAAACTCTAAGTAAAACTAGATATTACTCTTCCTTTTAGTATGGAAAAGTTTTAACATTAATGTGCTAAGGACAGCAAATCCTATGTGCTTGATGAAACCTAGGGAGCAAAGTTTGTTTGACTTGGTTTAAAGAAGCAATATTATTTAAAAAGGTCACTTCCTCTGTGAATTTTCTTAACTCTAGAGATACAACAGCTAAATTCAGAGAGCCAGTAATAATGCAAGATATTTGAAAGCCATGGAGCATGATGCTGGACAAAGAATGCATTGTTACATGAAAGATCTGCTGCAGATGATACCAGTGGAAGAATTATGATTCAAGTTGAACAATCCTTATAATATTACATTTTATTATCCAGAGAAAGACTTGCTAAGGTAGGTTTCGCTATAGGACTCAAATGTAGGTTTTGCTATAGGACTCAAAAATATTACTGGAATATGTAGAATCTTTAAAAGTACAGAATTGTTAGAATTGTTCATAGTTATCAGGTGTTGTGAAAGTTGTAGTAGAAGATATTTATGGAACGAGAGGAATTTGTCTGTTTTGCTTTAGATATCTCTGGGATAACTATATGATGTTCAGTTTTACTATACTCCTTGATGCTAGTAACTTCTTTTGACTGCATTAACACGTTCATCAGAAAGGAAAATGAAAGAGGTTCCATGTTTTAGAAGTACCTGCATCTAAATGTGTCTCAAATTTTCTGAATTGCAGAGTTTGCATTCTGTTTAACAACTTCTGATACTAAAGAACTTGTTATAGTTTGCATTTAAATTTCCCCCCAAAGACTCATCTACTCATAGGTGGAGTTTTTCAGAGTAGGCTGTCTCTAGGGTTTGTAATGCTGGGATTAAGCATGTGGTGCTAGGATTAAGGGTATGATTCTGGCATTAAGGGTCCCATACTCTGAGTGTGAGTGCTATTAACCTGAAGGGCACTAACCTGGATGGAATACGAGGGACAGAAAGAGAGCTGCACTTGTTGCTTGCTGAGTTGGCATGTTTTCTGAATTGTTCCTTTTTAAATAATACTATATTATTAACTGTTGCATAAAAATAAGCTAAGATAGGTCTGTTATTCCCCATTGCAGTCTTCACCATGCTATTGTTAAGGGAGCCTGAATGTTCATGTTAAGTCTATACAGAGAAAAATCTAATTGCTCTCACTACAGCTATGTAGACCTACAGTTATTCACTTTAATATTTAGAATTCTTTTTTATTTGTAGTAAAACTATTTTTCATGATTTAGTATCCAGAGAAATAAAAGTGAATTTTTTACAATGCAAGAGTAATGGAGCTTTGGTGGAAACTGGCACAGAATGTAACTCAACCTTTATGATTCAATAATATCATGAACACAAAGTTCACCTGATCTGAAGACAGAATTCTGTTAAAGAAATACAACTTTCTACTTCAAATATTGACTACTGTAGGACAGTATGCCTCAAAGATCAATTTAACATGTGCTGTTGAAAAACTTGTGATTACCTGTCTCTCTGTAAACCACAACAGACCTATTTTGTCAGAAGACTGTCTGAAAAGTAATTTTGTTATTGTTGTTACCAAGTTCTTTTGGTTGATATTAAAAGTCAAGCCATAACTATGATTGAATTGCTTCCATTAACAGAAGATGATCTTTGGAAAGAGTTAACCTTGATGACTTTATCTCAATGCTACCTGAAGTTTCAAAAAGATTGTCAGTTAATTCCTTTCACAGATTGTGTCAATGATATTTAATGGTCCCTTCAAGAAAAGCTGCATTTGAACTGATTTCCTCTGATCCACTGTGACATTCATGACCCAAACAGGCTTCTCCCCTAACTACTTCCCCTAACATCTGAGCCCAGCAGTTGTTTTCTAGGCAGAGCATTCTTACAAATTCAAAACACTCCACGGGGCCATCCTTGCCAGGTGACTCCTCTGTCTTCACTGAGACTAAGTCAGGAATAACTGGTCTACGGGTTGGGGATTTAGCTCAGTGGTTCCCCCACCTGCCTTGCAAGCGCAAGGACCTGAGTTTGATCCCTGTACCCCCCCACCAAATGGTCTAGAGATCAAAATTTCTTCTATCCAGTCTTTTTGCTTAACCTTCTGACTTTCATATGTGTCAGATATGTGCTGTCTGAAATTTCCCTGTCTTCTCTGGATCCCTGCACTCTATCCTTTGCTGCTCTCTGTAATTAATCTATTCTGTCTTGGCTTCTGCCTCTCAGTGGATGGGAACTGACACAGAAATGATACACACCAATCAAAAGAGATGCTATAGTGTCAAATAAATGCTTTTATACATTCACTGGAACAACTGAACTGCAACATGTTTGTGGAAAGCAGATTTTTGTTTGTTTTACAGAAAACAGTTTCACTGTGACAATATGCGTGATCTCTACTTTATAGTCATTATAATTTTAGAATCATGTGAACTCTTGAAATTCCACACTTTTGCTTTAGAATATTTAAATGTATAGAAAAATATTTTCACAGCTTCTCTTTTATTAGCATAAACATATTCTCTGTAAAATCATTATTGATTTGAAAAGTTTTATGCTTTTTTCCTTCTCTGAAATCAGTGTAGTATCCAAAAAATTATAAATAAAGATGATTCACTTTTCTAAATTTTCACCCACACAAATATTTGCCAGAGTATTGCTTTTAACAGAATAAAAAAACAGTCAATGAAAACACATGGACTGAAATATTTATATATTTCAACATGCAAATTAAAATCGAAGCATCTTACATGTAACAAAATTTGCTCTGAGCTTTGTAGTACATTGATGATCATTCAGTTTTATAAAAATTTTAAACTGGAGGAGATAAATAATGTTGAAAAACTTTCAAAAATATAAGAATGTGATTAAAATAATTTGATGTATTTTTTTCTGACTAGTTGCTTGTATTTATAACTGAGTAGACTAGCACCTTTTTATCAAGCAGACACATTTTTTCCTTCACATCCAGAACATCTTACCAGATCAATATTCAATATATACTACAAATCTTTGTGCATTGAAAACACACTAAGATCAATCACCATGGAGTCTCACCTGGATCACTGATGTCAACCCAAAGTTTTCTACCTTCCAGCCTTCTCACCATCTAACCTAATTTAGATGAAAGCACAATGCTTTAAAAATTTATGTTCAAATATTTTCAATTTTCTGCTCAAAATTTTTAGATGGATTTTCCTGTAATAATAAAATCCATTGTATCTTACAATGCTTTGCAAGTCTGTGCCCTATCACTCTTCTAATTTCCTCACAACACCTTTTATTATTATTGTCCATATTCAGTGTGTGCAATGTAGCAACCCTTCTTAATATTCTTCAAACCTGCTAAGCATGCCCTTTCTGTCCATCTGGAGAAAATGCTATCCCTTCAAATAGCTCCATAGCTCCTTGTTTTCTCAGGTCTTTTCTTCAGAGAGATTAGCACTACTATGCTGTCTCAATGTCTGTTACTTTGTATCCCTTTACCTTGCTTTTGTTTTAAAAATTATCACCCTCTAAGGTGAATTAATTGGCTTATCCTTTTATATCAAAGAGGAATTACTTTAAGACTACTCAAGTTCATAATTGCTTATATTTTTATCTAAAAGGGATTATATTTTCATATAAACTACTCATATGTTCTCGTATGCTTTAAATAATTTTTAGATTATTTATGATATCAAATATGTAAGTACTGTGTTAGTGGTTGTTACACTGCATTATTTAGGGGACAGAGACAAGGAAAAAATCTATACTTGTGCAGCACAGAAGCACACACTGTAGACCAAACTACACAGTACAAGGAGAAGTGAACAGTGCTCAGAAGCAAAGGTGCGAGTGATTGAGTGTCTCTGAAAAGGCTGGAGGCTACAGCCAGGCGTGCTTACACATGACTGGTATCTCACTGTGTGGATTCACTGTAGTACTTGATGGGAGACAACTCAAATATCACTTTGGGGAGTGTACGGAACTTTCCGTTTGCAGTTTGTGGAATCTATGGTCGTGGAACCCATGGATTGAAGGGCTGACTGTGCACACGTCTTTTGTTGATATGCCTCTTCTTTGTAGAATGCAAATTTCAAGAAGGCAGAAATACTATTTTATTCACTGTGTCACCAGATCTTGGATCATTGTGTGACCAAGCATAGGGACTCAGTTGATATTAAACAATCAAAGTAAATGAAAGGTAATTCTGATCTGTACTCCATAATTTTCCATCATTTTCCCGCAAAAGTAATTGTCTTTTACACATGCATAAGAATGGGTATCATTAGGTATGGAGAGGCAATTTCCATGGATTTCTTATTTTACTGAACATTTTCTGAGTGTAGCTACTTACTGATAACCTTTGCTGTGGATGGACTTTTAAAGAATGTTTATAAGTAGCCTTGGAAGATAGAAGCCTTATCTCTGAGACGGAACTGATTTATTCTTGACAGAATAATAAAGATAATGTCTTTGGGACAAAATTCAGGCGAGCTTTCTGTCCAGTATAAACTCCTGAGGTTCCCTAAAGTCAAAGTACATTTTCTCTACTACTAATCACTGAATGTGCCCTATCACCTACCCCTCTTAGTGTTGCTCTTTGGATATTGAGTTTTGCAGAGCTGGTACAAGTACAGGTTGATGATCTCTATGAATCTTTGTAAGGGTTGAATTAAAATCACTTACTTTCAAGTTAAAAGTCAAAGTTACTTTGTAAACGATCCAACAGGATATTCTCTAGACTTAGAAATCAGTACTGCGTGCATGAAATCCTGTTTGTGTATGTGCTTGGGTGTATATATGTATTTCACCAAGAATCTTTTCTTTTTCTTTCTTAAGTGAAACACAAAATCTGCTGTTTTACTGAGTACAGAGACAAATCCACCTTGCATTAATTTACATAAATTTGATATGAGTTCAGATTAAAGTGATCACAGTTATGGAGTAAGGCCCATATGTCTGTTAATTTGGTGTCATGAAAAAAAGAGAGAAATTGAATATTTGGAGGCTTTTAACAGAAACTGAATGATCACTTAGGACATTAACATTACTAATGATAAGTGTAGCATGTTTTTGAAGAGCAGGTGATAAGTTCATTTCCTTTTTCTTTTTAAAAAATTCCTCGTAATATGAATATTATAAATGAAAACAAGATCCTTCATAGATTGTTTAGAGTTAGGAATTTGCTCTAAATTGTGAACAATTTCCCCAAATTTTTAAAATAATTTTCTTTAAAAAATTTAGCAAAAGTTCTTAGTACACGTGAGTATGGTGGCTCATGCACTTGCAAGGCTGAGACAGGAGAACTGTTGAAAGTTTGAGGCCAGCCTGGGCTACATAATGAGTTCAAAGCCAGCCTGAACTTTAGTGTCTCTGTCTCAACAAACAAAATTTATTTGCAATACAAAATTATTATATTTGTCATAGAGTTGGTACTTGTACAAAATACATGTTAATTTTTTATTGTCACATATGTGGGGTGCAATAGTGAGTAGGCCTTTGAAAATAGGATTCTAAATTTAGATAAAAGCTGGAAGGTAGAAATATAAACTATAAAATTGTGTTTTTTCATTGACTGCTGTGTTCATTTTTATTATGTTTTTACAATAATTTTTAAATTCCTATTTTTTATGTTAAATGAATTATTAGTTTAAAATTTTTACATGTTCTAGTAAATCAATTGTTGGTTTATATTGTCCCAGATTATAACTTTGATTAAATTCCATAAATTCTATATATGCTATTGCTATTATTATTTTCTTCTATGTATGTATGTTCATATTTATACTAGAATGTGACTTAGACTTTAAAAAATAAATGATATTTTGGAAAGGCTAAGACATAAAACCATATCTTGAATGGAAAAGAGTCTTTAAGATCAGAAGCATCAAATAGTTCTTGTGGTTTTTGAAAGAATAGGGCAAGGAAAGAGGAACCTTGAGGAAATAGAAGGTCTGTCTCAAAGGCTACATAAGAAGCTGGTGGAGTCTTGAATTCCCACCAGTGCTGCACAGAGCCGAGAAGTTATTCTCCACTCAGATGCCACGAGGAATCAGGATTTTTACCTTGGTGAGCAGCTACACTAAATGTCTAAGCTTTAGGAACAGTGAGCTTGCTTGTGGAAGTATCCATGCTACACTGAAATTCATGGAGTAGGAGGAAATCTCGGAGAGCCAAGACTATTTGCAGCCTGATCTGTATCTTTTGAGCAGTTGGTTCAATTCATGCATGTGGAATGGCAGCCATCTTTCTAAGGCCTCTTTCTCAAAAAGGAAAGCCCATTCAGGGGTCACCAGACACTGAGCAAAATCTCTAGAAATGAACAAGTAAGATAGAAACTGATTTTATATATATTCATCTTTTTTTTTTCTTTTTGGTTTCTCAGTTTCTGGAATTGCGATATCAAAATGCTTAGGAAAATAAGTCACAGATTTTTAAAATATTTTGAACATGTCCATAAATTTGACTACTTGAAATATTTTAATTGATACATAATTCTACATGTTAGTGGAGTAAAATATGATATGTCAATGCATGTATAAAATGTGCAATGATTAGACTAGGGTAACTGGCACAATGATGTAATATATTATTTTAATATATATTTTTAAAATATTATATAAAATGTTATATATATTTACACATAATTTATATATATGATCTTTGCATTAAAGTATTCAAAAACTGTTTAAAAACATTTGGAAATATGCAATTATTTTAACCAGAGTTAAACTACTGTGCTATAGAGCATAAGAAGTCATTCCTCCTATCCAAATGCACATCTGCAGAACTTAACTATTTTATTTCCATTTTCTAACCTCTTCGAATATTTCCCAGATTCTGGTGACCATTATTCTACTGTTTCATAAAATCAACATTCATATTCTGAATACATAGTATTTGTCTTTCTGTGCTTAATTTACTTCACTTAACATAATATCTTGCAAGTTCTTCCATTTTATTGCAAATAACAGCATCTCATTCTTTTTTATGTTTCAATAATCTTACAAAAATTCCATACTGAGAACATTTGGTGTTTTTAAAGTTCTACATTTTAACTATTCTGATATGCATGTAGTGTTATATCACTATTGTATAATTTACAATAGATTTGTGACAAATAATAGTCTTTTAAAATGTTGAATTATCATCTGTACATCTTCTTTGATGAGATTATTATTCAGATCCCTTGTTCATATTTTAGTTGGCTTAGTTTAAATTTAATAGAAATCTATCAAACTACCTCAATCTGGAAAGTTACACAGGCAGATTTGGATTTCAAAGCCATTACTTTGGGTATTGCATAGAAATAAGAAAAAAACAGGAAAGAGTCAAAGCAAGGGGTTACTAGTAAGCTATTAAAATAGTTGAATACTGATATTGCCTTGAACTATCTTGGTGCACTAGAAGAAAGAGGTAGGTTGATAAGGGATACAATTTGTAAGATGTGTTATGTGGCTATGAATAGTTTAGGTTTTAAATACTAATTATCATAATGGAAATCTTCTATTTTGTCAGTAATTTAGAGTAATTCAAGTTCTGGCATGTGTGTGTATGACAAAATTTCACTTATGATTCATTTTTTATTTTATATATTAACAAGTTATGGGAGGGAAGGGCTCCTTTCTACAGACGTTCAGAGAGATAGTTTGGTAGAGATTCTTTCAACATAATATGACTTCCTTAGATTTTCAAGCCTTAATATTCTGTTTGCTGATGTAGAAAAAAATGATGGAGAAAATGTATTTGCTTCATAAATACTTTGCCAGGAAAATAAAAACATTGCCAATTTTCACCTTCTAGTCATGAAAATCAGCCCTTGCGCCCTAAGTTTTATTCAAGAAAGGGGGAAATACAGTCATTCCTTGGTAGCCACTTTCCTACTACAATTCTTCAAAGCAAAGTGAAAAATGAGTCAGTGGAAAGTTAGTAAACATTTGACATGAGTTTTTAAGGAAAGAGAAATCAAAGTTTTGTGTGAAAAGTCGGGGTTTGCCTACTGGCTGTTTGTCAGTATACTATATTGGTGAGGAGTAATAAAGACACAAGTAAAGTTGGTTTTTAGTACGTTAATTGGGTACATGTATTAGGTGTTCAAGCGAATGATCATATATGGAGTGAAAAGGAGAGATGTTATTTGAGAACTACTTGCAAGTAAATCAATAATGAGGAAATGTAATGTCATAGGTCTATATCAGCTAATGTAGAAGTGCGTGTGAGTAAGGAAGAATAAGTCCAATGCCTTTGCATCACCAAATATTTACTTGCAAAGCCCAAGCAAAACAGCAAGAAGTTAATCAGAACTAGGAAAAAAGCCCAATTACTATTGCCCCATAGTCTTTCCATATTCCTTCTAGAGGGGAAGGGGAATCAAGTAGATGGCTATAAGGGAAAATTAGTTTCCTCAAGTAACTTGCTAATGGTAGAAAATTTTAACTTTTGTTATTCTAACCAGATTCTTGTATCTTAATTTTTATTCTTTGGATAGTTTCTTTGTTGGTGTATGAGTTCAATAATGGACACTTCTTTGCTCTGGGGAACTGCTCTGTTTTATTTTTAATTAAATCTGAGGCTTTAAAAGTTTGAAAGCCACTTTTTTCACTATATTGGTTAAGAAGATATTGGAAAAAATATTTGTCAGAAATTTTTGTTTTGCTTTGCTTTGGAGGGATGGCATATAATCCCCATGTGAAGTTACAGAGGCTCACTCTGAGACGCATTATTTTTGCTGCTCATACCAAGTACTTTAGAACACAATACACTGCTTTCCATGATGCACTGAAACTCCCTAAACATTTGATGCACACATTTTTCTCTCTGGTAAAATTTGATATCTGCATAACACTAAAATTTAGAATAGTAGATATTTTTCTAGATTTATTTGCTTCTGTATTTTATTTTATCTATTTTTAGTCAGTTTTTTAAATTGTCTTTTTTTGTTTTTGTTTTTTAATTGAAGATCCTTTACTGGTCCTGCTTCCGTGAGTGGCCAATATCCGGGGAAAAGGAAGGGTCACCAGCCGGCGCAGGGAGGGGTCATCTCCACAACATTCCATTTATATACAGGACTAAATAAACAAGCACAGAGTCACTATTGCAGTTAGAAGTTGGCAGCGTGGGCGGGGGGGGGGAAATAGGTGGGGAGTAAGGATGTCAACACATTGCCTGCCTGAGGGAAACTTGGTCTGCTTCAACTCAAAGGAAGCAGAAGATAAAAAGTGGTTTGCGCAAGATGGAACCACCAGGAATGGAGGCAGGAGGAAGGTCCAGGGAGTAGGGAGCTATTTGGCAACTGGGGTGAAAGGATTACTTTCCCCTGCTGGTATTTCCCCAGCACCCCTGGTCTGGCAGGAAAGGGGCAACCTGAAACTCCCTGAGAGAGGGTCTGGGACTGCCAGATGCTCCACGAAGGACTGGAGGGACTCACAAAAGCGGGCCCTCCAGGGAAATGACGGCACTGCCTCTCAGCTTCTCTGCCAGTGTGCAAGGGTCCTTGACCTCCCCTCCTAGCAATTTCCTGTAATTCATGCTAGATCCCTGTCAGCTTTTTTTTGACGGTATCCTTGGAACAGGCATACATCATTTTGCTCTTACGTGGTGCACACTCGGAGTCCCAAAAGATAAACACCAGATCTTCCTTCTTGCTCTCCTTGGTTTCCTAGGTTGCGTCCTAGAGGGCTTAGCGACAGACCTCGTCCCGCAGCATTTTGACAAAGGTGACATAGGGATCATCCATAGTCTGCCCCATGTCCCCCACCAGTATCTCCTTGCCCTCCTACAGGATGATGCTCTTCTTGTCCCCACTTAGATAGGAGAGAACAGCCTTTTTGTGCTTCTTCACTTCCTCTGGTGTTGAGGACCTGCACACCTTCATGTGAACGAATACCTTGATGACCCATCAGAGACAGCCACAGTAGAGGCCATTTTTCCGGAAGGGAAAGAGACTGCAAAAAGAAATGGAGAAGACAGGAGCCACTGCAGCTGCTGCCAAGACCCCACTGAACTTGCTTCTATATTTTATAAAAGAATTCTTAAGACTGTAGAATTAAAATTTTTTTAATATTACATTTACTCAAATTACTGGGAAACATGTAATCATTGCATGCCAAAATTCTTCAAAAATGGTAAATGCATTCCCATGATTTGGACAGATTTTGTGACATGTTGATAATTCAATTAATTAAATGAACATTTAGAAAAATGTAATACAGAATAAATATACAAAAAAAATTACTTTCATTCCCTTAAATTGGGTTTTACAATTTGCTTACGTTTTCAGGAACATAAAATGATAGGGTGGCCTTTCTTTTAAAAGAAAACGTCTAGGCCTAGACATTAAATAGTGCAATAAAACCTTGAGTTAGGTATTATAAAGTAGGAATAAATATTCATTTAATTATTTCTTATCATATATGAAAGATATTCACCTATTTCAGCCAATTGGGTTGGTGAGGTTGAATTGTTGAGCCTCTATAGGATTGTAATATTCTGAATTTATACTGCCAAATGGACTGACTCATTTCTCTTTTGCTCTCTCATGGATACAACACACACACACAACAATGCCTACTCACACACACTTGCAGGCAAAGTCTGAGTACATACAAAATTATCCAGAGAAAGAATTTAATCTCAAAAGAAATTTTAATAATGAGAGACAAAGAGCATGTTAAAGAAGCAGAATATAACAGAAAGAAATTATGTGGGTGTCCAGTGAGAGAATATTTTGTGTTTGTATAATAGACATTCGGTCCATGATGATAAGATTTAAGTCCTATTTTACTAGGTCTTTTATACTACGCACACAGATTTTATATTCCATGATCATCCAGTTCCTTCTGCAGCCACTTCAAGGATTCCAGTAGAGGTAGAGAAACTCAGTTTCAAAAGCAATTTATTTACTCTACTTTTCACAGTGTTTCAACTTACTCCTCCTTCCCCCTCTAAGCACAGCTGCAAGTTTAAGTAGGCAGGAAAACTGTAATCAGCCACTTAGATCTGGTGCTGAATCACAGTTGTGCCAGTTTTCTGTTTAACTTTTTTTGGCTCTTTAACCCTGACGCTGTCCTCCTCCACATGTTTATGGGGGCAAGATGGAAAAAAGTTACTTACTCACCTCTCATGGGGTTTCTTTGGGGATGTAAGTTCAATATTAAATTCAGAATAGAGTTGGTTTACTGGTAATTTTCTTGAGGGGATAGATATATATATATTTAGGTTATGTGTATATATGTACAGTACAAAGAAAGTTTAAAAGACTGAAAAACTGTCATAATTTTATTGTTTTACTGATATTACATCTCAAAGCAAAAATGTAGATATTCTCATATGAGGTTTTTGACATTCCAGGAAAATGACAAAGAATATTCATTCATCCGTAGTATAAATAGTAACTCTAACCCATTTTTACCTCCTTTCTCAACTTGCAAAGCTAAAAATGTTCAGTATATTAACTTGTAATATGTCAGTCCTGAAAGGGAAGAAGAAAAAATACTATGTTAAATATAGCTACAGTGGCTATATAACATTTTTAATTTATGACATTTTTAAAGACATCAAGTATTAAAGCCATAGAGAGATAGGTATTAAATGGCATAAGGAGGAGGATAGGGCCCATCAAAAATATTTAATATACTGATCAAAATTTTCTTGTTGTATTTGTATATATGGTGTGTGTGTGAGAGAGAAATACTCTGCTTTCTTTTGTTTTTTTTTAAAAAAAACTTTGTTCTATAATAATATGGCACCATAATTTGAAATTAGATCACAGAACTGTTTTTAATATTATATTGCTACAATGAATTCAATCCATATAGATATATCTCTCCTTTATATTTTAGCACTATGTTTGTTTGTTTGTTTTCTAGTACTGGGGATAAAACCTAGGCCCTTATGCTTGGTAGGCAAATTACCCTGAACCATAGCTTTACTTTTTAAATTATCTTTTCTTAAAAATCTTGCCATAGTTTTTACATTAAATGGTAGGAAAGCTATAATATATACTTCAGAACTGTATGTTAAATACTAAGACTAAATATTTTGTTGAGGGAATCTCACAGAATAAGCATTTAAAAAATTTCTTCAAATGAAGATTTTAATTCAAATAATCCGAGGTGCTGTCTATGATTCAGAGTTTCTAATCAGCTCCCAGTGATGCAGATGGTTATGGTATACGAGAAAATGTTGAGAAAGGAGCTTTATTTGAAATTAATGATTTTAACAATAACAGCAACTGTTTTATATAGCTCATTTCTAGTCTAGGAAAAGGTATAGTTGACATAAAACTTAATAGTCATGTGTACAAGAAAATCAGATTTATTGAATCTTATCTATTTAGAGAGCATCCTGGTCCCAGGCCGCAGTAATGCTGAACTTTTCCAAATGTATAATGAGGCATCTGTCCAATGTTGACTTTGTTTTGGTTGACTCCATACTTGCTGATTTAAGGAAAACTGCAAGACTTGTGAAATATTACTGAAAGCTTTTTGAAAAGAGTATTAAGAAACAGCTGAAGTGTTTTCATGCTATTGTAAAATCTTTTGGAATGCCAATGAATTGAACTAAAAAACTCATTTGCATCTTAAAGCCATAATTCATAAACTATGAATGAAAAACCAACTATCAAGGAAAAGATTGGTATTATAGATTAGTATAAAAGTCTGCATTTTGCTTAGGAATAAATATCGGTCACTAGAGACTGTATTGGTTAGATCAAATCTGTTTTGAAAGATAAGCGGCTTGCTTTTTAAAGAGAGATTCTGGAAAGATGCTTAGTTATAGGAACATGCAAGTATAATGGCATTCATAAATCCCATGTTGAGAAAATAAAAAAAACTCTCATTTTAACATTAAATTATTAGGTGTTCATAGGTGCCAAACTTGAGGATGTCAAATATCCCAAGTATCTGAGTCCTAAAATAAATTTTAAATACATGAAATCACTGGGTTGAGTACAACTATAGCTTTTTGTTCAATACCTGAATTTCTCCATTAGATATTTCTTGGAACAAATTTAAATTTTTTGCTTATAATCTTTATAATTACTTATCTATAATAATTGGGTTACATTTGTCATAAGAAAAAATAGTTTGTGATTAACCAACTGGTACATAAGGCCTTCAGTTTTAATAAGATTATTTCACAGTTATGAAAACATGGTGGCAGGGTGAGTTAAGATCAATAAATTAAATATAAAATTTGTGAAGGCTGTGAGACACCATGGAATGCTTTATGAATAATTTAAAAGTAGTAACAGAACAGTATAATGGTATTTCAGAGCCCTATATGTAATTTTTCAGATTGTGAATGTTTCTCAGCAGAATGGACTGAGATCGTGTTTAAATAGAATAGCTTGTACGCAGCGCAGTAGTAGTTCACTGGGTTTTCCATAACAAAGTGCCATGCTGTAGGTGTTTTAAACAACAAAAATATTTTTTTAATAGTTCTTGGACCTACACGTCCAAAAACAAGGTGCTGGCAAGTTTAGTTTCTTGGGAGTCCTGTCCTTGGCTTATAGGTGGCTGTTTTCTCTTCTTCTCATCGATCCTTCTCCCTGGGCAGGCGTATGCTAGCTGTCTCTCTGTATATACAAGTTCGCTATTACATGACAGCATCATGACTGTATTGTGATTCATTTTCACAAACTGGTTTTAGTTAACAACCTCTTTGAAGGCCCTATCTCTAAATATAGACACTGTGTTAGTAAGCTCCCCATTCATGTAACAAAATGCCAGCGATAATCGACATAAGAAGAGAAAGTGTTAATTTTCACTAACAGTTTTGGAGTTGTCAGTCTGTGATTGGTTGGCCCATTGCTTTTGGGCCTGTGGCACAATACTACATCATGGTAGGAGCACGAGGAAGAGACGATCCATTGATGTCATGGATGAGTACATATGAGAGACATGGGAAGAGGGTTGGGTCCTGATGTCAACTGCGAGGGTCTGCTTCCAGTGAACTAACTTCTTTTTAGACTCCGCCTCTTAAAGGTTTCATCATTTGCAAATACAGTAACACCATGGGCTGGGCACCAAGATTTGAAAAGTGAGCCTTTGAAAGACATTTACCCAAAAGATAGAAGTCACACTTCAGAGCCTGAAAGTTAAAGCTTCAACGTATGAATTCTGATGGGATTCGACTCAACCTGTGATATATTAAGCATTTTATAGAGATGTTCCTCAATTTATGATGAAATTAACTCCCAACAAATCCATTGGAAATGGAAAGAATTTTAAATTGAGAATGCAGTTTATATGCCTAATGTACTAAAAAGATCTCTTGAGTTTCTGATTGTTCACTTTTTTGAACTTTACCACCCAACTGTTGCAAATGTGACATACTTTCTACAGATATTGAATCTGGACATGTACTTAAGGAATGAATAGGCACAATCATAGTGGAGCAAAACTTATAGTCAATATTGCTTTCTCTAATCTACCTCTGCTATTTGGATAAACTTTATCAAAGCTAGGAAATAATCTCTGCAGAATAACGGGATGGATTAGTCAACAAAAGTCTGAGCATGAATTGATTGATATAGCCATTAGTTTTAACTTGATCTAAAAATAAACTCACTTTCCTAGAATTCCTGAAGTTTGATTCTTCCTGTGTTAGATAGATTATTCTTAACAGAGGTGACTTTTATGAAGATTTTTTTACATGTACTTGTGAAGTTCGTTTTATTTTTAACAGCACTGTGGTATATGAGATCATATATGAAGTATCTGAGAGAAAATTATTTTAAAAGTAAAACACTTTATCATCTTGAAGGGCAAAATGCTATTTTTAGAAAAGAGAAAAATGACAGTAATCTCTAGATATAAACCAAATTAAATTACCCAGATTCCCCTTCACAAATGCTTTCTTTTTTCTAATACAATAACTTATAAGCTTCTTTTAAATTATCGATATCTGCTTAAAATATGTCTTTCTAAAGTGTAATTGCATAAAGAGATGAATTGTATTTTCCCCCAAGACTAGTAAGATAATAAAGTTGTAAAAAATAAAATGCAAAATACTGTGACAGTTGAACCAAAGATTGACATATATAAGCAAAATAATGTAAAAATGAGTCTTTTGATAAAGACACTTGTGTTTGTCAAAAAAAGAAAAAGAGATGAAAAAAAGTTTGAAGAAATTCTTTGTAGCCTTAAGTTAATTACATAGGGTTTGTCACTTACCCTGGGATTATTTCCTGAATTGGAGTTAGTGTATTTATATTAAAAGAATGTTTTCTGTACTTGAGAACAGTTTAAAATGACTGCTTTTGCATACAAATCTATAAACTCTAGGGTTTGTGTTTTTCTATGGTTCACCTGAGTTGCATGAAGCCTGGCTAATCCCATTATAATTAAGTGGCCCAGCATAAATTAACAAACTGCTTCTTCTGATGAAAATCTTTATCATTTCCATGAGGATATAGATCTGGAAGCTTAATGTGTTGTGCTGGGAAAATGTTTGTGTAATATAAAAGGTAAGTACGTGGTATGGTGGACACAAATTTCATTAGTTTACCAGATTTGCATAGCCTTCCTTCCAAAAACAACTGTTTTTTATTATGGATATATTCCTTTTTACATATAAGGTTTTACTGTGACTCTATTATTTAATTACCAGGTTAGATAACCCTCTTGAAGGCCGGGGATTTAGCTCAGCGGTTCAGCGGCCTGCCTTGCAAGCGCAAGGACCTGAGTTCAATCCCTGGTACCAAAAAAAAGTCTCTACTGCATAGTAAGACTGTCTGAAAAAAAAAAACCCTCTTGAGCTACTTGTGGTGCAGATAGCCCCAGCGAAGCAGACAATGACTACTCAAGGCACAAATGTTACCTGCATGGACAAAGACTTCCTTAACTCTTCTACCACATGGAAGTTTCAAATACTTTGCAAATCTCCATAACAGATCCTATTTGAATTATTTTTAAAGAAGGTGTTTTTAATTGAAATTCTATCATTTTCTTTGTTTGTCCTTGTTCCCCCATTAGATTATAATGCCCGGGCAAGTGAACTCTATCCCTAACATCTAAAGGAAAATCTTATATAAAAGTAGGTGTTTCACATATAATTAGTGAATAAATTAATGATTTGTTTTACTGATGCAACTATATTTTTTGTTCAATGATATTATGGTTATTGTTTCTGTTCTACTATTCCAAACACTACTATTGGATCTAGACACTATATAACATTCTTAATCTCTAGAGGGTATTCTTGGTAATTTTCTTGTCTTCATTAAGCATTATTTTTATAATAATAAATTATGGACATTTTTTATAATGAGAAAAGTATGGTGAAATGTGATATATGTTTAAAGAGGTTAGAATAAAACACTACTTAAAACATCTCAAAAGAGTTTTGACAATCCCAAGAAAGAATGAAAGGATGACCTGTAACAGAGATGAAAAATTTAAAATAGAAATAAAATAAAATAAGTAGAGAATTTAAAGAACTGAGTAACTAATATCAAAGGAACTTTATCTCATTTATACTCCTAATGTAATTACGTAAAGTAATTACCAAGAACATACTCATAATTTTGCTGTAATACATTGCTGACTGGCTGTGGAAAAATCTTATTTGGTAGCACTCCATTATTGTTCTGTATCTGTCCATGTTTTCCATATAATATAATTGAATAAAATGGAGAAGCTGGGAAAAATTTGATTATATAAAAGAACATATGGAAAAAACTTAGACCATGATAAAAAATTGAAAGTTTATCCTAAAAAAATCATCAACTACACACATTTACAAAATCAAAAAAACTCTGCTGCACAAAATCACACTATGTCTGTGTGTTACACACATGCATTAGAGTTTCATCTTAGTAGGCCAGGCACTTAACTTTGGTGGGCTTTGTTTCTGAAAAATTCGAAAAGGGGAAAAAAATTAAGAACCAAGAAATGTCATGTAAAGGTACAAGATCCCAATGGTGAATGTAACTGTATTGTGTATCTAAAATGTACCAATAAACATATTAAAACATTAAAAAAGAAAAATTCATAAATACTTTGGGATCGATTTACTAAAGGTGAAATAACATACACTTCTAACTTACACATGTTTATTCTAGGTGCCGTATATTATAATAAAAAATTATTGTGTTGTTGATTCAGAAGAGCTATACTGCCCCAAAACTTAAGTAAATCGAACAGTGAGAAATGTCTGCAGAACATTCAAGGCATAAAATATCTTAAAAGTGAAATTGGCCACTGGTGTTTAGATAGTTGCTAGGTGTAAATCCCTGTCTTCAGAATAAATTGATTAGGAAGCATAATAAAGTCTGGGAAAGCAGCCTACTATGGGTGAAAAAGTGAGTGGTGCATTGCGATACTGGCTCACTTTACTGCCCAGTTCCCCACAGGGATTAAAATCCCTGATATTTTTTCATAATCCTTTCTTTTCTTTTTATTAAAAAAAACAATTTTTGCAACCACATGATATGAAAATAACAATATTTATTATACTGTGTATCATTATTTCCAAGGTAGTTATTCAGTACAAGACATAAACCCAAAAGACTCTTATGAAGAAGAAACAAACAAATAGTAACACAAGTTTTCTTTTTTCTTTTCCTATTTTTTTTCAGCTTTAATTGAGTTTATTGGTACATTTTAGGGATGCAGTACAATTACATTCATTGTTTGGATCTTGTACCTCCACATGACAAGTCTTGATTCTCATTTTTTCCCCTTACCCCTGCCCTCCCTTCACCCCCTCCTCCCCTCCCCATCTACAAATACTTTATTTTCAACTTTTCATTATCTCACATTTTTTTCTTTTCCCTTATTACCCTTCCCCTACCCATCCCACCTTCCCTACACCTTTAGCTCCTTTCTTCCCTTTTCGAAATGTCAGTAATCTTATTAGAATCTTACATATTATTGCAGATTATTCACACCAGAGAAACTATTCGGTATTTACACATGTATGACTTATTTATTTCACTTAGGAGTATATCTTCAATATGTATCCATTTTCCTATGAATGAATCTATTTTCTCATTCTTTATGGCTGAGTAATATTCCATTTTATAGAAAAAAAAATCCTCACCAATACCAAAATAGATCTCTTCTTACAGCCAGGGTCTTTAAATTTTGTAAGTTAGAATGTGTCAGGAAAAAAATCTTTACCTAAAAAAGTTAGACTTCTTGGGGTATTTTGCTTACCTCATACCTTGGAGCTTCAGCAGATTCTGGCATGAAGTATAAAACAGAAACAGAAGTTTTGGAATTCTATTATCTCATCTAAGTCCAGTCCTACAAATTCTTGCCCCTCCAACAAACACCTTAACTTCTCATGTCTATCCCTATTACTTGGTAGCATGTGAGATGGAAAGCTTCTTAGGGAAGTCAGCTAGACACCTCAGGCTTGCTTACTTGTTATGACATCTTGGAACCCTGCGATCTACCATCAAAAACCATAATCTCTAGGTTTTACTTATCTGAAAAGAGAAAGTAGTTATTGTAATTTTCTTTCTCATTTTTGAAGGCATTCTTTTAACATAAGTTCACTAACTCAATTAACAAGAAATAAAAAGTCATTGTTCTGAGGTATGGACAATGAAAGGTATTGTGAACTTAAAGAGGGATTAAGTAGAGAGGTTAAAAGAATTAATATTTTCTGCCTGAGATAATTTCCAGTTCTATTTTAAAATGAGACACCTGTCCTACTTCCAACAAAACTCTGCCTAAATATTTCTCATTACCAGAGAATATTATTCTGAAGTAAGATGCTTTCATTTGTGGAGTTCTAATTATCTGGTGATATTTATATAGAATTAAAATCTGTCTACTTGTAAATGAATCATTATGTCTAATTGTCCAATATAAAAATACAAAGGAATTTTTCATTTAATTACTTATTCATCCATATATTCATCAAATGTTTCATGGGTGCATTCCCTATGCTAGTCATTATAGTAGGAAATAGGGATAGAGGACTGTATAGGAGGAAAGTTCTTGCTCAAGGGTGTCTTGTGGTAAATTATGTCAATCAGATATACACTATCTAACAAAGTGTGAACAATATGATTTTAGATGCCTCCTTCTATTCCTGTATAATCCACATATTCCACTCTTTATTCAGGGGTTCATTCTGAAAAACAGAATTCTTCTAGAATCTACTTTATGAATCTCCCTTAACTCAGGATATCGCTTAGCCCCGTGGAGGATAGATAGCTCTAAAACATATCTTATTGTATGTGATGCATCCGTTTCTCCCACTATCACAAGTTCCACATTACAAGCCATCACTATCTCTCAATGAATCTACTGCACTAATTTCCAAGCTTTTTTTTTCTGTGTTCACTGTTGACAATCTAAAATCCATTGTTTCCAAAGCCTGTAGAAACAATAAGACATTTTGAGCCAGGTGTGGTGGTGTGTGGGACCACCTTACTGATCATGCCCAAAGCAGGCTGTAAAGAGTTAAACCCACAATTGGATTGTTTGATAAGTGAGTCTAGCTGAAACCTGTGCACCAAGGTCAGAGTGACTTACACCCAAATTCCATTCCCACAATGAAAACCTTCTTAACTAGGAGGACAAGGTTCTAATTACAATCCTATATTTTATCTATTCTGTTCCTAATGTAAGAGTGCTTTGTCCTGTCCTTTACAACCCTTTCTTGCATCCGTATCCATAGTAACTGCATGACTGCATATCCTTACACATAGTTTCCCTTTCCCGTATTACTTTACCCCAATTCATTGCCAATAAAAATCAGTGGCTTGGACTGACCAGTGCCTTTGCTGGGTAGCCAGCATTGTCCATACTGGCTCCTCAGTTTCTTTGTCTCTTTAGTTCTGTATTTTAGTTTTTTTTCTCAGCCTTGCACCGTAGCACAGAGCAGGAGATTGAAGCCTACTGCAGAGATCTCTGGTATGATGTCACATACCTGCCATGCTGGAGGCTAAGGCAGGAGGAACTGTGACTTTGAGGCCAGCTTAGGCTACATAGTGAGTTTAAGTCCAGGGAGACCCTGTCTCGAAAGATCACCCTAAGCATTTTTGTGACAAATATATTTCAAAGTTTTGTAGTTGCTCTGATAATGAAATCCTAAGTGCTACCTTGATTTACCTTGCTTTGTGACTATACTTACAGAAACAAAGATGTTATAGTCTATTACTAACTACTTGGGCTATATGGCATACACAGGCCTATGTGTGTGTGCGTGTGTGTATGTAATTGTGTTTTAATAACACATGATTAAATCGACCACAGCAGAGAATAATGTAATCAAGAGACGTGGCAAGTGTTGAGATGATGAGGCTGCTGCCAACATAACACAGCACTGTTTCACAGTAATTTTTAATAAATAAAAGGAGCACACACTAAAAGAATTGTAAAAACTATATTGTGGTTAATATGCAAGCAAGTAATGCAAAATCAATTTCAAGTATTATGTGGCTTTATTAACTGCACTATACTTTTATATGCTTGGCCAAGTACTAGGTTTATTTATACCTCCAACACCAGAAAATATTAGCAATGTTCTGTGCTATGATGTCTCCAAAATATTAAGATGATAGGAATTTTTCAGTTTCACTATACTCTTATGGGACCACCTTCACATAGTGTTCATTGCTAATCAAAATATCATTATGTAACGGTTGCCTGTATACCAGTCTTGTTTTGTTTTTTCATACACAATTTAAATTTTAGTCCTTTTATCATCTTATATCTTTTCTTTAAAAATTTTCCAATATTCACTATAATGTATGTAGTCCAAATGTTGCTACAATACAAATTGCAGTGACCTTTAAGAAATAAATTTTATTATACACAAAAAAGTAATTACCATTAGTTTGACCCAGTAACCCTAGGAATAGTATTTTGTCCTAAAAATAATTACATCTGTAGATAAATATTTAAGTATAAGTGTTTTATCATGCTTTCATTTAATGCAAGAGAAATTCTGAATAAAGTCAAAATGCTTGTCATATAGTATACTTGAGCATAGGTATAACAATCTTCCAAATAAACATAAATTTATAATTTAAAAAATTCACTAAAGCCAGATATAAAAAAATCCAACATTATCAACTCATGAGAAAAAAAAAAAAAAAAAAAAAAAAAAAAAAAAAAAAAAAGAGTATGTTCCAGGGCTGGGGATTTAGCTCAGTGGCTCCACCACCTGCTTCACAAGTGCAAGGTCCTGAGTTTGATCCCCAGTACAAACAATAAAAATAAATAAATAAATACAAGAGTATGTTCCACAACGACTTCACATATTGGCATTTTTAGGCATGAAATATAAAATAAGTATTTTCATTTGTTTCAAAACATAAAATATGAAGGTAAAAAGGAATACTGAATTGTTGCATTCAACAAACAAATTGAACAAATGCAGAATCTAGGAACAAAAGTTAAATTTGGTAATTAAATTTAAAAATCATAATTTTTCAGTAAAATCTAAGTAACTTGGATTAATTTTGCCATCAAGTCCAAAAGAAATGTTTTTAAAAAGCTTTTTAAAATCAATGCTTGATGTGGATAAAAATTCAGAGAGAAAAGCTTGACATTTGGAAATGCTTTTCATTTACCAGTGACTGTGGATGTTACTAATGGTGACTGACAGTCAGGGAGTTGTGTAGACCCTGTGTTAGCCAAAGCCTTCAAAAAAGTGTTTGAGGTATACAAGGCTGCAGCATAAGTAGGCCAGTTTATACAGAGACTACAGCCCAAATTTGAATCATCTCAAACTCTTGAGACTGAATTTAAGTAATAAGATTCTACTAGTTCTCAGGTTGCCCTGAGAAGCAGACAGAAAGTGCTTTATGAAATATTGTACATCATCCTAAGCTTTGAATTATTTTTGTAATATTTAAAATAAAGTGTCCTGGTACCAAAAATAAAAACAAAAATAAAACATACCTAGGAAACACTTGATTTCCATTTCTTCATTTAAAAAAAAAAATAGCTAGGAACCCAAGAGAAAAAAGCAAAATTAATGAGACCCAGGAGAAATAAGCAATAGAATCAGAAACAGACTGCTGAAGCTTTTTGGAGTTATATGACAGATTTCCAAAAGTGAAGTTTAGTGCATTCAATGAAGCAAAAGACAGATTTTACATTGGAATTACAGATTTTACAGAGGAATATATATACTGTGCAAGAGAAATCTCAAAGTAGAGATATTCTGGAATCCAAAAGTAAAATAAATGAGTTAGGGCTTCAGCAGCAGATTAGAATTTTTGCATATCAAAAGAAAATATTGAGGAAGAGGAAATGTAAATCAAAATTACAATGAGATTTCATGTCACTCTGGTCAGATAGCTATTAAGAATACGAAAAAACCAACAAATTCTGGTGAGGATGTGGGGAAAAAAGAACCTTTCTAAATTGCTGGTGTGAATGTAAATTAGTACAACCACTGTGGAAATCAGTATAGAGATTCTTCCAAAAAAATGAAAGATAGTGCTACGCTGTCATCCAGCTATTCTTCTCTGTGATATATACCCAAAGCAATTAAAATTAGCATATTACAGGGATAGCTGCATAGCCATGTTTATTGCTGCATAATTCACAGCAACCAAGATTCACAAAGTCATTTGTATTCTACTCCCAAACTCCTTTTAGACGTGTAAGTAAAATGGTTCTTTTCTTAATAAGCATATAATATGTAGAAGATCTTGTTTAGAGAAATCATTGAATGTAAGACTAAATTTCTCTAAAGAGATGGATAGAAGAAACTTTAATATATAGAAAGCTTTGAATGTTTGATTACTTTTTGAAATTGCTAGCTATTCTGTAACATTGTAATATTTGTTTGCAGGATTTTAAACTTGATAAAAATGATAAAGAATTAATAAAAGAATCTTATCACATGGATATATGTGCACCTATTTTTATAGCAGCACAGTTTGTAATAGCTAAAACTTGGAAACAGCTCATTTGCCCATCATTTGGAAACTGGATAAAGAAGATGTGGGTTTTCTATAAAATGGAATATTATTCAGCTAAAAAGAATGACAAATTAGATTCGTTAATATAAAAATGGATAAATATTGAGGATATACTCCTAATTGAAATAAATAAGTCACATGTATAAATACTGAATAGTTTCTCTGGTGTGAATAAACTATAATAATACATAAGATCCTAATGGTATAATGGACAATGTAAAATAGGAAGAAAAAGGCTAAAGGTGTAGGGAAAGTGGGAAGGGTAGGGGAAAGCTACTAAGGGAAAAGAAAAAATATGAGAAAATGAAAAAATGGAAATGAAGTGTTCGTAAAGGGGGAGGGGAGGAGGGGTGAAGGGAGGGCAGGGACAAGGGGGAAGAAAGAGAACCAAGACCTGACATGTAAAGGTACAAGATCCCAATAATGAATGTAACTGTACTGTAGACCTAAAATGTACCAATAAACTCAATGAGGAAAACAATGATATTATACAGCTTTCAAAATATTTGACCCAGATAGAATAATGTCAAATGAGAATTTCTGATACCTTCATTCTGATTTAGTTCATAGAATTAGTATGAACATACACAAAAGTAGCTGATTAAAGAAAGAATTACTTTTCTTTTTCGGAGAGATGATGATATAACGAATGGGTACAAGTTGTTAAACTGATTTTCATTTCACCATGCATTGCAGCAATAGCACTGTATGATAGATACTTGTGTTCTTGTGTGGAAGGAAAAAAATCCAGATTTGTAATAGAACCTCTCAAATCAGTGACACTGAAGCAAAACAGACTAAACAGCTCAGGCAAATGGTTAATGGAGAAAATGTCCTTGTTATGAGGCTATACTTATTAGCCATTATTATTATTTGGGATTTTATCAAGTGGCCAAGATAAAATGTGTTTACTGAAAGTGCCTAATTTAACTAGATTGTCTTTATTAACAAGGCCCTATTAAGTGGTTTCAGCTGTAATAGCATTTGAGTTCCATTAGGTTTTGAAGTGATTTAGAAATTCAAATTATTTTTAAAAATTAGATGTCCGGGTGGTAGATAATTAGTAAATAGTAGGTTGGAGTTGCAAATTTATACTTAGTAGTGGAATTGAACAGAAACATTGGGTGTTGTTGAACCACAAACAGAATTCAAAAAACATTTTTAAAGCCACTTGTTCATCACAGATGCAAAACAAAATGTTCAAGTATTTAAAACTAGTTCCTTATAGTAAAATGTAAATATGCACATTTAAAATATTGTTGTTTTCTAAAGACAGGAAAGATGATAGGTATTTTTTCATGTATGACCACATATGGAAGACACTAATTAATTTTAGTGAAAAATTCACCATTAAATTCTTAGAACTGCGCTTAGAAAAAAAGTAAAAATGAATACATAAATAAACTATGGCTTCTGGTCTACTTTTTTGAAGTTAATTGGGCAATAGAATTTTGAATTAATATTAAGAGAGATAGCTCAAGCCTTGCTAAATCAACATCAAGCAGTAAAACAAGAGGAGACTTTTTAATATTGTTTATCTTATTCTTGTAATCTTTCAAATATTAAATGAATATTTCTTGGGTTGATACCACACAGCCAGCATTCTTTTAACTTCTAAATGTAATAAGAAGAAATGCAGGAGTCATTTTTGCAGGAGAATGGATATTAATATAAGGTAGTTACCTTTGTTAAACAAACATTCAAGGAAAACAAAACAAAACAAAACAGCTCTTGGAGGAAATTACAGAGGTGAAATATTTTCCAACTTGCTTTGTGAGTCCAGAATTAACCTGATACTCAAAACAAGACAAACATTTTGAGAACAATAGCGACAACCACTACTAGTGACATAGCCATGATAATTTCACATGAATATGTAAGAAATTGTTAATTGACTTCCAATTGACTTCCAATTATGCAATATTAAATAGAACCTATATAGTACCTAGTATTTATTTGTGACTTCATATCCATTAGTGAGTCACCCAACTCTCCCCTTTTTTCTATGTCTTGTTACTATTATTATGTTTTTCTATTTCTATGAGATTGATGTTGTTATATGTACATAATGTGTATTAAAATGGCTGGAAAAGAGTTTTGAGTGTTTCATCAAAAAGAAATGACAGAAATCTATATATATGCTGATTATCTCAACCTGATCATTATACAAAGTATGCACATACCAGACTTTTACACTGTATCCCATAAATTTCACCAAATATTTTCATTTTGAAAACTAAATAATACATCTTGGAAATTTTTTAAATTGAAAAATTAAATCTAATAATACACAAATTTGATTTTATATTCCAAGTAAGCATAGTTTATTTCAGGAATGCAAAGTTGGTTTTTTATTCAAAAATTTTAAACATACAAGTGTATAGTCATTTATAAAAGTAAAAAGAGCAATTAACAAAAATAAAACTGTTTATTTTGTAAAAATCTCAGTCCTCTATGAGTGAAATCAAAGTATCAGTCTCATAAAAAAATCTAGGAAAATGTCATCATTAGTATTATATTAATTGTAAAAGAATGGATGTTTCTAATTTAAGTTTTTTTCAAAGCTAGTAATATTTATTTTTACAATTTCTACCCAATATTTCAGTGAATAAAAAGAAAGGAAAATAAAAGTCACTCACATTGGGTAAAATTAGTAAAATTATTTTTATTCTGAGAAAATCATGTATATAAAAATCCTATGGAATCAACATAAAGTTATTAAAACTAATTGTTCTGGTTCTACTCAAGATATAAATTGATCATTTTACAGAGTAAAAGACAAATATTTAAGAAATTCTACATAGTACCAAAGTATACTTAGAAATTAAAATTAAAAATCCAATAAAATTTGTATAAGTAATAAAATATGAAATGCCCTAGGAAAATCTGATAAATGATATGGAAGATGACAATATTAAAAATAATAATTTTTTGAGAAATAAAGAATACCTAAATAAATGAAGATAATATAGCAAGAGGAGTAAGGGTACTGAAAATTTATAAAGTATTATACAGTCTTAAAAACTAGGAAATATTTGTTGAGGGAAAAAATGCTTTTGTCTAAGAGAGCAAGAAGGGGGATCAGAAAGTGGGTTGCCCCTTATACGAACTTTTATTGGTGATGGATATATTGGCTATCTTGGTTTGATCAATACTTCCATGCATCTATAATTATCACATTTGTAAAACTGTAAAATTTTAATATTTTATTAAATACTGTATACCTATAAAGTACCAATAAACTCAATGATAAAAATGTATAACTTTAATAGTTAATCAGTTGTAACTCCATAAGTCTTGTGGGAATGGATAAGCAATCATCTAATGAAATTATGATAGAATTTTTTCACTTTTGGGGATGTGAGGGAAACTGCTGTTATATTTATTATTTTCTCTATATGAATACAGGACTGAAGGAATCTCTGGCTATCTCTCTCTCATCTATTTTTGTCATCTGTATGTCTATATCTGTCATTGCTATCTTTATTTCTCTATTTCATTTTCTATTTTTCTTTATTTTTTCCCTCTTCCTCTCTCTTCTCTCCATTTTTATACACTTTCCTTGACATAGAGATGACAATAAATTAACATATAGTCTTATTTGAGAAACACATAAACACTCTTTTCATTTTTGAAAATTCAGTGTTCTACATCTTGGAGACTTCCCTTTTTGCATTTTGCTAAAATATCTGACTTTCAGAGTATTACAGTATTTTTTGTTATTATCTTTGGGTTGTAAAGTTAAATCATTTTTATTTGTAATACAATACCTTCCAAACTACAAACTGAGCTTAATGTTAAAAATAAGTATTGCAAAATATGTTAATTTAGTGGGAGAACAAGTCAAATACCTTTGCCTTTGCAGTCTGTGTTAGAAAGGCTTATATATTTTATGATCTTTTAAAAAGACTGTATCACCCTTGTAACTCACATCTTAAGTGGTTTATTTGCTGTTATTCTGGCAACATGATATAAACTTATATACTGTTACCTAAATGATACACATTTTTAAACTTACTTTTTGCTTATTCATTGTTTGAAAATACTGTATTACATAACAACTGATGACTGCTAATTATTTTAAACCTCTTATGAAGAAATAATCACTTTTAATGACATTAGATACAATGTCTATATTGATATGTAAAACTCAAAGCCAGGCAAAAGAAATTTTGTAAGACACGTGCTGCCTATTTGAATATTTTATAACTAATTTGTTTTTTATTGTCATATTGCCTAGTTTGTGTCATAAGCACCTAAATCACTTTTTCTTATGGTAATTGATTGATTCTCCAAAATTATAGTGTTTATTAAATGTGAGTAGGAGAAAGGAAATAAGGGAAAAGAAGACAAATATGAGAAAATGAAAAAGTGGAAATAAAGTATTTGTAAATAGGGAAAGGAGGAGGTGAAGGGAGGACAGGGGTAAGGGGAAAAAATGAGAACCGAGACCTGTCATGTGAAGGTACAAGATCCCAATGATGGATGTAACTGTACCGTATGCCTAGAATGTACCAATAAACTCAATGAGAGAAAAAACAATGCAAGTGTGGCAAAAATAAATGTGCAACAAACAAACTTTGGTCATAGATATATTTTCACTGTAATTTGGCACCAAGGTTTTGATTAGGTATAGGTAATCTTCATCTGTCTTAAATATTTCATTGGCAACCATAGGCTATCCAAAATCCTGAAAGTTATATTAAATGTAGTCATTCTTCAGATGATACAAGGGCATGAATCTCACTATTTTTTTTGTACCAGGGGTCGAACTTGGGTTCTCGCGCTTGCAAAGCAGGCGGCAGAACCATTGAGCTAAATCCTGGCCTCATGAATATCGCTTTTGAAAGATAAATGATATTTAAATCCTCATTACAATTTGAAATTTTGC
Source organism: Fukomys damarensis (assembly GCF_012274545.1). Taxonomy (NCBI): domain Eukaryota; kingdom Metazoa; phylum Chordata; class Mammalia; order Rodentia; family Bathyergidae; genus Fukomys; species Fukomys damarensis. The sequence goes on from NW_022900936.1 coordinate 32,435,243, forward strand.
AATTTTGATTGCGTTTAGTTAATGTTCTCAGACAGCTCTTTAGTTTGGAATATCAGATTTCTTATGTATCTTCATCCTTGTTTTCATCTCCTTTCCCTCCTCCTCTCTTCCTTCCCTCTGTCTCTTGATCCCTTTCCCATTTAAAGAAAGACCTATTTTCTTGGTTCTTATTATTTATCTTTTATTTTGCTCTTTATTTATAATTTGGGTTTAACAAATGGGATCTTATCAAATAAAAACGCTTCTGCACAGCAAATGAAACAACCAACAGAGTGAAAAATCAACTTACAGAATGAAAACATACACTAGTGTTTGAAGGTGATGTTTGTGCTGTTATTGAAAGTCAGTCCTGTGTCAGGAAATCAGTCTTTGGAGGGTAGGGTCACACTGTTATGAAAGATTAATAGTTGACTCCAGATATTAAGAAGACAGGTTCTTAAATTACAACAGGAAGAAGTGATAGCTGTACCCTTCTCACAACACGTCCAGTTGTCGCTCAAATGTGGTCATGAACATAAAGAAGATAGGAGCTGAGAAACAAATTGCATTCCTTTGGAGAATACTATGGAAAGGTCTGAGCCTTTGGTTTCCTAGAGATGCTGTATTTAATGTGATATTTAAATATCTATGTTGTAATTTGCTTGTTTTTTCCACCCAATCTTTCAGGGAAATACATAACATTTAGGCAAGCTAAGAGTCTTGCCTGAGTGTGTTACGGGAGACCAAGTGCCGCAGAGAGGAGTAAGGCTAGGCTAAGGGAAGTTCATCTTGAGACTGCAGGATGCAAACTGCATAAGTGAGGTTGTAGTGTGTAGGCGGGCTGATGTCAAGCAGCACCTGGTTATGTGGGAGCACTGCTGTGCTTTTCTTTTAATCAAAAATTAGACATCTTTTCTCATATAAAAGTTTTTCTTACACTTCATGGCCATGTTTGAAAGACACATTAACCTATTTAACAAGATTACCTCAATATATATTGTCCCTTAAGAAATAAAGTAAAACAAAAGGGGAAATTCTGCATACATAAAAGTTTTACAAGGTATTTTATCAATTAAATTGTGAATTTGGAAAGAAATAATTTTGTCAAATAATAGGGAACTGGGACAGCAATGCACTTACTTTGTGGAGCAGATGGAACCTTTAAAAAGATTTTGAAGCAAATGCAAGTATCATCATGTGAAGATCTTAAAAATTTATTACAAGATGTTAAGTTTAAAAAACAGGGTCAAAATGTCATGCAGTGACAACAATAATTTTACTGGAGAGGAAAATGGCTAGTAAATAATATGCAGAACTGATATTAAGGGTCACTGTAATTACTTTATAAATTTATAATTACTTTATTTAATTACTTTAATTATTTTCTTCTAGACTTCTAATTATGTTTAACAGTTTTTATAATTAAAAATAAAGAAGAAATAAAACTAAAAAATTACATGAAAGATAGACATCTCTCTGGTCAGACCGAAAGTAGGGACAAAAGGAAAACACAAAAAGCTAACTGAGAAGATGTAGTTGCTCAGGCAAGAGTGTGAACAGAATCTGAACATTTTCTCTGAAGCTGCTCTATTCCATCAGACAAATTCCTGTTTACCCAGCTAGAAAGACAAAGAACCATAGTCAGATTAAAAGATTTTACAAGTTAAAAACTTGGGGTTTTGGAAAGTTCGGTAAGTCAAATTCAACATCTCTTAGCAAGTCGCTGTGCTTCTGTATGTCTGTGAGAAAAGCTCATTCTCCGCTGGGTTGAGTCTTGTCTCCCTGCTGTGACAGGGAGAACTCAATACAGTCCCTGCATTCACATCTAATGCATGGAGAGAAGCAAAGAATTATGAAAATGTCTCCGTTTTTTATTACATTATTTCATTAGTTGTTTTCTTAAAAGCAAAAAGATAGACAAACAAGCATACTCTGAGTACATAAATTATAGAGCACTGCGTGATGTTAATATTAATTTTGATGTTGGAGTCACGGAAAGACGTATTGATGCCCAAACATTTCTGTTGACACTATAATGAAAGTAAAAAGACTTTTAGGTGTTAAGTCTCTCAGTTCTTTTTCATTCTTTCCTAATTTCCAGCCCTCCATTCTGTCACTTTCGGTGTCTCTTTACTCCCTGTTATTGTCTACACTTAGGAAGTAATTTGAAAAAATTTTCAGTTAATCTTTTAAGTAGCATAAAGAATGATTTATCCTTAGAAGATGAGCATTTAAAAAAGATCCAAAGCACCGACTTTCAGTAAAATCTGGTCCATCTAATTAGTCAGGTGGAGTCTAAGAAGGCAAACACAAGTCGGAGGGAAGGGAATAACACTATGTAATTCAGGCCAAGACTTAAAATTGAAGTGTGTCCCTAAAATATATACCTCCTGAAGATATGAGATCACATCTCTCCTCCTCCTATAACTTGAAAGGTACTGGTTTGTAGTCAGGACATATGAGGCAAACCCATAAAACAAAAGTGAAATAAAAAAATTCCTCATAAAAAAATACAAATGGAGAGAATAAGACAGGGATAGAATGTGGACATCATCCATAACCTTGGATTTCAGTCACAGTTGCTTATTCTAATTCTTTCCAGTCACCATTCTCACCATCATTATGGATATAATTTATAGGCCACTTTTCTGGGAGTCACCAGAGTAATTTCTGTAAATATGTTCAATACAACTTCACAATAATTGAACAAGAGATATTTTATCATTCTCTTGTTACAGAGGAGAAAACAGAAAGTCAGAGGGTGTAAAAATCACAGATGAGGTTTTCAGGTAGAGACTTTAAAGGGAAGTCACTGTGCAAGATGTTTACTAAAGTGTGCTTTTGATACTAGCACTTGTAAAATGGAAGGAAAGAAAGCAGAGATATGGTAGGAAGAGGGAGAAGTTAAGCAGCACATATAGAATGGACAGTTCTAGAAGAATAACTGAAGCTCTATAGCTGTAGTAGTACATTACAAATATCCTGTTGGAACAAGATATTGCTATTGTACAATCCGTTAATCAGTTCTCCTCCTCCTCCTCCTCCTCCTCCTCCTC
>NW_022900936.1:32438526-32490370 GCF_012274545.1 Fukomys damarensis
CCGTGAGCTTGCCAGGCAGGTACGGTGCCACTGTGATGAATCCCCAGCCCCCTTGATCAGTTCTTAAATGTGAACCATCTGGGGAAAAGTATGTCTATCCAGGAGTAAATCTTTGAAGCTAAGGAATTCTGGGCTGCACGGACAATTACACGCTGAGGCTTGCATCTCTCTACATGTTCTTCATTAATGGAGGATCTGGGTGACACAATCCTGGGTCCACCTCAGCATTATAACTGATTCAAAATATCACAGGAAAAGCCAGCACAGTAGTCGTGGTCATCTCATTGCACTGCCCAGTCTCAGCCATTACTACTCTATTGTGTCTTTTCAACCTAATCAGAATTATGTTCTTACTCTTATAACCGAAACAATCCTGGGTTATATTATACAAAACTGTTAAACTTGATTTTTGTCATAAATCCTATGAAAAGTTGCAAATAAGTTTTTTTATACAAGGAAATGATAGTTTTACTATTGTAATAATTCATTTCACAAATTCAGTCAAAGCATCCCTTTTTATTAATTATTTTCTTATCTTCCTCTTTCAAAATGAATCAAGATTTTTGGAAATAGTCTCATAAAGCCACTACTACTTCCTACAGATCACTTTTTAAAGTAAGTGATTGCATTGGTGAAATTATTTGAAAATGTTTAACAATTAACTGAATAAACTATACTGTATACCTAAAATGTACCAATAAACTCAATGGGAAAAAAAAAGCAATTGACTGAATGAATAAATGAATTAATGAATGCTTAAGGATCAGTGTTATGTTCAGATGTTATTTCTCTTCATAATTCATTGAAGATGGTAAAATTTTGGTATCTTTCTACAAGTTTCAAATATGGCAATTTTAGCTAATATCGCTCAGTCATTTCTTAAAGTTAAATTCACAATTTTAACCCATTTGAAGAAAAATAATGCCTGCTAAACAAAAATTCGGTGTTCACTTATTTGAATCAGTGCTCTTTATGAAGTGAAAAGGTATCTGATATGGTTTGTATTCGGATATCACACTACAGCTTTCTGAGGGACTTTTGAGAGGTGATTGGATTACTGAGGCCAAAATGTGATATTAGGATGTGGGGTCCAGTAGAAAGAGGCAGGTCACGTGGGAGTGATCAGGAAGGCTCTCCCTCCGCTCCTGGTTCCTCCCTTTACTCCTATGCGTCCTTCCACCACGTCCTGAGCAGCTCTTCCTATGCTAGGCCCTGCTGCCATGCTACCCTGCCTTGGAGCCAGCTGACTATGGACTGAAACCTCTACAAACTATGAACCAGAATAAAAACTCTCCCAAGTGTGGTGGTGCATGCCTATAAGCCCAGCACCTGAGAGGCTGAGGCAGGAGGAGCGTCATGAGTTCAAGACCAGCCTTGGCTCCATAGGGAGCCCAAGGTCAGCCTGAACTCTACATCGAGGCCCTGTCTCAAAACAAAAACTAAAAAACAAACAAAAAAAACTCTCCTCCTTGGAATTACGTGTGTATTTAGTCTCAGCAGTGAGAAAGAGACTAATACAGTATCCTATAAAAATATTTGAAAGTAATAAAATTATTTTATGCTTACTAAAAGGGATATTGGAAAAATTAGGATATATGTATGGGTATGAATTTTGAAGACAAAAATCAGTCTTCTTTGTAGTAGCACAGACATTGGATTCTTAAAATTTTTTGATAAATCTGTTGCCTATTATGCTATCTAAAGTTTAAACTAAAATCACTCCAAGTATATGTATTACATAGGACAAGTTTTATATATATTTTGAGGAGAGCTGTGGACTATTGTTAATATCTTAATACCTCAGTAAGGGAAAACGATAGTTTTGAACTACTGATTTTTGAACATATCTATCTCAATCAATCTCAGTTAATATTGTAGAAACTGTCTTTTAAAAAGCGAGATATGAAAGTAATTACTGAAGTAGAGCTGTTTTAAGCAGAAAAAAAATTTTAAGTGGATGCATTGCAAATTTTAGTTATAATTGACAAGCTAATCCCTACCAAAAAAGTCTAACTGCAGAAAGCTTTATAAGGTCAAAGCAGGAAGATAGGAATAAACTAGTTCCACTGAAGCAAAACCAAAAGTTTAGAAAGAGTAAACAGAGAAAAAGGTGAAAAAGGAACTCAAAAGCTACATCGAAGACTAAGAATTAAACACACATGCAAACAGTATACAACGTCCCCACCCCGCCAACACAAGAGGAAAAAAAACTGAGAACCAAAACCAAAAATCCAAAAAAATGGGTCGGTATGCTTTGAGAATATGTTCTGTAATTATTTTGCGTATAAATTAATATTCATTCATAATGGTTAATTTTTATAAGTGCAATAACAGTATATCAGGGAATAAAGAATGAACAAGGTAATAAAAAATTAATGATTTTAGAATATAAACGCATCATTTTGGAACATGTCTAATTGCTTAGCTCTGAGTAGTGAACTTAATAGTTTTTAATGCTTGGTCCCATTATTGTAGATAATTTTGAGTTGAATGGTCAGCTTCAATTTGCATGAATTAAATTTCAGATTTGCTCAAACTACCAAAACTAAGTAGAAAAACAATTAATTTAGGGAAATAAGAAAAATAGAAATAAACAGGGTAAGAAAAAATATAAACATAAGAAAATAAGAACATGAAAAAAATAAGAACATGAACTTTTCTGTAGTAGGTGCTTAACAGCGGGTTCTTAGTTATAATTAGCTTAAGGAAAAAATAGTCATTATCTTCTATACTTCTTAACCGCTCTTATTATCGCCTCACTGTGGTGAGAGAAATTTAAGAAATGACATTTTTATTCCTTAAATGGTACATATCTGGTGAGAATTGCTCAGCCTTGTTTACTTTCTCAAAGTTGATCTGACAACAAGTCAGAGAAGTGATGTTTTCAGAAAAAATGTTCTTTATTGCTTCAACTGGGTAGCCCATAAGAAGAATAAACAAAAAAGTATACATTAAGTAGCACAGAACAATTTCTAGTACTCATTATTTTATATTAAAGTACAGTAGGAAAAGATGACAGTCTGACAGGCAATCGAAAATCTGTCAATTATTCAGTCTCGGTGTAACATGTAATATTGGATTAATTATGTTTACTTTGGTTGCTGAAAGCCAAAAGGTGGGGAAAACTGATTCCCCTGTCTCCATTTATCTTATTCAAAAAAATATTCCGCACTGCATTTCCGAGTCAGTGGAACAGTGCATTGTGTTATCTCCTGAGCAGACTTACTTAGAAGTTATTTTGCAGCTTCGCTTCTCTGGTGTCCAATCTTAATTTTTATAACACATTAAACAAGAGAGCAAGGAAAAAAACAAACAAAAATCTTCCGTAAGTGCACTAATTAAATTTCCTGGTATAGTATGTATATTAATAGAACTTCCTTGTATATTGTAATACTTTGGCTTTAGTAGACAATTTATTTACTAGGATCATTATTTTTGTAAATAGGCTAAATTATTATTTATATTCAGGAAAGTGTGAAAAATGTTAATACTATTTCCTTTATAGTTCCAAGAAAATTTTACCCACTACACAAGAATAACCTCCCAATATATAAATAAAATAACCTAACATTGTTGAAATTTCTGATCTCTTTGCTGTATGTGTATTTTCTTAATCTTCTTTATTACCAAATATAGAATTATCAGAGCTTCTTTTCCTCTTACCTCTATAATCCTTCTCACCCTTTTAATCTTCCCTAAGACTTGACTATTCATCAGAAAAACTCTCACCCTTTGCAATCTGATACAATTTTAACGTCAAGGTCATTTCTATTCTTATAGGTCTAAACCATAGCCTTCTTCTTAAATTTTTACCTAGCATTTTATGATCTTCATTGGAAATATTCAGTTTGAACCTTACGAACACGTTATTTTAATGTTAGATATATAATAAACAGTCTTTCCTTCCACCTTTAAAATAATTTTAATATTTTGTATTTATATTAGTAATTTTAATTACTCATATTATCTCTAATCTTTACTCATATTATGAATTTTTTTCTTTTTTTCTGGTACTGGGAATTGGAACTGAAGCCTCTTGCATGTGAGGGAAGTATTCTCCTATTGGGCTACCTCTCCAGCCATTTTTCACATTTATTTTGAGAGAGGAGGAGGTTTCTAAATTGCCCAGGTTGCTCTTAAACTTGCAATTATTGTGCTATATATAGAGTAGCTGGGATTACAAATATACAACTTAGAATATTCTTTGTTTTTCAAGTGATAGAAAACATATTTATTTTTAATACAACTTCCTTTTATATTATGATGGTTTGGCATTACTAAGTAGGCAATTTATATACTAGAATCATTATTTTTGTAAATAGGCTAAATTATATTTATATTCAGGAGGGTGTGAAAAATGTTAATACTATTTCTTTTATAGTTCCAAGAAAATTTGATTTTATTGTGACAGTCTTGCTGTGTAGTTAAGGTTGGTTTTGAATACACTATGTAGCCCAGAATGACTGCAAACTCTTGGCAATACTCCTGTCTCAGCCTACTAAGGGTTAGAATTACACGCTTGTAAGATGTTGCCTGGGTAAAGTGATAGGAAATATAGAAACAACAATGTCTCTTATCCATGCGGTGTATGTTAAATGATGTTCTGTGGAAGCCTGAGAGAGCACATGGTACCAAACCTTACATATTCCATGGTGTGAACCAAATCCTACATGTTCTGTGTTGAAATTACTCATAGACCTTCTTCACTTTCTCTGCCAAATATGATTCTTTTCATTGGTATTGACTTAATTTTGACTTCTAAATATCTTTTTCTCAGTTTTTGCCTGGAATTTTATTGAAATCCCTAGAATTTTTAGGATTTCCCTTTGAGGGAATCAATGTACAATTTTGAAAAAAATAGCATATCCATTCTATTTGCCTTCCAGCTACAGTATTTTTGTTACTTAATCATTTATTATCAACAGTCCCAAAAGTAGAGTAGGTAATACAAATATTATTCATTTATTGTTTATAAGTATACAATTTTTGTAGGGAATTATGGGACAGCTTGTTTCTATATGATGTACCATAATCTAGAGTTGTTCATTTGGGCTGAAGGATCTCTTTCATCTCTCACTTACTGATACAACTGTCATGTTCATGCTGACTTTCAATTTGGAACTCAGCTGGGGCTACTAGTTGGAAGTCTCAGTTTCTTTCTATGTAAATCGCTTTTTGGAAAGGCAGGGATTTCTGTTTCAACCTATCAGTTGGGTTACAACTGAGAGCATGCTATGGGGGCCAGGGAGAACCAGCAGCACTTTTTACTACCTTGTATTTGCAGGCCCAGAATATCAAATCTGCCAAACTCCATCTTTAAAGTAAGGCGTCAGCTGGAGAGGAATTCAACTCCACTTGCTTGTAAAGAGAGAGAAAAGAATTGTTTCTTATTTCCAGTTTAGGGTCCATATAAAAATGATTAACTTCTCTTCCTTACCCTTGTCTTAGACACTAGTCTGAACCTGGAGTTTATCTATCTCCTTTTTCCATTTCATAGTGTTTTTCCTTTTTATCTCTTCAATATATTTAGAGATCTTGTATTTACTTATATCTCCTATGAACCTTCTCTTTTCTGTCTTCCCTAAATTTTCCAGTTATAGATCCAGACTTTTCTTCTTCCTTCTATTTTATTAATTGTTATAATTATTATTTTTTTCCTTTAGCTGGGGGGAAAGTTGACATCCTATTTTGGCTTACAAACAAATTTATTTGGCATAGTCCAAATATACTATTTTCTGCACTTGGGTCATCTTCTAGTCATTCTCTACTTGTAGGATATAATGTTTAAAGAATTTTCCAATAATATACATGTGGTCCTGAAGGGAAAACGTTTTCCATTTATTTTTTTTGAATAATTTTATTTTTACCCGATATATAAAAGCATAATGATGGCACATACCTATCGTCCTAGCAGGCTAGGAAGCTGAGGCAGAAAGATCACCTGTTTAAGCCCCACCTAGGCAAGTTAGCAAATTAGAGAAAATCTGTAATAAGTAAATCAATCAATCAGTCAATAAGGCTAAGGATGTAGCTCGGTGTAAAGGCTCTAGGTTCAAACATCAGTACGTAAACAAAGGTAAATATAAAACTTTTTCTCTTAATGGGGCATTAAGGGATGTCGTCACACATATATACTTTATATATGTATAAACAAGATTAAACATATCCTCTCCTCCTTTAATATATCCTTATCATTAAAAACTTCAAACATACACATTGTTCATTAACACATGATAATTGTTCCATTAATGTGACTCTCTGTAGTATTTCATACGTGCATTTGTATACATGCATCTTTGTACAAACCTATGCTTTGATCATGCTCAACACCTTTCTTTTAGCTTCCTCTCCTTTTCTTCTTCAAACCCCTCTGCATGCTTTGAAATAACTACTTTACTTTCAGATGAACTTATTTTTCTTTTTCATTTTTAAAAAGCTTTTTGAGTTTCCACATATAAGACAGATCATGTGATAATTGCCTTTATGTATCTGGCTTATTCTGTTTAACACGATATCTTTCAGTTACATCCATTTCACTGAAAATGACAGAATTTCATTCTTCTTTATGGCAGAATAATGAAGCATACAAAAGACATACTTGAATATTCATGTTTATTGTTTTACTCAACTTTTGCATCACTAAGTCCTAATATCCAACATCCACAACTTCAAGGAGGAGAGATTTAATTTTGCTTTCAGTTTCAGGAGGCTCAGTCAATGAGCTGCTGGCTCCAAGATAGGAACAGCATGGCAGAAAATTGTGGCAAAGCAAAGATGCTTAGCTTATGGCCAACAAAAAGCACAATAAGAAAATAGTTTCGGAGAAGAAAGGGACCAAGGACCATATATAGTGTACGAGGTCTTGTCTCCTTATCCCACTCAAATATAGCTGCTTGTGTACTTTGCCAATTTGTTAGGTTTCATTCAGTTCAATCCAGTTGTCATATGAGAATTAATCATCACATTATGGCACTATATCCAACAGCTAAAAAGTAGATGAGCCTCTGTACCCATAAACAAATAAATGAAGTAGGTTGTACTTGTCCTTCTGTGCCTTCTAATTTCACTTAATGTAATGATCTCCAGTTGTATTTGTATCATTGCAAATAGTAGGATTTATTTTTAGTGGCTAAATAGTATTTAACAGTGTGTATGTAGCATATTTTCTTTATTCATTCATTAGTTGAATGAATAGGTTGTTTCCTATTCTTGGCTATTGTGACAATGCTACAATCAGTGTGAGGGTGTAGATATCTCTCCAACACACTGATTTTATCTCCCTGGAGTACAGACTTAATGAGATTGCTGAACACACCATGTCAAAATTTTTGAGGAACTTTCACACTGTTCCTTCACAGCTACACTAATTTACATTCCTACTGGCACTGTAAGTGCTGTCCTTTACCTACAACCTTGCCTGCCTTTTTCTCATTTGTGTTTTCTTTTAACAATAGTCATTCTATGGACATGAGATATCTCATTGTGATTTTTAGTTGCTTTTGCTGATTATTAATGATGTTGAGCATTTTTTCATATACTGATTGGTCTTCAGTATGTCTTGTTTTGACAAATATCTATTTTGGGGTATTTTTCCTTTTTAAATTGGGTTACTTAGTTTTTTGATATAGAGGCTTTGAGGTTTCTTATATATTTTGTATACCAACACCTTGTCAGGTATTTTATTTGAAAATTTTCTCTTTCTCTTTCCCTTTGTGTAGGTTGTCTCTGCATTCTGCTGATTGATTCCTTTGCTCTGCAGAAGCTTTGTAGTTTGATGTCATTCCATTTATCTATTGGTATTTTCTGCTTTCATTTCTGTGCTTTTGAGATCTTCTCTAAGAAATCTGTACATTCTGATGTCTCAAAATTTCTTGTTTTGTTCTTGTAGTTTCATAGTTTCAACTATTGCATTTAAGTTCTCAATCCATTTTGAGATGGTTTTTATAACTTGCAAGAGATAGGGATCTTGTTTCATTTTTCTTTATGTGATCCAATTTTCTTAGCACTGTTTATTGAAAATACTGTACTTTCTGCAATATGTATTCTTTGAACATTTGTCAAAAATAGGTTACCTATAAAAGCATGAGTTTACTTCTAGTTTTTGTATTTCATTCCATTAATCTATGTATCTACATTTATGCCAATACAATGTTGTTTTGATTACTACAGCCTGGTAGTGTTTTTTGAAGTCAGATACATTGTGTGTTTCCTGCTTGATTCTTTTTGCCTAGGTTTTTTGTTTGTTTGTTTGTTTGTTTGTTTGTTTTTGGTCAGGGTTTCTTATTGTTCTATATAGTTTAGAATATTTTTCTAGTTTTTCTGAATAATTTTGTTGGTATTGTGACAGAAATTGTACTGACTCTGGAGACTGATTTGGATATATGCGCATTTTAATAATATCGGTTCAACTCATGAGTGTAGGACGGCTTTTTGAGTCTTTTAAAAATTTTGTTCATCATTGCTTTAAATTTTCATTTATAGCAACTTTACCTTCTAGTTAAACTTATTCCTAGTAGTTTATTTTGCATTTATTTTGAATAGAATTACTTTTCAATTTCTATTTCAGATAATTTGTTATCGGCCTACAGCAACATTAGCAGTTTTTGCATGTTGATTTTGTGTCCCATAATTTTGTTGAAATCATTTATTAGTTATAATTGGAGTGCTTGGAGATTTCTCTGTGCAGGAGTATGTCATATGAAAACAATTACAACTTGAGTTTATTTTCTGTTTCTCTTTTCTGATTGCTGTGGTTAAAACTTTCATGTCTATTCTTTCAGATCTTACAGAGAAATTTCAACTTTTCCCCATTCAATATAATTTAAGTGGTCTCTGTTTTACTGAGGTACAGTCTTTCTATACTTACCTTGGGCAGTGCTCTTTTAAAATCATGAAATGATGTTGAACTTTAGCAAATGCCTTTTCTGTATCAATTGAAATGATCATATGTTGCTTTCTTTATTCTGTTGGTATATCACATTTATTCATTTGAACTATTCTGAATCCCTGGGATAAATCATACTTGATCATGATTAATAATCTTTGTAATGAGGCATTGGATTTAGTTTTACAATATTTTGTTGAGGATATTTGCATTTATATCTAATGAAGACATTCTACTAAAGATTTCTTTTTTTGTTACTGTATTCTTGTCTCATCTGGATATGAGGATAATGCTGGTCTTGTAGAAAATATTTTGAAAAATTATTTGAGACTTTTTTCTAGAAACGTATGTATAAGGTAAATGTATTACTTGACTTTATTTGTCAGTAAGTTACAAAATATTCATGCATGAGAATATTTCATTTATATTGATGATGTAAGAATGCTTTTCATACTTACTGAAATATTTATTCTGAAGTAAAATATTTTCTTCCTTCTACTTCTGTATTATATAGCAAAAATATTTTAAGTGAGTACAACTGTACTGTACTAGCTGAAAATGATTCAAATCACACAAATGCCATGATACAAGCCATTCTCTTTTTTAATTTAAAAATATTTTCTCATAGAATAAATAAAATTTATCCTCAAAGGATTTTCTTTCTTTCATTTGTGGAAAGACCAGATGGGTCTCACAGGTCATTCACAGTTATGAAAGAAACAAAAAATCTCTTTGGAGGTGAGATATCCTTTATTTTTCACTAGAAAACAAATTATTTGCTTGGATGGAAACCTTTTGTATAGCAGTGTAATTGCTAATATCTGTGGGGTGTCTTGGAAAATGAGATACTCTGTCTTAAGGAGTTATAACTTATCCCTTTGCATAAAATCTGAATAAGTAAACAGGAACAGACCTTGGGGTTTCTTGCAGAGAGGAGATACATGAAACACAGCTGAGAAATCAGAAGTAAACCTCAAATGATAAGAAGTGAACATGATAAAATAGTTTTGAGATGCAACTAGGCAGATTTTAAAATATTACATACATTTTAAACAATACTGTATACTTTTGAAAATCATGTGATTATCTTTTATCTTGAAAAATAATGAATGTATATGGAAAGTGAAAAAAGAAAGAGAAAGAAAAAATACTTAGGATATTAAAATATAATTCTTATTTAAATTTGTTCAATTAAAAACATTGTGGACATGATCTGTATGATAAAGAAATAACATATTAATTTATTCAACAGATACTTTCTAAGGGCCTACTATAAGCCAAACTCTTTTTACACACTATGTGTAGAACAATAAATGAAGTAACCAAATTGTATTTTATCTTAGAGTTATAAATTATAGAGATAAAAAGAATAGGAAAAAACATAATTAAAAGGTTAATTTGTGATAAGTACAAAGAAGAAATGAAAAATATGTTTGAAAAAATCCTCTGGAAAGGTCATATCTGAATAAATATTTCTTTTTTACCCCTTTGTTCTTTATTGGTACATTTTAGGTATACAATACAGTCACATCCATCATTGGGATCTTGTACCTTTACATGATAAATCTTGGTTCTTATTTTTCCCCATTCCTCTGCCCTCCCTTCACTCACCCCACCCTTCCCAATTTACAAAGATTTTGTTTCCATTTTTTCTTTCTCTTATTTTTTCTTTTCCCTTCTCAGTTTTCCCATATCCCTCCCACTTCTCATACACATTTAGACATTTTTCCTGTCACACAATATCAATTATACATTTTGATTCTTATTTACTCTTTTAGTTTATTGCAACAGATAAACTATTTGGTATTTACACATGTGTGTCCTATTAATTTTACTTAAGAGCCTTTCCTCAATGTGCATCCACTTAGCTATAAATGTCCCCAGTTTCCCATTCTTTATGGCTGAGTAGTACTACATTTTTAAAAAACCAAACAACAAAAATCTTCTTTATCCAGTCTCCAGTTGATGGGCAAATGGGATGTTTACAAATTTTAGCTATTACAAATTGTACCTCTATAAACATGGGTGAGCATGTATCACTGTGGTATGATGGTTTGATTCTTTTAATTCTTTTGGGAAGATACCCAGCGGGGGAATACCTGGGTCAAATGGGACTTCTAATTCTAGTTGTTTCAGGAATCTCCATATTGATTTCCACAGTGGTCGCACCAGTCTGCACTCCCACCAACAATGGAGAAGGGTTCTTTTCTCCCTACAACCCCTCCAACATTTGTTATTGGTTGATTTCTTGATAGCAGCCATTCTTTCTGGGGTGAGGCGGAATTTCAGTGTTGTTTTCATCTGCATCTCTCAAATGACAAATGATAGTGAAAATTTTTTCATCTGTTTATTTGCTGCTTTTACTTCTCTGAGAAATGTCTGTTCATTTCAGATATCCATTTTTCAATTGGATTTATAAATTTGGGGGGGTTTGATTTTTTTTTTTAGTATTTTTATATATTCTGCATAGTGGAGTTTTGTCTGAGAAAGAGCTGGTAAAATATGTTTCCCACATTGTAGGTTATCTCTTAGCTCTATTGGTGGTTTCTCTTGCAGTGCAGAAGGTTTTTAAAAAGAGGAGATCCCAGTTGATTCTTTGTGCTATTTCCCGTGCTTCTGAAGATTTGTCCATAAAGTCTTTTCCGATGCCAATGTCTTCAAAAGTTTTACCTAATTTATCTTCCATCAAGTTTAGTATTTCAGTTTTAATATTTAGATCTTAATCCACTTCAATTTTAATTTAGTGCATGAAGAGAGATAGGAATCTAGTTTTAATCTTTGGCAAGTCTTCCAACACCATTTATTAAACAGGTTATCTTTCCTCCAGTGAGGATGGTTGGTTCCTTTGTCAAAGATGAGGTAGTTGAGTATGTCTGGAGTTGTTTCTGCATCTTCTAATGCATTTTACTGATCCTTGGGTCTGTTTCTTCACCAGTACTATAGTTTTTATCACAGTAGCTTTGCAGTATAGTTTGTCGTATACCCCCTGACATGTCTCTGTTGCCTAGAATGACATTTACTATTCTATGTCTCTTCTGGTTCCAAATGAATTTTTGGATTGTTTTCTCTAGTTCAGTGAAATATACTGTTGGGATTTCAATCAGGATTGCATTGAATCTGTATAGCAGTTTTGGAAGTATGGCCATTTTCATTATATTGGTTCTTCCTACCTAGAAACAAGGAATGTCTTTTCTTTAGTTCAGGGTATTGTAGTTCTCAAAGTAGAGGTCTTTTGCTTCCTTTGTTAATTTGATTCATAGATATTTCATTTTATTTGGATGGTATTATGAAAGGGATTGTTTCTCTAATTTCTCTCTCAGTGATTCTGTTATTTGTGTACAAGTAGGCTATTAATATTTGAGTGTTGACCTTCTATCCAGCTACTCAACTGAATCTGTCAATTAAGTCTAGAAGTTTTTTTATTGAGTTTATTGGTACATTTTAGGTATACAGTACAGTTACATTCATTGTTGGGATCTTGTACCTTTACATGACAGGTCTTGGCTCTCATTTTTTCCCCTTGTCCTTGTTCTCCCTTCACCTCCTCCTCCCCTCCCCATTTATAAACACTTTATTTCCATTCTTTCATTTTCTCATATTTTTTCTTTTCCCTTATTCCCTTTTCCCTACCCTTCCCACTTTCCCTTCACCTTTAGCCCTTTTCTTCCTATTTCACATTGTCAGTTATCTCATTAGGATCTTATGTACTGTTATAGTTTTTCACCCCATAGAAACTATTCAGTATTTACACATGTGTGACTTATTTATTTCACTTAGGAGTATATCCTCAATATGTATCCATTTTCCTATGAATGAATCTAATTCCTCATTCTTTATGGCTGAGTAGTTTTCCATTTTATCTAGAAGTCTTTTGGAGGAGTTTTTTGGGTCTTCTATATAGTGTATCATATCATCAGCAAATAATGACAGCTTAACCTCTTCCTTTCCTATCTTTATTGTTTTTATTTCTTCCTATCATCTAATTGCTGTGGATAATGTTTCCAAAACTATATTGAACAGCAGTGGTGACTGCTGAGGCCCAGATGTAGGGGGCTGGAGACCCAGGCAAGCTCCATGCAGGTGTGCCTCTATCTGTTTCTCTACTGAGGCCACTGAACAAATATTTCTAAGAAACTATCGGAGCAACCATGCAAGTGTGAGGAAGAACAATGTTTAAAACAGAGGAAAAGCAAATGCAAATCCCTGAGGGAAAAATTATTTGGTGCATTTATCTAACAACAAAGAACTGAGCAGAGCTTTAGTAATGTTACAATAGAGGACCAGGGAGAATATAAATTTCACTCTATGGGTTGTATTCTGGAGCTCATTCTGTACCCACTATCATTAAATAATTCTGACAAGAAAGCTGATAATGATGATAGCTATGCTTAATTTTCTGAGTATCAGATCCCTATTTCCAATGGTCTACTTCAATTTAACAGGTTGAATTGTCACTCTCTTCCTTCCAAATACAGATGTTGATATCTTAAATCCAGGATCTCAGACTGTGACTGGAGATATCACTTTTAAAAGATAAATAAGGATAAATGAGGTATTTGAACCGCCTCTTAATCCAATGTGACTTGTGTCCATATAAAGAGGTTATCAGGACACACACACACACACACACACACACACAAACTGTGTGAAGATGGAAGAAGCAAATAGTGTTGTACATGCCAAAGAGAATGACTTACAGAAATCTAGTACTGCCAACTTCATGGTCTCTGATGTCCAGACTCCAGAATTGTAAGAAAATTCATCTCTCTGTTTTGTAAACTGTTCATTGTGCGGTACTGTTAAGGAAACCTTAGCTTACTAACATATCCAACAGAAAATCTCTAAAATTAACGATGTCCTTTACCTTATTGAATCTAATCTTCCTCCTGGATCCCCTGTTTCAGCCAATGTTGACTTTATCTAGTTGCTCAAACCACAAACTGTATTTATTCTCAACTCATTTTTTTTCTTTGTTTCAACAATGGGTTCTCTCCAAATAATGCAGAACCACCTCTCATTTATCCTCTTCTTTGTGTCTGCACTGTCAGCCTACTTTTAAACAACTATAGAGCCTTAACTGAAGTTGCTGATTCAACTTCTTGATGCCTGGGTGGTGCTTTATGTTCCCCAACACAATCTCTGTGAATTGCAAGTCTACTTATGGGCGCCCCTCTTTTCTTTCTGCTTCCCATATCACTGAAGGATAAAACTCATAGTTTTTGTGAACTTTCTCATATTTCTGTGTAGTCTGATTTTTCTCTTCAGTTGTAGAAATCATTGTTAGTTGATTTTTAATTTTTTGAACATATTGATCTTTCTCTCATCTCTAAACTTTTCTCACATATTTTTCTCTTTTGAAATACATCTTCATTTCACTTTCTCTCCTCCACACTTCTAAAATTTCCCGAATTAATATCTGCCTGCTCTTAGTTTTGGCATCATTTGATCAGGAGAGCTTTTAATATTAGAAAAACTTGATTAGGATCTTGTATTTTTATTCTTCCCAGCCTCATCATCTATTGAGCCTGGACTTCTCAGTAGAATGTACTATTTATAAGTGTTTGCAGTTTGGAGGTGTTTATTAGAGCTCTTGTATGCATCAGTGAGTGACTGGAAATATACAGGACCATATTAACTGAGATCCTCTTAGTATGATCTGATTAAGGATTATACATTATAGTTTTTAATTTTAATTATTCATAATTAACATGTATTAAACTTGTTAAAAGTAGATTAACTGAATATAGCATTTCACTGTGCTTTAGATTTTTAGGAAGTGTACTGAAATAAAACTGACTACAGGTTTTTTTATGCATATGTGAACTAATTACTTTTCTGAAAACCTAATGTGCTATTATTTTTTTCAGTCCAATTTAATGATACATATGACTATACTTATTTTCATCTGAAATGGAGAATCTGCATGTGCAAGGAAAGTAGAATTCTATAACATTCTTTTATAATTAAATATTTGAGTGGTATAAAAATAAAAGTAAAATTTATTATAAAAGCTCATTCTTGGGGTTGTAGACATGGTTTTGGCAAGAGAATAGACTTAATACGGGGCACATATTTATAGAATTATTTTATATTTTCCCCAAAAGTCTAACATGGAGGACTGCAAGAGATTAACGACCTACTAGAGACCCAAAGAATCCAGCCAAGGGCCCGGATCCCACGGAAATGTCCCACACAAGGCCAGCTGAAGGCGTAGAGTCCAAGGCAATGTTCTCCATGAGTCGACCCAGTGGCCTAGAGTCCATGGTAATGTCTCATACTTGTCCGTACTGAGAATCTGCACCTGGAAGATTTAATGGCCAGTGGTGGAAGCCACAAAACCTGTCAGTGGGGTGAAGGATTTGTGCCATCAAGCTGAAGGATCTATACCGGAGCTGTGAGGTGATGCTCATGGTGAATACCGGAGCTCCCTGATGAGAACAGTAGCCGTTCCCAGTGACAGCAAAGCCCTGAGCTACTTCTCCAATGAGAATGGCCAAGTTTACACCAGGAAAACCAACCAAAGAAAGCTTCTCCTAGAAAATCAATAGCCAACAATCTCTCCCTCCAGTTCTCTTTTTATGCCAATTGTAACAGTCCTTAAGTGGGTCTTCCATGACTAACCACCCTGATTCAGTTCAGCTGAGCATAACAAGTTAACCATTAGTTAATCCGCCACACTGGAAATGGTATTATGAAACTGTATACCATCACTTTACTGTCTAAAATATGCCTCATTTTGGCTTTTTCAAGTTCTATCCAATGAAGGTACATTCATAGAAAGCTTAACTAAAACTATTGCTAAAACTATACACTAAACTGCAGCTGAAAACAAAACCCTTCACATGCTAATTATTATTATTATTGTTATTGTTTTTTGTTTTGCTTTTTTTGAGATAGGGTCTCACTATGTAGTTGAGACTGACCTGGAAGTCACTATGTAGCCCAGGCTGGTCTCGAACTCATAGAGATCCTCCTGCCTCACCCTCCTGAGGGCTGGGATTTCAGGTGTGCTCCACCACGCCCAGCTATTTTTGAAGATTATACAAACATAAACATTAACCTTGATTTTTTTTTAACTTATAGAATCGTCTACCAACAAATTTACTTCTGTGCAATAAAGTTCAATAAGTGAATAATATATTATAATATATATTTTATTGTACCTATGTATTAAATATTACAAGTGTATTTCACTGAGTATATGGAAGTATCATTGACCATATGCTCAGCATACTTTCACCCTGATAATAGGATAAATCAAAGCACTGAATGTGGGTGCAGTTAGGTTACCTAACTTTTCTGCAACTCTACTTATCTATAAAAACAAGGCAATCATTTCTTACCTTGTATTTCTTATGAGAAATAAAGGAGGTGGTGTATTTAAAACAATGCATATGTAGTAACATAAAAGACAGGGGACATAAAAAAATTTAACCCATTTATGCTGAAGAGTATACTTTTTTGAATATTTGCATAAAATTCATATATATGTTCAGTACATTTACCCTCTTTCTAAGATAAATGGAAATATCATGTACTCCAAATGTGTATGAATGAAAAAATTTAAATGTAGTTTCAAGTAGAAGACTCTTGACTCATGTCAAATAAAAATGCACATATATTTTGTTTCATGTGATAATTTGCATTGGATAGCAGCATTACAATGCCTTTTCTGCTAAGTATATACAGGTGTAAATTTACCTATCTAATGATTTGTAGTTTTTGAGGTTTTAGGAGAGACTAACCATCATCATTGGCTTATGATATAAGTTGGACTAACCAGTTAATACAGTTTTCAAGTGTTACTATTTTAATTTATGCTGTACAAAAAACATCCATAATCTGTTCATTGGAGTTTTATTTCCAGAAGTGATTAGCTATGACCAATAATTGTTTCTGTTCACAAGGGTATCATTTGGGAAAGTATCTCTCTAGAGAGCTAACCAGTCTCTTAGATCCACAACATTAATGTGTCTTCAAAAATGTTTTATTTTACTTTCTGTGAACAACTTATGAAAATAAATGTGCCACCTAATGCTGATGTAGAGTTAATATCCTTTCACTAGCAGTAATTTAATTTCTCAAAATATATAGAATTACTCTAACTCTAGTCAGAATTGAAGTCCATTGTCATGATTTATTTAGATATGTTCTGAATGACAAAAGTGTGGAAGGCACGCCAGAATGACACAAATCTACAGTGATACCAGTAATTATGCAAGTTTTAAAACTCTTGAATGAAACTGTACTGTATACCTAAAAAGTGCCAATAAAATCAATGAGAAACAAAATCCAGGTTTTAGGCATGTGTAACTTATTCTGCTTGTTTCAAACTCAAAGTCATAGAGAACAGCACACACATGTAGTAAATAACTCTAAATAAAATTCAATTGCTTCCCAGCTATCTATGACAAGTTTCAAAAACTTTAAAAGGAAGACTGCTGATGAAGCGAATAGAATGGATATACTTCTTTACAATAACCCATAAATGAAACAGAAACTAAAATTCAACCAGAAATAACCCCTTGATTGTTCTCCTGTCAGCCTGTCACCTACATAAAACAGCTGTTGAAGCACAGACTGCTATTGCTATTGAAAGTACTAATGCTAAGGCTTTAACAAAGCTTATGTTTTCATTAATATAAAACTATGGTGACATGTTTAATCAGTTCAGTGACACTGCCCATCTCAATTGGAAATACACAGAGCCCTTGCTAATGTTGTAGCTTTGTCCAGTTTACTTTTCATGTCATTTAGTTAATGTAATATTATCCTCCCCTTCTCCCATTTTATATGTTCTACTAGTGAAAAAATTTATATAATTTCAAAAATAGGCTACTCTGACTGAGACAAAGCCACAATCACTCCACTTCATCCAATAAATTTGGGAATAGTGTCCACATGTGGTGTTTGCAATGTCTTTTTTTTTGTTGTTGTTGTTTTTCTTTTTTTTTTTGGTTTTTTGAGACAGGGTTTCACCATGTAGTTGAGACTGACCTGGAACTCACTATGTAGTCCAGGCTGGTCTTGAACTCACAGCGATCCTCCTGCCTCAGCCTCCCGAGTGTTGGGATTACAGGAGTGCGCGCCCATGCCCGGCTTGCAATGTCTTTAAATGCAACTAATCCTGCAAGTACTTACGCGAGTGTTGATTACAGGAGTGCGCCACCATGCCCGGCTTGCAATGTCTTTAAATGCAACTAATCCTGCAAGTACTTTCTGTATAGATAAATGTAATATACAAAAACAAGCAAACAAAAATGGAAACCAAAAGGTTTCAAGTAGGAGTTGTATAGTAAGATGAATTCAAACTTCATTTTGTGTAATCCCTTAAATTATCATTTCTCAATTCCTTTGTCTACGAGATTCCCTTGGCCTGGAATGCACCTTCTTTCCTTCTTAGCTTGCTCATTTCTAATCTTTCCTGTATATGTTTTAGAGGAAATATGCCATCCTCTTTCAAATTCCCCGAGGAAGGGTTAAATGATCCCTTATCTATTCATTACCAAATTTATGCATGCTTCTTTGTTGGACTCACTGCACTGTAATATAAAGGCCACCATTTTGCTCTCTCTTTTGAAAAATTCTAATACTACCTTAGAATCTGTTCAATATCAGAGCAATGCTTATGTGATTAATGGATAAATGAGATTAGAAATATGAAAATAGCAATCCGATTAAAAAGAAATTATTATTTTTTTATAATTTAAACTGTAATGCTAGCATTGAAAAATTTTTTCTATAGAAATTAACAGATATGTAAAAAAACTGCAACAGAACATATATGAGTCAGATTGATATTTTACTTAAAGAACTCATTCTTTTCAATATACAAAACAGAGATGATTAATTCCACTTGAATCAGTGACATTTTCTACCAGAAAAGCAAAAGCCATCTTAAACCAGTTATCAAAGAATGTTGTTCAGGACACTGTCGAGGGGATGCCTGTAAAATGTTTTGTATTTCTTACTATTAGAAATTTATAAATGTTGAATTGTGTTCAGAGAAGAAAGATTAGGATAGAGAGTCTGAGCATAGAATGAAATGATAATAATCATGTCCAATTCTACAAATGATAATAATGTTCAATTCTACTTATGATGTTTAACATTTATAAAAGTTGTCTCCGAGAAGAAAAACAGTAGAACAAAGATCATTGGGAAGAACATATTGAGAGACTGAATTCAAATAAAAGCTTCACAATGGTTACCTGAACAATTAGTGAAATCCAAAAGTAAAGTGAAAAACTAAAAGTGTAAATAAGAATCAGAATGTATCATTGATATTCTGTAATAAGAAAAAAGCTCTAAAAGAGTAAAGGAAGTGGGAGGGGTAGGGGAAAGGTAAAAAGGTAAAAGAAAAAATATGTAAAAAGGAAAAACATGGAAACAATATCTTTGTAAACAGGGAAGGTGGTGGGTGAAGGGAGGGTTGGGGAATGGGGAAAAATAAGAACCAAGATAAGTCTTGTAAAGGTGCGAGATCCCCATGATGAATATAACTGCACTGTATACCTAAATTGTACCAATAAACTTAATGAAGATAAAAAAATTGAAGTAATTTAGAATAGAGTGGATTATTTGTCAAGCAGGCCATCCAAACACTTGGTAAAGAGATTGAAGTATTAAATGGGTTATAAGAATAGTTTAATTTTAAGGATTCTCTATTTGTTTACATTTCAAAATGTTGATATCTTAGTCAAAAAAATTAAAACGAGACTTTAGTGTTTCAATTTTATGACATATGTTACTTTAAAAATTGCAACTTTATAGACACAATGATCATTGACCCTCCTTTTCCTATAATCCATTGAGCTATGGAATCCAAAGCTCTCACATAAAAACTCAGTGTTGGAAATTAAAATACAATTACCTGTGATTCTTAGTGTTTTAAATAATGTGATATTTATCAGTTTCAGAGCATTATCTATCTCTAGTTAAGAGCCTAAACTTTTTTCTACAGGTGGCAAAATATTTAGGTTTCTTCTAAACTTGAAATATGTGCTCTAGATATTTTGTTTTAATGGAAAATTTAACCACCCAACCTGATAAGTAAATTAAAACACCAGTAGTTTAGAAATACCTCTAGTTTAGTATTTAAAGTCTTCATTCTCAGACAACAGGATTGTTTATGTAACAATTTGATGAAATACATACAAAAGCTGCCAGATATTATGTGGTATTAGCAAGTTTGAGAAATATTGTATTATGTATGAAAACATTAAATATAGAAAACATTTAGTTATATACTTGAAAAATATATGTAGAACATTTATGCTTAAAATTGCAAAAAATGAAAGAAAACTGAAGAACTGAAGGATCACAGAAGAGATAATTGCACAGAATAGATACTCAAAACTGTTGATCTGTGAAATGCTTTATTTGGATTCATAGATCCAATACAATCTGAATTAAAATTTCACTATGATTTGTTGTATACTTTGGTCATCTATTTTTAAGATTCATTTATAAATTTGAAGTATGCAAGATAGACAAAATAATTTTTGAAAAGGGTTAAATTTTACAGATAAGCAACAATTTGATTTTCTTAATAACTTTTATATACTCCATTGTGTGCCAGGGATAACTCAAGATGACTAATGATAATATAGGGAAATACTGACTTAATTCAGATATTTATGAATACTAAATATAGCCTCATAGTTCTGAGCTTTATAATATTTTCTCATTTTATAACACGGCTGTTACTACATATTCTTTAAAACATCATTAGTATTCCTCTGTGATGGTTATACTTAACTAACTACTCCTGCATTCAGTTCATCTTTCTATTTTTCTTACCATTTTATAAAAGTTTATATTTGAGAATGCCTTGTGTTTATTTCCTTAGCATGAATTCTGAGAGTTAAAATGGATGTTTTCTACATGTGTAATATGAACATATATTAATATTTAATTCTTATGCCTGACTCAAGTGAGACTCTTTGAGCAAACATCCAGTTCCAACAGACAACAGGGAACTACTAAAGGACCATGCTACTCTCTGTAAACAGGACAGGTGGCCATGAAGAAAATTTACCATCTCTTCAGCACTAAGAAGTCCAGTAGCTGCACACATGCACTGACATTCCTTGGACTCTCAATGATAAGCATTCCACTCCAGATTCCTTAAGATTATAGCTCCCTTCCCGAAATCCTATGCAACACAACTTCTTCCAGCTCACGGCTGAAATCCTTCCTGATTTCACTCGTTCATACCTGGTCAGAAATAAAATCAGCTCTTATTGCTCATGCAAAATCTGTGTCCAAGTGACCTCTCACGCGCCATTTGTAACCATTGGTGCCCAAAACCTGGGATACGATTCTCTTCCTTGGAAAATTTTACACCCTATCTTGAATGCCCTTCTGGGGCCAGCAACATAGGTCTCTAGACCTTGCTCCAGCGCTGCAGGCAGGTTCCCAGCTCTAGCCATTTGAGCAGCTTCAGACTAGATAAGGCCTTCTCTCTGCCTTCTAATCACTTTGGCTCTGCTTTTCCACTCTCAGCGTCTTTAAGACTGCTCTCCCTCCTCTCTGCACCTTTTAGTGATCTCTACTACTTTAAGACTTTTTTTCCCTCTCCATTCCACACTGAACCTTTAAGAAGGAACCTCCCACCCCCTGCCTCACCCTTTCCCCTTTAAGACATCTCTCACTCCTCTCCACACTATGCTTCTCCACACTGTGGCCCTTGGGCCACCCCTGCTGCCACTACAGCTGCTCCATAGGTCCACTCTCTCTCCTCTTTAGCTCTTCCCTCCCCTCTCCTCAACTTTCAGAGCAGAGAGGCTTTTCCTGCTTTTCTGTGTTATTTTAAAACCAAGCAATGGTCACAGAAATCCCCAAGAATAGAACTGTCTTTCCCTTTGGTTTTTGACCACTCATGGTGATGACCCTTTGTCACATCCCTGTTACAGCCTGGGTACTGTTACAGCTGGAGCTATCCATTGTTGACGCTGCCACTGATTTTTGTCATATCAGGCATGACAATCCCCTCTCTCTACTTCTATGGGGAACCTTCCTTCTGGTATTCCTTCCTCTCCCCTAGTCTATCTCTTAGAAAATATGCAGCCTCTCCTCCTCTACCCTGACCTGAAGCCTAAACATCTGATATTCTAAACATCTGATAAATTCTGTATGGCCACAATATAAGCTAGAAAATGGCTCTCTGATGCCAGTGAATGGCACTTTTGATTTCCTCATCTGGAGGGACTTAGACAACTACTAGCAAAGGCTGGAAAAATGTTCCAAAGTACCCTATGTCCAGGTAGTTTTTATACTTTGTTCCCATTTTTTTCACTTCTCGAGAGTCCTCTCAGATGCTTCTTCTTTCTCTCCTATCTGCACCACCTCTAGGTGGAGTCCTCCCTGACAACAGATACAAATGACCTTGATCTCCCCTGGAAGCTCCCAGTGCCTCCTCCCGCAGCTGTAGACCTTGGTCCCTCCATGACTAAGGGCACTTTGCATTGACTGCAGGGATTGCTGCTCCCTTCCCTCCCTCAGAGTCTCTGGTTGCCGCTGCTGCTTCCCCTTCCCTTCCCAGGTCTCCTGCCACTTCTAGTCAGGTCCTTGCCAAGCCTTCTGTTGCTGCTCTCCTGGCCAAGGGTCCCATCTTCCTGATGCTGTCCTCTGAATCTGACCTCTCCTCCATGTGCTTACCCGATCCGATTCTGTCCCAGTTTAGACTGCAGTTTGGCCCCTTTTTCCTCGCCGCTCACTTTGACTCCAAACATTTGCCCCCTGCTTGTCAATTCGCACTTCAGAATGGAGAACTCCGGAATGATGGCGGGGACAGAGAGGGATAAAATTCATATTCCTTTCTCTTTCACAGATCTCTCCCCAATTAACAAGCATTTGGGCTACTTTTCCTCAGACCCTATTCAATATGGCCAGGAGTTCCAATACCTAACCCAGGCATACAAACTCACTTGGGATGATATACATATTATTCTTGGCTCCATTGTCTCCTCAGATGACTGAGCTCTAGTAATTTCCCTGGCCCAGTCTTATACCCATAAGCAACACCTTCAGAGCAGCCTTCCTGGGTGCGCTGCAGCTGTCCCCAAGGAGAACCCAAACTGGAATGAACAGAAAGGATCCAGGGACATAGCCAGCCAAGATTGTATTGTTATTTACTTAACAGAGGGACTTTGCAGGGCAGCCCATATAAGGGTGTTAATTTTGATAAGCTAAAAGAAGCCACCCAGGTTAGAAATGAAAACCTGGCCCAGTTTATGGCTTGCCTGGCTCAGCCCTTAGACAAAAAAAAGCATTATATTTAGAAAATCTAGAAGGTCAACTCATTCTAAAGATGTATTTCATTACTCAGCTTGCCCCAGATATTTGTAAAAAATTACAAAAACTGGAGACTGGCCCTCAATTCTCACAGCAGGAGCTAATAAATTTGGCTTTCAAAATTTATAGCAACAGGCATGAAAGTGCTCAACAGCAGCATATTTCTGAGCTGCAAATGCTGAAATCTGTTGTAAGATACCTGGCAGAGTTGGCTGCCAAGATAACTAATCAAGGAGTAAAGGTGCCCTGACTCAAGGGCCATGCTTCAAATACTACCAGAATGGTCACTGGGCTAGGAAATGCCTACAGCCCAGGATTCCTCCCAAACTATGGCCTTCCTGTGTGGGTCCTTATTGGAAGTCAAAATCTCCAGCACTAGCAGCTGCCCTGCCACTTCTGTACCATAAAACCAGGGACCCCCAAGGTCTCCTTCCCAGACCTCCTTGGCCTGGCCGCCAAAGAGTGGTAAACACGGAGGCAGCAAAGATCTCCTAGTTCATCTCAGATATTGAGTTCTGGGTAACTTTTATGTTGGTAAGTCCATCCCATTCCTCATTAACACAGTTCTATTCACTCCGCCTTGTCTTGCTTGTATGGACTAACTTTCCTTGCCTCGATTGCTATTGTAGAGATTGCTATTGTAGAGATTGGCACAAGTGGTGCCGAAACCCGGGAAGCGACGGTCATCATTGCCGGCATCAGCGGAGACCCCTGACTTCAGGAGGATTCAGAACTGAGACGCAGGAGGGGAGGATCCACCAACTTTCCGAGAGGTACGCTGTCTGGTGTGGGCGGGTGTTTAAATTTGTTTACTCCAACAGGTTTAACTTTGTCGGTTGCCCACTTTCGTAGATAAGGGAGAAATGGGCAATTCAACTTCACAATCACTGGTCTATGCTTTACAAAGCCTTTTGAAGGAAAGGGAGTTAAAAATATCGGAGCAGGTTTTAAGGAGGTTTTTAAAGGAAGTGGATCGAGCGGCGCCCTGGTTCAGTGGTACCGGGTCACTCACGATCCCATCCTGGGAAAAATTAGGAAAAGACCTTCAGCGAGAGAAAGATAAGAATACCTTAAGATCGGGGGTTTTACCAGTGTGGAAGATGATTAGAGCCTGTTTGGAGGATAAGCGCTGCAATGATAAGGTGCGGGAGGGACAAAAATTGTTTAGGGAGCATCAAGACAGTGTATCAGAAACGGAGAGGGAAGAAAGAAGTAAGTCTAGACAAAAACGGAGAACAACGGGAGCTCAAGAAGAAGGGAGCCAAATTTCCGGCCCTATTGAGGCCTCAACGGGCCTCTACCCTGCCCTAGATGAACTAAAAAGATTAACATTAGCAGAAAAGGAAAGTAATTCGGAGGGCTCCTCGGAGGACTCCGAGACCGCGTCGGAGTCCTCAGGGGAGCCGCCCGAAAAAGAGGAAGTAGTAAGATAATTCAATTGGCCAAAACCATCTGAGTGCACTCGTTAAATTGTCTTATATGTTTGTCTGTCTTAAATGTTCAAAGATGTTTGTATGTTCTTGATCAGAATGACGTCAAATGCAAGTAGATTGTTGATTTCTACAACCTGGCTTTATAGGATCAAATAAAAAACTTAAAAGATAATTAAATACAACCTTTAAGTTTGGATACGCTGCTGTTGGTGAATAAAGAAGCAGCTGCTCAGAAAATTTATTCTGATCTTTTTTCACTAATGGAAGCTACCAAAATAATTTTCATAGCCTTATAAAAAGATATGCCTTGTTAAATATGTTGTTAAAAATGTCTATATTGGTTATCATCAAAGGTCTGAATTGTAAATATGTTATTGTAACATGTTTCTGATGGTTATCTTCACAATATACTATTTTCTGTTAAAAAAAGGGGGGGAGATCCTATTGATACAAAGCTACATTTAAGGACATAAGAATTCATGTCTGGTATACAAAATGTATTTATATTGTTTGACCATGCAGGTTTTCCAGCATATTGTTTATGACAATAACCCTTTGGTCCAGGTATTCTCTCTTCTCTTCTGCTCCACCTACTTATGGTTAGTTCTTTTCACCACCAACAACAGGACCATCAACATCACCACAACACTTCAATGGTCTGCGCAACATCACCTTCGCACTCACTCCAGTTTGCGTGTGGCCACCATTTCTTTGGCTTGTGGCTAATGTGACTCTCTCACAGACTATGGAACTGAATTGTGCCAATGATACTTGTTGGTACGCATCCTGCTGGGACGCTACCAAATTTCCTCATGCTGTGGTTGTTCGAATGCCTCGATTCATTCCTGTACCAACGGAAGTCTCGAATCCCTTGAGTACTGTAAGATCTAAGAGAGACTTTGGGATTACGGCAGCAATAGTATCAGCGATAACTATTGCGGCCGCTGGTGCGACCGCAGCCGCCGTCTCTTTCCACGTCAGTACAAACCGCAACTGCTTTGAATAATTTGTCAGCCAATGTAGCCTCTGCGCTCGATATGCAAGCCTCTATTAATGCCCATTTGAAGGGAGGGGTAATGATTGTTAATCAAAGGGTTGATTTAGTGCAAGAGCAACTTGATGTGTTATGGCAATTGGCCCAAATAGGATGTATGTGGAGGATGCCAGGACTCTGTGTTACACCTGTACAATATCATAATATGTCAAAAGCTGCGAATCTAGGGAACTCTCTAAGTATTTGACATCAAATTGGACGGGACGTTTTGATCACTTGGTTAGACAATTGAGAGTAGCCATTGCTCATGTTAATTCTACCCGAGTAGACATTGTTTTTGCACAAGGTATATCTGATTGGATTGCAAGTGCTGTATCTATTCTGAAGGATTGGGCTGGAATGGGATCAATGATTGCTTTGTTGGCTTTGGCAGTGTTTTTGGGATTTTGGTGGTTATGTAAGATGAGATGACAGAGACAAAATGATAATATCATGTTATTGCAAGCTTTCGCTGCCCTTGAAGCCGGATACTCGCCTGCTGCCTGGTTGGCCCATCTACAATAGTAACTTGAACGTTGGTCAATATCTGCCTATGCCTTGCTCATTCGGAGGCCACAAATACCTACATCTCTCCACCTCCTTGGACATGGCCTCTGCACTCTGTGGATTAGTCCATTGCACCAGAATCAGGCATGTCCTTTTATAATCTTGTTGATCAGCCTTCGCACCGCTCAGAGGTTCTCATTGCACGAGCTAAGGTGATCCAACAGTTGCTCACATGGAATACCTGCTTCGACCACCTTCCGGCCGGGGTGGTTGACAGGCTCCTCCTGAGCTCTAGTTATTTTAAGGAAGGGGGAGATGTCACGCGCCATTATTTCCGGGTTCTTCATGCCCTGCATGAATCCCGGATGTGAGTCCGCCGGTGACGGTGGTTCACGCCTGCGCAGAGGAGGCGCTTGGTTCGTCAGAATGACGCAGGCCGGCATTGACCAATAGAAATGGGCCACGTCACCCGAGAGGCTATAAAAGGCAGGCTCGCATCCGGCTCAGGGTCTTTCTGCCATCTTGAAGAATGTAGAAGAAACTCCAATAAAGCGTGCATCAGAAGAATCCTGAGTGTTGCGTGCTCCTTGCTGGCGAGGTGCGCGCGACAGAGATTGATGACAAAATCTCCAGACCTTTTAAAATAGCCCCAATTTAGTATCAGTTGGGCCAACAACTTTTGTCACATTAACTCTTAGTCATCTTCATCTGTCCCATTCTCTTTTTAGGTCAAATCATTTTAGCCAAGCTGTCAGCCACTCTGACCTACCCCAGGACACAACCAACACTTACAGCTGCCCTGATCTCCCCTTACCTCTCCCCAAAGCTTTCATTATTTTCCCTCATCTCAACCCTAGAGTCTGATACAGTTCCATCCTATGCTGGTAAAAGACCTCTCTGCATTAATCAGATTGTCCTTCCCATACACCTCATGGGGGGAAACCCCTACACTCTTTTGTCCTCCATCCCTCCATTTAGTACTCATTATTCTGTCTTAGATGTAAAAGATGCTTTTTTTGCTATTCCCCTACACTCCTCCTTTCAGCCTTTGGTTGGCTTCACCTGGACAGACTTTGACCCCTGTCAATGTTTTATCTGGACTCTTGCTTCAGGACTTCTGGGATAGCTCCCAATATTTGGTCAGGCCCTTGTGTGTGATTTACTACCCTTTTATCCCTCCTCCTCTTATCTCATACAGTATGTGGATGACCTTCTCCTGTGTAGCCCCTCCTAGTAGTCATCCAGTAAAGACACCCTGCTAGTATTGCATCATCTAGATCCCGAGGGATATCATGTCTCCCTGTCTAAGGCCAGAATCTCTTCCCCAACTGTTACCTATCTGGGAATCATTCTCCACAAACATACAAGAGCCCTACCTCCAGACTGTGTCCACCTAATTTCCAAGATTCCAGTCCCTACTCCCAAACAACAACTCTTTTCCTTTCCAGTATACTAGGATATTTCTGCAACTGACAGCTTTTTCTAAGCTTTGCTCTCCTCACAAAACCTCTCTAGAAACTAATAAAGGGAGACCCTGCCCAGCTTCTAGATCACAAAAACTTCCCTCACACATATTCTCAGATCCTAAAAGAGGTTCTAAAAACAGTTCCTGCTTTAACCTTCCCAGACTTCACCCAACCCTTCACACTTTATACAGTCCAGCATAGGGGATATGCAGTAAGAATTCTGACACAAGGTCCTGGAGCCTGTCTGACTGTGTTTCTGTCCAAGCAGCTTTAACCCATTACATAGGCTGACTTCCATACTTAGCAGATGACTGCCACTGTGGCTCTGTTACTCATAGAAACATTCAAAATCAGTAGACTGGCTCCATTTACCCTTTATTTATTTATTTAATTTCTAAATTTTTTTTGGTACCGGGGATTGAACTCAGATCGTTGTGCTTGTGAAGCAGGTGGTGGAACCACTGAGCTAAATCCCCAGCCCCAACCCTTTGTTCTTCCCACAACTTTCAGGAACTCATGCCTTCTCCCACCTCTCACACTTTGTCTCCCTTCCTCTTCTTATTCAACTTCATGTGCTCTTTGTAGAGACTCCCATGGTTACTCTCACCCCAGGCCCTCATTTTATTTCAGCTGCTCACTTTTTCAACTAACCACCTCTTTCAAAAAGCCTGAGCCACGTGACTACAATTCCTTAACACACATAATAACTTCCCCTTTTCCGCATATCTCTGCCTTTCCCCTTTTAACCCTAACCACACCTGATTTATCAGTGGAAGTTTATACAAGGTCACCCCTAACTCCTCAGCCAGGGCAGGATATGCTACTATCTCCTGTGACTGTATCATAGAAGTCTCAGCTCTCCCCTTTCCACTACCTCTTAATGGGCTGAATTAACTATTCTGACCCATGGTTTTAAAGTAAGGTGTTGAAAGTTAACATCTATATCGATGCCAGGTATTCATGTCATACATTATGTACTAATGCTGCCATTTGGGCAGAAAGAGAGTTCCTCACCTCCTGAGTGTCTTTAATCATTAATACCACACTCATTAAAGCCCTTCTTCAGGCCACTCTTCCACTGACATGGGAGGCTATGCTTTGTTTTTGTTTTGTTTTGTTTGTTTGTTTGTTTTGAGACAGGGCCTCACTATGTTATTGAGATTGACCTGGAACTCACTATGTAGCCTAGGCTGGTCTCGAACTCACAGTGATCCTCCTGCCTCAGCCTCCCGAGTGCTGGGATTACAGGCATGAGCCACCACGCCGGGCGGGAGGCATGCTTTGAATAGAGGAGATCCAGAGATGTTCAGACCCTATAGCTACTGGAAATCATTTTGCAGACAAAAATCACAAGGCAGATAGCTAATTTCTCATTTTACACCCTTAAGGGTCAGTATTTTGCCCTTTCAAGCAATGTAATCTATTTCTGAACACCAACAATATCAAAATCTCACCATCAAAGTTGGGTGGTTCCTAACTCAGGGAAAAATTCCTCTTTTTTGCCTCCCAGGTCCATGCCATCCTTTCATCTCCTCATGACAATTTTCATGCAAACTCCTAACTCATCTGCTTGAGCCTCATATCTGCCTTCTCTCTTGGAAGACCTTCCTCAAAACCATTACCGCTCAATGATGTTTGCCAGGCAACCACACCTCAGGGCTCCCTTGGGCCCCTTCTTTTTCCAGCCCATCAAGCACGATGTTTTTACCCAACTCAGAACAAGCAAATTGATTTCACCCATGTTTCAGGAGTGTGCAAGTTAAGATATCCTCTGGTCTGAGTCAACACCTTCACTGGTTTGACAGAAGACTTTCCTACCAGCTCAGAAAAAGCTACAACAGTGGCTAATATTACCCCCTGTTTTTACCTTCCCACTTCCATTAAATCAGGCAATGTCCCAGCTTTAATTAGTCAAATTGTCCAGGAGGTGGCCATGTTACTTGGTATGCAATGGAATCTTCACATCCCTAAGCCAGCTTCCACCATCCATGAAAATAGTAGGGGATAATGTTCTCCTCAAGGCCCATCTTACTAAATTCACACTTCAGCTCCATAAAGATTGGGATTGCCTGCCTCTGATCACTTTCCTAGGTATCAGAGCAGT
Source organism: Fukomys damarensis (assembly GCF_012274545.1). Taxonomy (NCBI): domain Eukaryota; kingdom Metazoa; phylum Chordata; class Mammalia; order Rodentia; family Bathyergidae; genus Fukomys; species Fukomys damarensis. Next base: position 32,468,252 of record NW_022900936.1, read on the forward strand.
CCCTAGGGAATCTATAGGGTACAATCCATTTGAGCTTTCAATTGGCCACACCTATCTGCTAGGTCCACATCTCAGCCTAGAACCTAATGTCACTGGACTCTTTCTGTTCTACTTCAAGTCTACGTACCACTAGGACATCTCCTTCCCCGTCAATGCTACAGTTATTGACCTCAGATGACCATAAGAGTTATCAGGCTATTCAGGATGCCGCATGTATTTAGCCTGTTCTCTTGCTTCCCCCAGGTTATAACTAAATCACCACTTAATAAACCATCAGGGTTCTGCAGTGGTCACCATTTCCCATGCATGAGTCTACACCCATGGATCCCTTGTTACACATCTCCCACCCACTCAGATTGCCTCCTCTTATCTACCTTTAGCTACTCCTAACAATGGCTTCTAATACACACCAAAAGATCCTTCCTACAATGGGCAAAGAGAACATTAGTCACCACTCAATTATCCTGATAGGGGGCCTTCCAACCCCTAATTGGTGCTGCCCTGTAAGGTACCTTGGGCATCTGGGAAAGGGAAAAACCAGAAACTCATACACCTCTTTAACATCCACTGCCAATTCTGCTTACCCAGCCAAGGCATCTTTTTCCTCTGTGGACTTTCATCTACCTGTGCCTCCGCACTAAGTGCACCTGCACTTGCACTCTGATATAACTGACCCCCAAAATAGACAGAAAACCAGGAAACCAGAGTCGGCCTATCATGGGTAGAGCCCAGGTCTGATAATTTAGAGCCATACAATTAGTACACCAGCTTATTTGTTTTGGTATCAGTGTTGCTGTAGGTACTGGCATAGCAGCAGATTTATCTACTTCTGAGGCTTACTATCACTCACTCTCCTGAGATCTTTATGACAGCCTCAAAGAAATAACTGATTCCATCCTCTCCTTATAGAATTCGGTAGATTTCCTGGCACCAGTGACCCTCATAGAGGGTTAGATCTTATCACTGAGAAAGGTGGCTTATGAATCTTCCTGGGAAAAGAAAGGTATTTTTATTCCAATCAGTCAAGCATAATATGAGATACAGCTAAGAGACTAACAGAAAAGGCTTCAGAAATTAGCACCTGTGTGACTCTTGGGCCCGTATTTGGGGATGGTCTCCTCATGTTTCTCCCATTGATTGGGCCTCTTATCCTTATCCTCCTCCTCCTTCTTTTTGGGCCATGCCTCCTGAGACTTCTCACAATTTTTACAGTACTGGATACAGGCCAACACCAACTGACAGATGTCCCTTGATATATCCCTATTCCTCAACATATTTCTCCAACTAGACTGCCCTCTGTCCGTTTGTCATACTTTAAGTAGTCATGAGAAACATTGCCCACTTTCCTGCCCTTCTCTGTACATAATAAAAAGTGACTCAAGTGAGACCCTCTGAGCAAACATTTAATGCCTGGAAAACAATGGGGAACTACTAAATGGGCCATGCTACTTGCAGTAAACAGAACAGATGGTCATAAAGAAAATTTAGGACAGAATGTACAATCTCCTTAGGATCAAGAAGTCTAGTAACTGTCTGCACACTTTCTCTGACCATCCTCAGGTCCTCAATCATAAACATTCCACTACAGATTCTCTAGGATTACAGCCCTTTTCCCCACATCCTATAAAACTTCAGTTCGAGCTTGCTGGTGAAATCTTTCTTGATTTCAGTCTGTTCACACCCCGACAGAAATAAAATCAGCTCTTATTGCTCAGAATAAAGTCTGTGTCCAAATGGCCTCTCATGCACCATTTGTAACATTAAATCTTTAGAGGATGTGTTATAATCTTAAAATTTATGTTAGAATATAATTATTTTATTATTATCTATCTATGGCTATCTTATCTGATTTCTAAGGAGTTTTCATAGCTGTACCTTACCTCTACTGATTTTCAAAAGTAAATTATTTTTCCCATGGTTATCCAAATCAAGTTCTGGTATTTTTCAAGCTTAAATGCTAAAGGAGAAAAATAGTAGTTATTTTGTTTTTCAATTCTTTGTTACTAAATATGATTAACATTTTTTTTTACATCTGCTTGTATTTGAATGTATTGTGAATGTATTGGTTTCTAAGATCTATTTGTCTATTTGAATGATTAGCTATTTTTTTCTCATAGATAATACAAATAATGCCATTAATATTTCAATTATAAACTTTCCTCGGAAATTATTTTGCAACAAATATAAGCTATTTAACATTAATTTTAACAACAAAATGTTAAAATTTTTATACTCAAAATATACATATTTATGATTTTGTCAATAATGTTTGGTTTTAAAAATTCTTCAGAGCATAATAATATTCAGTTTGGTCTCTTCGTTTCATTCTGTTATGCATAATTTGCATGTTAACTTTTTAATTTTGTTGATCTATTCTTTAATTTATTTTGTGAAGATATAATCTGTGTCATATCTGTTTTGTATTTTTCTCACTACGTAGAAATTTGAAGTGTAATATTTCATCTTATTCTTACTTTTCACAAGTTGTCCAGAAAAGTTAAATGAAGTGTCACTAATTTTGATGCATATTCCTTCCCAATATTGTCTTCCACCTGTAACAAAGCTCTTGAGACTAAATTTCAATTTCAAATATTTATTTTTTATTCTTCCTTTTCTATTTTTCATATAAAAATGAGTAATTTAACTAAATTCAAAAATACAATCCAAGTTGAAGTTTAAGTGGCTTTAAATTATGCTGAAAATTAAATGGATGAATTGCTCTGCTTATAATTTATTCTCTTAACTAGGACAAGTGTAATTCACTGATTATCTTTCAAAAGTACATGTTTGAATTTTAAGTAAATCACAGTTAACATATTACTTCAGTGCTGAATTTCTACTGAATCACTATGATACTTCTTACTAAAATCCTAGATGCAAGCATGACTAATTATATAGAAATGTTTCCAAAAGCTATCAGAGTATACTCACTAGAAGTCAAGGTACATTAAGTATCTGGGAATTTTTCTGAAAGAACTTGGTTCTGGGCTGAGTTATGGTATTATAATGCTAGATTTTTTAAAAAAATTCTTACATCATCATTTAATTAGAAATATCAAAAGAAACTAGAAGGGGGGAGAAAACACAGGAAAGGAATAGTAATGAAACCATACAATAAATAGCTTAGTAATGATGGTGACACCAGTGGAAAAGGAACAAAATAATATGGAAATATCACAAACAGAACTGAGAATTTAATATTTTAATCAATGTTATGCTTCAGACCTAGAAAGTCCCCAAAATATCTCATGTGATCATAAATGCGGTTGTTGTACTCACCAGTGAATTGATTTGCCGATGAATCCAGATATGAATATGCTCTCGGGAGGTCATGTTTAGCTGGAAGAGGATCCTGGGGCATACAATCTGAAAGGAAGTATCTCTCTCTCTGGCTCCTCCCCCTTTCTCTCTCTAATTCAGGGCTGTGAAATAAGCTGCTTTTCTTTGCCCAGTCTTTCTACCCTGTGTTTTCTGAAGCACTGAAACCATGATTATAGACAGAAACTTCTAAAACCGTGAGCCAAAATAAACATCTCCGACTTTAATCTGTGCTGTGCAGTATTGTGTCAGCAACACAATAGAAAGTGACTAGGACAGTAGATAATTTAAGCATAGTACGCATCGGGAACTGAGCAAAGTTGAAAAAGTAGGAATAAGAGAAAACAAGAAACCAGTTTGTTGACTGCTATGTAGAAAAACACCAAGAAGTAGGCAAGGAGCTTATAAAGCCTGCCTCTCAGTGGATGAGGCTTTAGGGGAACATCTAATTACAAACAACAATATTATGGCTCTGAACTCCAAAGACCAATGGACACATCTTCACACAAAATACATTTATTCCATTTCTGAGTTACCAAAGACTTAACATTTTTAGCACTGCTGAAAAATCCAAACCCAGAGTCTCCTCTGAGCCTCAAAGCAAACTTACCTGTGAGACCCTGTGAAAAATCAAAAAGAAAGATAAACGCTGCTGATGTACCAAAGCACAGGTCAATTATATCCACCTCAGAAAGGAAGAATAGGGGCATAGGAAACAAGTGGATCCGAGCAAGACTGAAACCCAGCAGGGCAAACATTAAAGTTCCATGTCTAGCAGCAGGGACAAGTTGTAGTGAAATTTGAACTCCAAATAGATTTTGTAGTCCTGACCCTGTGCCATTGCTGGTGGTTGCCCTATGGCTCATGGCCTCTCTCTTGGACTGACTTTGCTAAATTCTTGTGGAATTCCTCAGATCTTCCAAGTTTCTGGCCTCTCAACATTTCTGGGGTCTCCATTACATTTTCAGCTTTTCTCTCACAACTTTATCCACTGAATTCTCCGGGGAACACTGCCTAGCCTCCCAGGCAGAAATCTGAGTAAATGCTTCCCTGAGGCCACAACTCTTATATTCTGCATGCTTGTTTAATCAGCACCGTATGGAGCTTTAGTTACTTTCCTTCTTGCTGATATCTGACACCTGAAACTTAAAGGGAGGAGAGGTTCACTTTGGCTCATGCTTCATTCAGTCCATAGCCAGCTGGCTCCCGGGCTACACAGCATAGTAGAGGGTCAAGATGAAGTAGAATTGTCCACATCTCCTCAGCTAGAAAGCAGAGAAAGATAGAAAGGACAGAGCCAGTGAGGGAGATAAATCTTTCCAGGTCCCCCCGCCCCACTGAATTACCTCTTCCACCAAACACTACTTCCTGACGTCAAGACAGGTATAGTGCCCCCATAATTCAATCACCGTCCACAAGTCCAGGCTCGAAGTATAAGAGGCTTTTGGGGGACCTGGTTATAACCCAAAACAAAAAGAGACTTCTGTGAGCTTCAATAGATCCTGAAGCATTTGAGACTTGTCCAACAATAGAGATACAGGTGGGAACTGGGCCGATATTGTCCCAAGCTATATAGGACTCAAAATTTATAGAAGAGAATGAATGAGCAGGAAATTATAATGCAGCATTGAAAACACTGAATTGAAGAGATAATGTATTGTTAAGAGAGAACACAAAAGAATGAAATAATAAATATATTATGCTTCAAGAAAATTTTCTAAATATAATGAAAAGATGAATCAATGATGAGAAAATATATATACACAATGAAGTATTATTCAATTTTTTAAAAGAATTGTCTGCTATCATGACAATACTGAAGAAAGTGAAGGATATTGTGCTCAGTGAAAGGAGTCAAGCACAAAAAGGTCAATACTGTATGATCTCACTTACATATGCAATCTAAGAATGATTCACCTAATGAAAGTATAAAGTAGAAGGTTTCCAGAAGTTTGGGATCTTGGGGTGTGTGTGTGGGGTGAGGAGGAACGTGAAAGGGGAATATATTGACCAAAGGGTACAAGTTTTATTTGGGTCGGTTAGATTGGAGGAAAAAGTTTTGATGATCAACTGTACTCCATGAAGAGTTAACAATAGTGTATTGCATATTACAGAGTTATGAAAACATTACTTTAAACTTGTTAATTTTTTGAGACAGTGTCTTGATATGTAGGTCAAGCTTGGCTTTAACTCACTATGTAGCACAGACTGGCCTCCAACTTGTGGCAATCCTCCTGTCTCTTCTCAAGTACTGGAATTACAGGTGTGTGCCACTACACCAGTTTAAAGTATGATTTTTAAATATTTTGCTATCAATAAAAAGTTGGTGAGGCGATGAATGTCAGTTACGTTGGCTGATTATTTTTAGTGTATACAAAGATCAAAACACATTCTACTTCATAAATATTTTCAATTATTTTATAATTAAAATAAATTAATAAAGAAAAAAATAAAATATCAATGAGACTTTAGGTAAAGCAATATTTTAAAATAAATATTTATTTTTAATCATAAATGTAACATTATAGAAATATTTAAAACCATATAGAAATATCAAGAATTAATCTTAAAATAGGGAAGGATGGAGGGGGTGAAGGGAGGCCAAGAAAATAGGGAAAAAATAAGAACCAAAATACGTCATGTAAAGGTATAAGATCCAAATGATGAATGTAACCTTATTGTATACCTAAAATGTACCAATAAAATATATATATGGGGGGAGGGAGAGAGAGAGAGAGAGAGAGAGAGACTGGGATATGTAGTGCCAAGAGACTTCTGACAAATCTAGGCAAAGCAAACTGACTACTCCGTGCAAAGATTGACCATTCAAGATGCCATTAAAAATGCTCATGAATCATGACAGGTTGCAAAAAATTCAACATTATAAGTAATATGAAAAAAGATGATCTCAGTCCTCATGGATAATTTTGAGGGGCTCAAGACCATTGGAGGAGGTAGCTGCAGATGTGTTGGGTCTGGCAAAAGAAACAAGAGAACTAAAATTCAAAGTGCAATCTGATGTTGTCACTCATTTACTATGATCGCATAATAAAATTTTAATGGATGAAGTTTTGCTTCTTATAGATGTGCACAGAAAGTGGTTTCTTGTGATGTAAACTGCTGCTGGTGAAGATGTTGTAAACATTATTAAAATGCTAACAAAATATTTAGAATGTACATATCCTTAGTTGATAAAATGGTGCCATTTGAGAGCATTGACCCCAATTTTGAGAGGAGTTCTACTATAGATACAATGCTGTCACACAAAATCGGGCTGCAATATCTTTCATGAAAGGAACAATCAACAGATGTGACAAACTTCAATGCTTTCTTATTTTGAAAAATAGCCAGAGACATCCCAACCTTCAGAAACTGCACCCTGATCAGACCGCAGCCATCAACGTTGACCCAAGAACTCATATGAACAAAAACTCAGTAAAAGCTCATATGATTATTAATATTTTAAGCATTAATGCTACGACACACTTAACAAAGTACAATAAAATGTGAGATTTTACATGCATCAAGAAACCAAAAATTTAACTTGACATCCTTTATTCTAATATTTACTTTATTGAAGTGGCCATGAACTGAGCCTACAATATTTATGATCTATAACTTGTATACATAATAAAATCAGAATGCAAACATATGAGACTGGTAAATGCAAAGTCAGTAAAAAAAAACAGTTGCATTTTTACAAGCAATACATCGTTGGCAAATACAATTTAAAATAAATAGCAAACATAGAAAATAGATGTTTCAAAGATGTTTAGCAGAACATAAATGTATATAATTTTTCTCTGATTTAATCCTAATTTCAGCATCTAGAAACTTTTTCCACCTTCAATTAGGTCTTCACGTTATTCTGTTCAAAAGAAATTTCTATTCTTAACTCCAGTTAAAGATTACTTTTACTCTTTATAAAATGTTATGTTTGAGATATGCTGTGTATATATATATGTATTCTGATATGGTTTACTCCTGATTGTTTTCCCAAGACTCATGCTTTCATAGGTGGAGCTTTGGGAAGGTGAATGCTTCATGGGGCACAGTATTCATCAGGGGATTATTCCAGCGATGCCTTTATAAGTAAATGTGATCTCCGGAAGTGCAGCCTGGTGGGAGTAGTGAGTCACTGGGGGTAGGGCCAAGAATGGATCATCCTCCTTCCTCCCTTGATTTTTCTCTGCTTCCTGGTGCCAGGCCATGAGTTATTTCTCCTCTTCCATGCCCCTCTGCCATGCGGCGCTGATTTGGAGTCAGGTGATTATGAACTGAAACATCAACAAACTGTGAGTTAAAATTAATAATTTATCCTTTAATTTGTAGATTTCAGGTATAATAACTCACAAGAATGTAAAACATTTTCCTTTCTTGGCTCAATATTACATTTGTCATGGCAATCGTGAATAATGCTTCAATGAGTTATTGGAATGCAAATTTCACTAAGGTACAGATTTCATTTTCTTTGGATTTTATGCAGAAGTGGGATTACTGGATTATATAATAATTTACTTTTAATTTTTAAAAGAACCTTCTTAATGCTGACCAAAATGACTCTAGTAATTTACATACCACCAATAAGGTACATAGTCTCATTTTTCCACATCTTAGCTAAAAGTGTATCATAGGTCTTTTTGATAATAGCCATTAAAGCATTTGTGAAATGACATGCTTTAGAGTTTACTTTCACAAATTTTTATTAGAACACGTTTGCTGTACATAATGTTCATATTCACCTTAGGAAGTAGGTGCGTGTACCTAACATAAAGATTATTTTTATTGCCCTTCTTGTCCTCTCCTTTCTCCCTCCCTCCATCTCTAGGTCCCTTTTCCCATTTTTTTTTTAGTTAATGTTTATGGCACATAGTGATTACAGTTATTGTGGGTAGTTGGTACACATGCAAGGAGACACATCTTAAATATTTTTATGTCACCTCACTCCTCCTCCCCACATTTTCTATTTCTTGCTCTCCTTCCCATTTACAGGAGATTTATTTCCGTTTCCTTTTATCAATCTTTATTTTGCTTTTTATTATACTTTGGATTTCAAAAAACTACATGTATTTAGATTTTTATATCTGATTTATTTTACTTTACTTTATGTTTTCTTTTTCTCTCTCTCTTTTTTTTTTTTTTTTGGTACCGGGGATTGAACTCGGGCCCTTGCACTTGCAAGGCAGGCTACCGAAGTTCTGAGCTAAATCCCCGGCCCCTTTACATTGTGTTTTCAAAATGCATCAATTTTCTTACAAAGGACTTAGATTTATCTTCTTTATAGCCAAGTAGTATTCCTTTTTATGTAGATACCAGTTTCTATCTATATGTCTGTTGATGGACATAGAGATTGCTACCTAGATTTAATTATTATGAATTGTGCTGCTGTAAACACTGGTGTCCATTCATCGATCTAATATGATGTGCCTAAATTTTTTGGGAGGATATTTAGAAAGGGATTAACTGAGTTAGTTATGTTTAGGATTTTTGAATGCATCTGCTTGTTATTTGTAAGTCTTCCTGTATCAAATGTCTATTTAATCCTTAGTTCATTTTTTAAATGTGTTTCTGTCCTTGTATGGACTGAATTCTTTGTATATTTTTGGTATGAACAACAGATACACTACTAAAATTTCTTTTCATTTTTCATTGTTTCTTTTGCTATGCAGAAATTGTTCAGCATGATGAAATCCGATTCATTTACTTTAGATTTTGATACCTGTGCTTTTATGTGATATTCAGTAATTTCCTGAAACAATATCAAGACCAATATCCCTATATTTTCTTCTAGTAGTTGTATAGTTTCCAACTTTTATGTTTAACTTTAAACGACTTTGAGTTGATTTTTATATGTGGTATGAGATATAAACATTGCTAGATGTGTGTTAATATATGGTTTTTGATGTTGCAAGAGAAAATTCCTTTGTATCTACTTTGTAGGGATTTATAAAAATTATGAACCAATGTTGACTTTATGCCATGCTTTTTGCTTATACTAAGATAATTATGTGGTTTTTATCTTTCATTCTATAAATGTGGTACATCATATTGGTTTGTTTATGATGAACTATGCATACTGGGTATAAATTCCCCTTGGTCATGATGTTGCCTAATTCAATTTAGTAATATTTATTTGAGGATTTTAGCATATATGTTTATCAGATATTGTTACTTTCTTTTGTTTCTATCTTTTTGGGAATGGAACTCAGGACCTTGTTCTTGCCAGGCAGGCATGGCTCCACTAAGCTAAATCCCAAGCCCCAGCTATAACCACTTATAGCTTTACTTTTTGTAGTGTCTTTAATTGGTTTTGGTATGATAGTCATGTTGACCTCATATAATGAGTTTAGAAGTGCTCGTCCTTTTTCCAGTTTTTGGAAGACCTTAAGAAATACTGCTATTAATTATTATTATTTTTTTTTTTTGTACTGAGGCTAAAACTTGGGTCCTTGTGCTTGCAAAGCAGGTGAGCTAAATCCTCAGCCCCTGTTATTTATTCTTAATTGAATGTTAGGATTTGATTATGATTTAATCCCTTGCTATTTCAATGTTCCCTTCAGATTTTCTGTTTATTTTTTATTCAATTTTGGTAGCTTCTATATTCCTAGAAATGTCAATTTCTGTGCATCATCTGATTTGTTGAACTATAGTTGTTCAGTATAACCCCTTATAATCACTTATATTTCTGATATCTATATTTCAATGTCTCCTTTTACATTTTGATTTTATTTTAATTTTTCTGAAAAGATGAACAAAATCAACAAACCCATAAACAGAGTAATAAAAAAATAGAGCAAACATTTTCATCATGTAGACTTATGCATGGCATGTGTATGGTCAAACAACTATTTTAGCATCCACCTCTATTTGATTTCTTGAAATTTTATTGAGGAAAACCAAAATAACTACTGTGTTAATAAAAGTGTCATCATCACTTTTCTTTTCCAGTTTAAAAATATTTCTCACTGAATTAGATTTCTTTCCTCCACTCTCCTTGAATTTGGGGAAACATTTTGGTCTGAACAAGTATCATTATATAGAAAGGCATGTACTGTATGAAACCTATAATTACACTTTCAGGATGATATAATAAAAAAATTAAGCTAAGTCCACAATCTAGCCAAATATAAAACATGTTTTAAAAGGGAGACTATTAAAAAACAAGGAAAATTATTTAATTATACTAGGAGAAAAAAATAAGAAGCAAAAAAAAAGGAGATTCAATTACACATATCATACAAGTAACTGTAAAACACTTTTATATAGTAAACTTTAATGACCACTGAAGAAAACTAGATAAGGGAGAATGACAGTGGAAAAGAAAAAGATTTCTAATGCTATTGGTTTTATCCTTTGTCTTTATAAATAATTAAAATGAGAATCTAGAGAATGAAAGCCTAAAACTAAACAAACAAAAAATGGAATAGGAAACAGAATGAAATAGAGAAAAATTGTATAAAAATAGAGGTCCTGAGTTAGTCAAACATGTTGGGCATTGAAAGCTTGAATAATAAAAGAAGCTAAGAGATTTGTTTTCATATAATTCATTAAGAATCAGCAAGATGTCTAAAGAGCCTTTGACTAAAAGAAAAAAATGATGAAAAATGTTATGCTGAAACTATAATTTATTTATGTTTTGTGATTGAATTTAACAAAAATTTTTCTAATGAGGAATATGCACCATAGGATTTTTCAAAGACAAAAACTCCTTGTTATGCCAAATCATGGCCTTCGAAAATACAAGAAAATTAATAAATATGATAAATCAAGTCTTTCACTTTTTGTTCCACATGATACATTCATTAATATGTTAGAAAATGGAAACTGTTCAACTGAACTAGAGTTACAACCGATTGTAAAATGATTGTATCAGTGGCTCAGCTGAAATATTATTAGTAGTTCAGAGTGAGAACAGAAGACATAATAAGAACTGCTCTATAGAGACTTGGCCCAGATCTATTTAACATTCTTATTCATGACCTAGATAGCTACATTAAAAATACACTGACTAAATAAGGATAGAGAGAGCATACTAAACCATTGCAAAGCATAAAAAGAATATGATCAGGAAAATATTTGTTAAAATAAAAACTATTATTTAACAAATAAAAATTGTAAAACACGTTATTCTAACATGAGAGTGTTCACTCTTTCACTTGAACATAATTTGGAAATATTTACCTAATATGTTACTTTGAAAACCCATATAATGTATTTGTTGCAATGAAAACTGACATATTAAACCCAGATTCATAAAGAATAGATTAAACTTCAGTAAGTTTAAATAAAATTTATTTTGAAAACTAAAGTAAATTAGAAAATGCCACAAAAATACAAGAAATAAAAAATTAATTTACATTTAAATCAATTTACATTTAAATTCACTGGTAGCACTGAAGTATTTGAAGTATTTAAAGAATTTGAAGCTGACAGTAAACAAGATACTAATTTTTGAAAATTCCAGTTATTTGCTTCTGTTATTTTGACGGCCAGACTCTAATAAAGGAGAATTAATTGAAAGGATTAGTAAGATAATTCTATGATTTAAGTATTGGAGAAAGGAAACTCTACTTAATTCAGTTTTCAAATAAAAATTAGTATTATATGAATTTTTTTGTCTGTGTATACTAGTCAAATTTTCCATGCTCTGACAAAATACCCAACATACACAAATAAAAGCATGAAGCGTTTATTTTAGCTTATGGTTTCAGTCCATGGTGTGCTGGCACCAGTGAAGAAATATCATGGCTGTGAGTGGTGGAACAAACTTGTTCATTTCTGGGAAATGTGAGCAGTAAAACACAGATAATAGATGCACCTTCCCAGGCCATATCACCAGTCACCCACCACCAACTGGGTCTCACCACTTAAGAACACTTTCAATTTTGCCATCAAGATGAATCCTCTTGTCCAGGAATCTCTTAATCCAGTCAAACTGACAAGCTTAAACATCACAATGGACTAGACAATCTCTTATAGCTTCTTCCAGCTTTATTACCCAGAGTAGTGAGTCTTTTATCAAAACATCTAGAGATGAAACTCATTTGAATTCATTGCCTATTCCACCTGTCCTGAATATCTAGTTAGGTAGAAATAAGTACCATGAGTTCCAGTGACACGTACCCATATATGGTCCTCTCCCCTTTCACGTTAGCAGGAAAACTATTCCTTTAAACAACAAAACATGACAAAGTTTTATTGTTATATATAATCTGTTTAACTTTAAAGTCAAATTACTTAGGACTTTAGTATACAAATAATTGATGTTAAATTAATAAAAATGATCTTAATTGATATGTTAATCAAGGAGGATTACTTGTACTAATCAGAGTATAAACACATTAGAATTGAATTTCAAAATCAGTTACAAGGTAATGAAGTCCCCCGGCAACCTTAGGGAACTTTAAAGCTAATCTTTTTTTCTTTTCACTAAATAATGAGAAAACAACCTATAGAGTGTAAATTTTGACTTTGTGATACTCAAGACAAGTAAAGGATACAGATATGTTATGCCAGGATTCCTGACATGAAGATATAGAAAAATGAACATATGTTGTCTTTGATACTAAATTTGTGGTAATTTATTTAAAGTCAGAAGTTACTATAGTAGATTTGGCCTATTAAAAATCTAAGGATTTAAGGATTTAAGTATGGCAATTCACCAAAATAAATGATTCTCTCTTCACCTAATTTATTTATCTGGGGGAATTTCTGGTCTCATTACAACCTAAGCTAGCCTATCGAATAAAATCAGGAATAATTAATATTAAAAGTTTTACAAGTAAAACATCAATCTTCCAATATCAGATTTTTTTATGTATACATCTATGACTGTATTTGCCCTTAATTTCCTTTTTTTTTTTTGCTCTGTTTAGACACATGTACCTCAACACTTTGACTGCCCCTTTGTGTTTGTAATTGGATTTTTATTTGTTTCTACAAACAGTTGATACCATTTTGTGTTTCCCAAGACTCTATTTCTTACATCTATATAATTGTAGTTTTTTTTCTATTTATACTCTTAAATTTGCACAAAAAATGTAGATAGACACCTTTTGCAAATGATTTAACATATAATTTTAGCTGAAATTCATTTAATGTAAAGGACTTTGGATTTTATTCATAAACTGGTGGTACTGAAGAAATTTAATTTAAAGATCATAGTTATGCATTTTAGAAATATTCCTCTGGCTTTAAGGTGCAAGAGTGGGAAACAAACTGAAGGAAATAGTGTTGTGAAAAGCATATGAACTGTAATTTTTGGAGGAAATTGGATCAATCATGATTTGAGCAAGCACGAAATAAAAACTAAAACAGACATAGAAATTTAAGGACTCAGATTTAAATGTTAAAGGACATGAATGGATCTCTTAAACCCATGTTTCTAGATTGAGTAACAGCATTGATCATGGATCCTTTTACCGAAATGAAAAACTCAGGGTAAAGAAAGGCTTGTGGAGGGTCAGGTAAGTAGTTTAATAATGGAAATTTGGATTAAATAATCTTTTGTTTATTTATTTATTTTGGTACCGGGGATTGAACTCGGGCCCTTGCTCTTGCAAGGAGGCGACAGAACCACTGAGCTAAATCCCTGGCCTAAACAATCTTTTAAATCAGTAAATGGAAGATGAGATTTCTGTGGAAAGTCGTTATTGTATTTATAATTGTACAGGCACTGTATTTGTGATCACTGTATTTGTGATTACAGACAATGTAAATAAAAGAGAGTGTATGAAGTGACAAGAAAGGAAGGCAAATGAGAGAAACACAGGCAACACCAACTTTTATGAGACATGTTGGAGAATAGACACTCATGGGAGGAACTGAAAGTGAGAATTAAGTACATATGTAGCCTAAGGTACAAATAAACAGCAAAGTAAAACATAGACAATGGGGAGATAGATCTTTCTTAAATGGGAAGGGGCTTAGGAGATGGAGGGGAGGGAGGATGAAAAGAATTGAGATGTGTTCTCTAGAGGTGCCAACTACTCATAAAAATGTAATCATTATGTACTAAAAACATACTAATAAAAACTGAAACAAAACTCATTGCAATATGAAATTTTTTAAAAAGAGAGAACAAAAGGATGAATTTCTTTCAATATAAAAGATGTAGGCATATTGAAATATCAAGAAAGAAGGTGAGGAAATTATCATTTGTTACAATTTTGGATGGGCACTTATCATGTATCATAGTAAAGCTTTTTGTACAGAAGTGTTAAGGATAATAAGGCAATATTCAGAGAATCAAGATGAGAACGAAGGAGAAAAACAAGAAATACAGAATTTTCACTTGTTTGAGATTAATGAAAAAGATCAGAAAGTGACATTAAATTGAGGCAGAGTGTCCATTAAAAATTAAAGAAAGATCAGTGCCTCCTATTTTTATCCTAACTCTTTCCTCCCTTTTACAAGTGAGCTCCATGCATCCCTCCTCTGTTTCTTTGCCTTTGGACTCTGTGGTTAATTTTTCAGTTTTCTGACAATTGTTAAATTATTCACTCATATGTGTGTTTTGGTACCAGCCTTTTTCTGATAATAATTTGTAATAGCAAAGGATGCCATGGAAACTGATTCTCTTTGTGAGTAATACCGACACTTAAATTTATTTGAATATATTTTATAAATAGAAAAATAAAATAAAGTTCTATCCAAACAAAGATGAAGTTTAAGGCTGTTGACTGCTTCTGACTGGTTCATCATCAGTACATGTGTCACCCTACATCACTTCAAACTAATGTAGCAGATGTGTCTTGAGTCTCTAGAGAGTAACAAAAGGAGAATTAAAACAAAGCTATTTTTTTAAATTAGTTGAGACATATTGGAAATGGGTCCATTTTCCTTGCTTCTACACAGCTATGACCAACTCTATTTTTTCAACTTCATTTTGGAATGGCTTCGTTACTCTTCTCTTATATCCTTATTCCTCAGTGCTTATTTTTTATTGTTATTGTGTTTAAATGCATTTTCTGAAAGAAACTTTTGTTTGCAAATCATGGCTCACAAAACAAATGAACAGTCCTGAAATAAATAGACTGAAGCATTTTCACTCCAACTCTTTATCACTTTTCACTTTACTCTTTATCTATTGTATTCACAGTAAAAGACAATGTAAAACAAATGGAGATTTCTGGCTTTTCTGTGACATCATATAAATATCATTACATATATATGTACTAAAATTAATTTGAATAACAAACAATTTTAAAAAGGGATACAGAGCAGGAGGATGATATTCTTTCATGTGTGTGTGTGTGTGTGTTGTTTCCCCTTCAGAAAGAAAATTTCTATCACGTGATTAAATATATAATAAGTGCGTTTATACTATGCGCAAGTTCAGACCTTGCATTCTAATTTAGACAGGCTTGGAAAGACATGAACTTCTAGCTTTACACTTTCCACTGTTATGGAATCTTGTAGTGGGATTATTTGAAAGTAGAAAATTAAATTGGTTCTTCATGGAAAATCTCTGAATTGATGTGCATGGAGCAAGTGCTGATATACTTGACTGCGTTACCTCATATTGGTTGCTATGATACCATTGCATAAAACAGTGCATCTTTTAACTTATATTTAGTGTTCAGAGATTTATTAAATAAAACACCCACTTATGTGCACAGGAGCTCAATGTAAAATGTGTAGTGACATAAAAGTAATTAGAAGTAAAGAGATACGTTGATATTCTGCAAGATGCAAAAGAAGTTTTTGAAAAATCTATTTCAACAAAGGACTTAGGAAGCTTATCAACTTATACCAACTGTTAAATGTAGTGAACAAGCTGCTTTTCATCAGACTACTCAAGAGGCATTAGAAAAAGGGATATCCTTACACATTTTTATTTTTTATTTTTGGTACAGGGGATTGAATTTACACATTTTTAAAAGGTAGTTAAGGTATCTGGTTCAAATAGTGAGTTTAGGTACATATAGTCTTAATTGAAAAGTTAAGTTTATCTAAGAATTATAAACTTGGCTCTCATCTTATTAAAAACCTTCTACACAGCAAGAGAAACCAGCAAGAGAGTGAAGAGACAACCAACAATGTGGGAAAACATTTTATCGGCTATACATCAGACAAAGGTCTACTACCTAGAATATATAAAGAACTTAGAAAAACTCAGACCTCTCAAATCTAAAGACCCAATCCAAAATTCCAAAAATGGAAATGTGAAATGAACAGTCTTTGCTCAGACAAGTAAGTAGAAATAGCAAAAAACATATGACAAAATGTTCAACATCACTGTTCATTCGAGAGATGCAGATGAAAACAACACTGAGATTCCACCTCACCCCACAAAGAATGGCTGCTATCAAGAAATCAAACAATAACAAATGTTGGCGGGGTTGTGGGGAGAAAGGAACCCTTCTGCACTGTTGGTGGGGTGTAGACTGGTTCGTCCACTGTGGAAATCAGTGTGGAGGTACCTCAGAAATGTAGCATTAAAGGTCCTGTTTGACCCAGCTATTCCCCTGTGGGTATCTTCCCCAAAATTAAAAGAATCATTCCACACTGATACATGCACACCCCTATTTATGGCCACACAGTTTGCAATAGCTAAACTTGGAAACAGCCCAACTGCCCATCAACTGGTGACTGGGTAAAGAAGATTTTTAAAATATAAAGTGGAGTGCTACTTAGATGTAAAGAATGATAAACTAGAGATAGTTATAGACAAGTGGATGCACATTGAGGCTATATGCTTAAGTGAAATGAATAGGACACACACGTGTAAATACTGAAAGGTTTCTCTGGTGTGAGAAAATCAAATTGTGAAAGGATCAAAATGTATAACAGATAATTTAAAATAGGAAGAAAAGATCTAGAGGGAAAGGGGAAGAGAAAATAGGAAGGGTAAAGAAAAGGAAAGAAGGGAAAGTAATAAATATGAGAAAAGGAAAAAAAAATAGATTTCTTATAAAACAATTTTTAATTCATCATTGGGATCTTGTAGCTTTACATGCCAGGTCTTGGTTCTCATTTTTTCCCCTTGTCCCTGCCCTCCCTTCACCCCTCCCCCTTCCCTATTTACAAATACTTTATTTCCATTTTTTCATTTTCTTATATTTTTTCACTTATCACCTTTCCCCCACTCTACCCGCTTCCCCTACACCTTTAGCCCTTTTCTCCCTGTTTCACAGTCAATTATATCATTAGGATATTATGTATCATTATAGTTTTTCACACCAGGGAAACTATTCGATATTTATGCATGTGTGACTATATACCTAAAATGTACCAA
Organism: Fukomys damarensis; assembly: GCF_012274545.1. Lineage (NCBI taxonomy): Eukaryota > Metazoa > Chordata > Mammalia > Rodentia > Bathyergidae > Fukomys > Fukomys damarensis. Next base: position 32,485,809 of record NW_022900936.1, read on the forward strand.
TAAACTCAAAGAGAGAAAAAGAAATGAATTGATATATGTGAAAACACACACACACATAGTGTTCATGGAATATATGTGTGTATATGTATGTCAGTGTCTCAGCATAAACTTAGAGACAATTCTGATTTGATATTAGCCATACTTTAAAGATATGGTATTACTCACTGTTAACACAAAAGCTTTTAACATTTCAGTAGGTGAATAGAATCTTCTGTAGTAGGAGAATCTTGTGTAAATGCTTTTTTAAAATCAAGAGATACATACTTCAGTTTATTTAACTTTTAGATTTATGAAGTTAAAATATGTCTTGCTATCATTCTGATCAAACAATAAGTGTGCTTTGAGTTAAAAAAACAATTTTTAAGTAAGAACTATAAGTATTATGAAAAAAGTCTAGTAGAGTCTCACATTTCATTTAGAATTTTGATAAGAAAATAATTCCTTATGAACTTAACAAATGAATCTTTCTTTATAGAAATAAAATTTTAACTAGAAAGCAAATAAAAAAAACCTATTCGACTTTGTCAACTTATTAAAGCAAATATCTATAGTAAAAGTCTAAAAAGCATTGACTGGTCACATAATCTTTTACTTTCATAGAAAAGGTACCATTTTTATGTCATGCAGTCAGTTAAGAAATTTAATTATAGAGTAGTTATAATAATAAGCAATGCAAAAAATAAATTGCCCGATAAAGATGTGTGACAGAATCACTAAACTTTTGCATAAACCACACTTAGATTTTAATCTGATCAACAAATAAAGGCTTTTGCATACAAGAGAAAAAAATTAGGCTTTTCTCCATTTTATAACTGTGGACCTAAACTAGAATAACTAAAATAGAAGATCTAAGTCAAACAGACAGAATATTTAATGATTATTTATGATAAATAAAACACGCTCATATTCATTTTATTTTAAAATGTCAATTTATGAGCTGTAGTAAAAATGATATACTTTACTATGGTACTAACATTTCTTTATTTTATTGAAGAAAATCATAAGTAATATTTAATGGGAAAATCAGGATGTTCAGGACAAAGTGCTGTATAGTTTTTGGTGTCAAGAATAATATTATATAAATAAAATAAGTATATTAGAATATGAGCTGGACTTAAAAAGAAAAATCAGCAGGCATTTAACTGTAGAGTAGCTAACATGATATTTGAAACATAATGCATTATATTTGAAGGAATGATTTCCCCAAGTAATTTATTTAAATGCAGTTAAATTTATTATTATGTTTATTACTTATCAGAGAAGTGTATGGGTTTTCTTTACTAAATCCAAAGATAGTTTTTTCACACACCTTGAAAACATGAAAAATGAATAATTTATTACCTAGAGCACTAGTGTGTATGGTACACATAAGTGGTTATATTGCTTGTTTTACAAAATTAAATGCAAATACCTCTAAAACACTTTATAGTTTTTCTACTATATGTCTAATCTTCTAGAAAAAAATAAAAATTAAAGCTTCAAACCTAAACTTATAGATTGATATCATAAAGTTAATACAATTGCTTTATGTTAATTTGAAATTGGAATATACTATTAGTGTTAATAAATTATCTTAAAAATAGTTACATTCTGTGTAAAAAGACCATCATTCAACAATTAAACAAATTCCCCTGTCAACTTAACATTAACATGGTTTTCACATTCTAAATTCCCATTTGTGTCTTACCTTTAACTCCCAGGGGAAGTATCTAAGCACTTCATCTACTCATCAAACTCTGTAATTATATAGGACATTAAATTGGAAATCCACAACATGGTACACCTCTTAGCAATAAAAAGAACATAAAATATTGTATATACTGTTTTATATGTTGAAATAATCTAAATCGTTTCCTAGAATCAAACAAACACATTTTGAAACCTAAATGATTCCAGTGTGAAGAGTATTTATATATGCATCATATTAGTATACTGTTAGAATTTTAATCTCAGTTTTAATTTTGAGCCAGATAAATGTCATAATTGAATGTATCAGTAAACTTCTTTGCCCCAGGACTTTACTTTGGAACTAAAACTATCAGTTTATGTGCTTGGTAAAATGTCACTTTTCTTGTAGCCTATAAAGTGCATTGTAAAGACCTGGGTTTATAGTTTTGATTTTGAGAAAAGATGAGATAAAACTGAATTTTCAGGATGTATCTAGAAAGATAAGGCTAATCTCTAGGGAGGTGTGTTAGGTTCAAGACGTTAAGAAGATACAGAATTCTATATGCACACTGACCATAAATTAGAGATGAATCTTCTATGCTACACAATTTTTCTTAAAAAAGAACTTGGAGAATTAGAGAAAAACAGCATGATGTTTCAATTCTTATCCATTGTGCTTTGGTACTTTATTTTTAAACTTCAACAATTTTCCCAGCCTGTAATTTTAATGTCTAATGAATATGTTATAAATAACATTATTCCTCCTCTCACCAGGTGCTTAATTATCAAACAGCACAGGGGTCTTTTGTATTACTATTTTTCTTTTATATTTTATAATGACATTAACCTGCTAGGACAATTATTTTAGGTATTGTCCCTATATAGCTGTAACACATTTTAACATAAAGTTACTTCATCCTCACAATTATATGCCCCCTACACAATCCCTTTTTAATAATTTAGCATAAGTGAAGTCTACCAAACTTTAAATTTTGATTCATGCTACTTGTATTCCAGGTTATAATTTTGTCTATGTGCCTTCCAAAATGTGCCCTTACTGTTGAACTCAGCTGGATATTCTCTTCATAAGGAACTTCACTATATATAGTTTGATTATAATACATTCTTTGTAGCAGTTCAGATCTCTGAAACAGTCCCATGTATTAATTGCTATTGAATGTTGATGTGTTCTTATGGATCTCTGTGACCATTCTTTCTCTGCAATTGTCTATATAGCCCTTTCCATGTAGAAATTAAAGGCTGTAGAATGTGTATGTGTGTGTGTGTGTGTGTGTGTGTGTGCGTGCGTGTGTGTATGTATATATTCAGCATAAGAAGACTTCATATCAATAGATATATTTTTCTTGTTCCTTCAAGATCAACAGTGCCTAGAAAGTGAAGGTTGACAGTACTTATCTCAGTTAAGAAGATAACTTGTGGAGAACACAAGAGAACTTGAGTTCTTTTAAAGGAATTCACTCATTCATTCATGAACTCACCCATACATTTGATTGTTTAAACAGTCTTTTAGTTGCTAGGAAATGACAGTGTCATCAGAATACATAATAAATCAGTTGAATTCAAATCTTTAATCCTAAATACCTAAATTGTAGATTTAGCATGACTGAAGAAGAAAGTGGGAAAATGTAATAAAAATATATAGGCACTGGGAATGGGCTAAATGAATGGTAATTATTAATATGAAGATTTTACAGCCACACTGCCTAAGTTTAGCTATATTTACTGGCACTAAAAACAGATAAAATATTTGGCAAAATGAAAAGGAAGCATTATGTTTTTCATAAGGTTATCGTGAGATATCAGCAGTTCGTACGTATAGAAAATGTACAGCATTGTATTGCATGTGTGTAGTAAGATATTTGAAACATAACTAGTAAAAATGTTTCATTATTTAAAAAATTTTACAGATGCAAAAAAATGCATGTGGAAAATTTAGGAGAGTAAACAGACATTCAGGATCTTTCTTTTAAGCAACTTTTGGTTATTTTATTACATATTAATATGCTAATATTACAAGTGAATAAAGTAAGCAGAACAGATGAAATTTCTACGTATGTGAAACAGAAGAATACTGAATCAGTTCTGACATAACCAAAGTAAATAATTTCTAATATTGCATCTTCTTCTATATTCTTCTCTTTTATAACCTCAGTATATAATATAACATTGCTAGCTTATACATATTTTTGTTCATGACTTCAAGCATGAAGAGTATACCAATTTTTAGAGACCTTATTCCAAATATTAGAGTTATTTGTAATAAAGTTCTTTTATAAAATGCACCTAAAATAAAATATTTTTATGGAAAAATTAACTTTTAAATTTCTATGTTACTAAATTGTAATTACCAACTATGAGGCAACTAATGCGTGATGCTATATCTGGGGTTTGCAGATTGTAAGATTTTGTTATTTGAACTTTACTACTCATCTCTTTCAACCTGTGTAATTTGAATACTGAGAAATAAAAACTAATGAACAACTTAGTTAAACATCTTTAAAAATGTTTAACATTTTTCTGGATGTGATGATACACTTCTGTAATTTTAGCACTTGCAAGGCTGAGGCAGCAGGATTGCCATAAATTCAAGGCCTGAATGGGCTACTTAGTGAGTTCAAGTCCAGTCTGAACTACATAGTAAGACCCTGATTCCAAAAAATATTTAATGTCATAATGATTCCTAACTACTTTTGTATTCCAACTTCATGTAACTGGTATCATGGAAGCCTTCTAACATCCAACTTCATCTTTAAATCTGGAAGTGTGAATCTAAATTGTTTTTCTTTCCTTCTTTTTCTTTCTTTCTTTCTTTCTTTCTTTCTTTCTTTCTTTCTTTCTTTCTTTCTTTCTTTCTTTCTTTCTTTCTTCTTTCT
>NW_022900936.1:32490471-32495087 GCF_012274545.1 Fukomys damarensis
TTTTGAGACAGGGTCTCACAAAGTAGTTGAGACTGACCTGGAACTCACTATGTAGCCCAGGCTGGTCTTGACCTCACAGCGATCCTCCTGCCTCAGGCTCCCAAGTGCTGGGATTACAGGTGTGTGCCACCACGCCTGGCTTAAGTTGTTTTCATTATTACTTGTGTTACAATTTAATCTTGCTTTGTCTTTCGAAAATAACAGGTTTACTAAGAGAAATTGATAGACAGTTCAAAGTTTATCACTTGAAGTAGCACCAACTGGGGAAGTAACGCTGTAATGGCCAAAGAAAGATGAACACTTGCATTACCTTGTTCTTTGTGCCAAATTTATTTCTTTTTTATTGTTTGTAATATTCATTCTTAGCCTTCACCTACTGATGATATTTAGGAAGGAGAGCAAGTGAGATCACACAAGTAGGAATTGCTACAAAACAAAACAGAAATCAATCCCCCTAGTTTGATGTTAAATATGTTGAAAACAATTAAAATGTATATTTTTACTTAGCAAATATTTTGGTGATATGACTATAAATTAAAATTCACTGAGAAGGTTTGAGAATAACCAATGGCTGTTTTGCTACTGTGGTTCACTATATATATGTACTATCATAAAGTTGCAATCAAGAAAATATTGATTTACAAGTTTTAAAATAAAAGAAACATTTCTGAGAAAGAGTTCAGACAAATATTAATCTACTATCTCAGATTTAGAAGACATTTTACTACATGAATATTAAAAAGAAGCATAGAAAAATACAAAGCTTGTAGATAGCTGAATGCAGGGGGTTTCCTGAAGGGTGAAGCACCAAAGAAAACATGAAAGCTCTGTATCATTTCCCAAGGTTCCCAAACCTATGCAAGAAGATGTCTTTGTCCTCTAGGTCCTGCTTTATAACAAATCCACAGCAAAAAATTCTGTCTCAGCTTGAGTGGAAATTTGACTTACGTGTTATTTTAGCATCTATTACAAATAATATTCTAAAAGCAGTGAACAAATTTCTATGTAAATGTGGTAAAGTTAGTAGATTATGAACTTTAAATTATGTTTATCCTTGAAGCAATGGGACATCCTATTTCCTAGTTAAAAATTGTTTCATCATTTCGGAATATTTATTGTTGTTCCTTCCTAATGTATTGTACCACAATGCGTGCCCTATGTTAGTAGTGTTTCAATACATGTAAAATGTGTTACATATTATGATATCCAACTAGTGCAAAGAGCAGAGCAATTTATAAAAATATGTGTCTCTCATTTCCTTTACTTATTCAAACTACAAAGTGACATTTAAAATTAAAACTAGGTTCATATCGTGTGAATGTGAGCATTCACCATAGTGTTGTCCTGAAGTTTGCCAATTTGTTCCTAATATTATATTATTAACTTATTGATAAAAATATAAAAAGAAGGCTTCAATGAATAGACTATTTTTAATTTACCTTAGAAACACTTTATTATTTACTTAAGTAAAATAATTCTGCAAATGCTTTAAATCAGTTTGACATACCTCAATCCCCACAAAAGGAATGGGGAACAAAGTAATCTAAGAAGGTGCTAGGTAATGGGAAAAGAGAGGTAAGAGAAGTACAATATTGATTTGCAAAGGGTTGCAAATGTGCTTATCATTTTCAAAGAGTTGACTCTGCACGTGTGTATGTGTGCATTTGTAATTGCAACAATTATAAATCCTTTAATTCTAGTCATGAAATATCATGCATTGCAACTCTTTCTTCTATGGGACTCACAATGTAATGGAATAAAAGTGATTCTGGTAATCCCATAAGTCTACTAAAGAGATGTACCTTTTTAATTATGTGATTATGTTGCATGTTAACACATAACACATGATTAATTCATGCTACATTTTTTCCTGAAGAGTCACTACTCCTTCAATTGATTCTTCCCATTGATTTCACAACAATACAACTCTTACTCTAGTCTGCAGAGAAAAATATTCCCTCTGCCCAGTTTTGAAAAATTTTCAATAAAAGATTACAAAATTCTTTAATGCAATAGTTTTCTTCAGTGCCTCAAAGCTTATAAGAATTGTAATAGGCCCATTATACAACAACATTTAGGATGCACTGCTAAAAGTAAGAACTTTGTCTCCTGTTCGTATATTTGTCACAAGCACTCATCTATTACATTATTTCAAAATGGGACTTTTACTGAGTTACAGGTGAAGTACACTTATTGTTGTTTATACAGATTACCATATTATTTAAAACATTTCACTGGCACCTTCCCTTTTACTGGCATTTCTGTAATTTTATGAAAACTATATACAGATATACTTTAGTTTTCATAAGGTTGATTTTTAAAGTCAATAATTCATTGCTGTCTTTTTGTTATTATGCCAAGAATAACGAAGATGAATCTAAATTAACCTAGAAATGCTTAACCTTGAAGATAAGTAATTATGACTTCTTATATCTCATTGAAATATAATGTAATAAAATGTAATATAATAAAGTAAAATAATATAGCATAAATTTTTGTTAGTAGTTCTATTCTGTACCACAAGATTTACATAGCACCAAGGTCTACCCACCGCCAGACACTAAGATAGGAACCATGCATTGAAATTAAGAACAGGATTTTCTTAGAGCATTTCATTATATGGTATTTTATATTGCTTTCTGTCTGTCTTATTCCATTTGGGACATTATAAGAAAATATAAAGGTAGGTTATACAACAAAAATTAATTCTAATATTCTTAGAGGCACAGAAATTAAAGATCTGTGCACCAATAGATTTGTTGTCAGTAGGATATGGCCTGTCACTGTGTCTTTGCATGGTGGGGGGAGACAACAAGCTCCTTCAGGCTTCCTTACAGCGGTACTAATCCCATGCCTTGGAATTCTGTCCACCTGTCCAAATCACATTCTGGAGACCCTGTCTATTAAAACCATTGTGTGAGATGTAAAGTTTCAATATAAGGATATTGGAGTGGATATCAATGTAAATGCTATATAGGACCATCTGTGGATTTCAATGACTTTCCTAACTTCCATGAATGTTAGGTTTTTTCAAACATTAGATGGGATTAATATCTTCATTATTGTTGTGTTTACTGTGTCTGTGCATGAGTGAGTGTGTGTGTGTGTGTGTGTACTCTAACGACAAGAGGAGAGTTAAAATCTTTTTATGAGGAAGCACTGCTTTGATAAAAGAATTTTCATAAAAGATAAGGAAAATGGACTATTGAAATTGATGAATGTAAAAAGACAAATAGAGGTCCTATAATATGCATTGAGGTGGTAGGAGACATCAAGAAATTCAGAATGATGGGAGGATAAAATGCAAGGGTTTTAGACATATTACAATGAGGTAGATATTTGAAAAAAAAGCTTGTTTTCTCTATTCAGGGTCAGAGGTTTCTTTTCCCTTCTTTCCTTCCCCCTAGCCTCCCCACTTTCCCTACTCCTTTAGATATTTTCTTCCTATTTAACATTATAAATTATACAATTTGAACCTTATTTACAATTTTAGTGTTTTTACACCAGAGAAACTATTTAGTATTTATACGTGTGTCCTATTTATTTCACCTAAGAGTATATCCTCAATGTGCATCCATTTAGCTATAAATGTCTCTACTTACTCATTCTTTAAGGCTGATGTGCTATATATATCAAATCTTATGTATCCAGTCACCAATTGGGCAATTGGGCTATTTCCAAGTTTTAGTTATTGCAAACTGTGCCACTGTAAACCTGGATGTGAATATATTGCTGTGGTACAATTCTTTTAATTCTTTTGAGAAAATACCCAGAAGAGAAGTAGCTGGGTCAAAGGGGACCTCTAATTCTAGGTCTTTGAGGCATCTCCATATTGATTTCCATAGTGGTTGCACCAGTCTGCACTCCCAACAATAATGAAGACAGGTACCTTTCTCCCCACAACCCCACCAACATTTGTTATTGGTTAATTTCTTGATAGTAGTCATTCTTTCTGGGATGATGAAATCTCAGTATTGTTTTCATCTGAATCTCTCAAATGCCCAATGATGTTGGACAGTTTTTCATATATTTATTTGATGCTTTTATTTCTTTGTTTGAGAACTGTGTTCATTTCAGATGCCAATTTTAAGTTGTGTCTTTACATTTGTAGGGTCTGATTTTTTTTTAGTTATTTTTTGTTTGTTTTTTTGTTTTGTTTTGTTTTTTGTTTGTTTGTTTTGTTTTTTGAGGCAGGGTCTCACTATGTAGTTCAAACTACTGTGGAGCTCACCATGTACTTAGGCTGGTCATGAACTCACAGCAATCCTCCTGCCTTAGCCTCCTGAGTGCTGAGATTACAGGCTTGTGCCACCACTCATGGCCCCTTTTTTAGTTCGTTACATATTCTAGATAGTTGCCCTTTGGCTAAGGAACAGCTGGTAAAATTTTTTTTCCCACATTGTAGTTTGTCTCTTAGGTCTGTTGGTGGTTTCTCTTGCAGTACAGAATTTAATAAGATGAGATCCCAGTTCTTGATGCTTTATGATAGTTCCTGTGTTGCTGATAATTTGTTCATAAAGTCTTTTCCTATGACAATGACTTCTAGAGTTCTACGTAGTTTGCCCTCCAGCAAGTTTAGTATTTCTGTTTTTTTTTTTTTTTTTTTTTTTTTTTTT
>NW_022900936.1:32495564-32500278 GCF_012274545.1 Fukomys damarensis
GACTTATTTATTTCACTTAGGAGTATATCTTCAATATGTATCCATTTTCCTATGAATGAATCTATTCTCTCGCTCTTTATGGCTGAGTAATATTCCATTTTATAGAAAAACCACAAGTTCTTTATCCAGTTTCCAACGGATGGGCAAATAGGTTGTTTCCAAGATTTAGCTATTACAAACTGTGCCACTATAAACATGGGTGCACATACTTCTCTGTGATATGATTCTTTCAGTTCTCTTGGAAAGATACCCAACAGAGGGATGGCTGGGTCAAATGGAACCTCCAGTCCAAGCTCTTTGAGGTATCTCCATATTGATTTCCATATTTAGATATTTAATCTGATTCTATTTTAATTTAGTGCATGAGAGAGATAGGTATCTAGTTTTAATGTTTGGCAAGTTGAAATCCAGTTTTACCAACACGGTTTTTTGAAGTTGCTATCTTTCCTTTGCTGAGGATGATTGGCTCCTTGGCCAAATATGAGGAAGGGTTAGGTCTGGAGTTTTTTCTGCATATTCTAATCTATTCCACTAATCCATCGATAGGTTTCTTTGTCAGTACTGTGCTGTTTTTATCACAGTGGCTTTGTAGTACAGTTTCAAGTAGAGGATTGTGATGTCCCCCATCATGTCTCATTGCCTAGAATGGTTTTTGCGATTCTAGGTCTCTTCTGGTTCTAAATGAATTTCTCAAATTTTGTCTGGTTCTGTTAAATATACTGTTGAAATTTAATTAGGATTGTATTGAATCTGTATAGAAATTTGGGAAGTATGCCATTTTCACTGTTTGTTCTTTCTATCCAAGAGCAAGGGATGCCTTTCCATTTTCTTATTTCATATACAATCTCTCTCTCTTTTTTTTGGAGTACTGTAGTTTTCAGCGTACAGTTCTTTTGTTTAAACTGTTTCCTATATATTTCTTTTTTTTTCCTCATTGAGTTTTTGGTATATTTTAGGTATACAGTATAGTTACATTCATCTTTGGGATCTTGTACCTTTACGTGACAGGTCTTGGTTCTCATTTTTCCCATTATCCCCACCCTCCCTTCACCCCTTCCTTGCTTCCCTATTTACAAACACTTTATTTCCATTTTTTCATTTTCTCAAATTTTTCTTTTCCCTTATTATCTTTCCCCTACCCTTCCCAATTCCCCTACACCTTTAGCCATTTTCTTCCCATTTCACATTATCAATTATATCATTAGGATCTTATATACCATTATAGTTTTTCCACACCAGATAAACTATTTGGTATTTATACATGTGTGACTTATTTATTTCGCTTAGGAGTATATCCTCAATATGTGTGCATTTTCCTATGGATAACTCTAATTTCTCATTCTTTATGGCTGAATAGTATTCCATTTTATAGAAAAACCACAGCTTCTTTATCCAGTCTCCAACTGATGGGCAGATGGCCTGTTTCTAAGTTTTAGGTATTACAAACTGTGCCGCTATAAATATAGGTGCAAATATATCTCTGTAATCTGACTCTTTTAAAATCTTTTGGAAAGATGCTCAGCAGAGGGATGGCTGGGTCAAATGGAATCTCTAGTCCCAGCCTTTTGAGGTATCTCCATATTGATTTCCATGGTGGTTGCACCAGTCTGCACTCCCACCAACAATGGAGAAGGGTTCCTTTTTCTCCTCAATCCTGCCAACACTTGTTATTGTGTGATTTCTTGATAGCAGCCATTCTTTCTGGGGTGAGGTGAAATCTCAGTGTTGTTTTTATTTGCATCTCTCGAATGACCAGTGATGTGGAACATTTTTTTTTCATATATTTACTTGAAGCTTTTACTTCTTTGAGAAATGTCTGTTCATTTCAAATGCCCACTTTTGATTTGGGTCTTTATATTTGGGGGGTGCTGATTATTTTGAATCCTTTATATATTCTAGGTAATAGTCTTTTGTCCGAGGAGCAGCTGGTAAAAATTTTTTCCCACATTGTGGGTTGTCTCTTAGTTCTTTTGATGGTTTCTTTTGCAGTTCAGAAGCTTTTTAATAAGATGAGGTCCCAGTTGTTGATTCTTTCTGCTAGTTCCATGCTACTTAGGATTTGTTCATAAAGTCTTTGCTCATGCCAATGTCTTCAAGAGTTCTGGCTAACTTATCTTCCAGTAAATTTAGTGACTCTTTTAAAATTGAAATCCCGTTTTTCCAAAATCCATTTATTAAAGAGGCTATGTTTCCTCCACTGAGGATTGTTGGCTTTTTTGTCAAAGATGAGGTAACTGAGTACATCTGGAGTTGTTTTTGTGTCTTTCAATCTTTTCCACCAATCCTTAGGTCTGTTTCTTTGCCAGTACCATGCTGTTTTTTATCACAGTGGCTTTGTAGTATAGTTTCAAATTGGGAATTTTTATACCCACTGCCATGTCTCTGTTGCCTAGGATGCCTTTTGCTATTCTAGGTCTCTTATGGTTCCAAATGAATTTGTGGATTCTTTTTTCTAGTTCTATGAAATATAGTGCTGCAGTTTTTAGCATAGAGGTCTTTTGCTTCTTTCGTTAGGTTGATTCCTAGATAATTCATTTTTTGGATTCTATTGTGAAAGGAATTGTTTCCTTAATTGCTCTCTCTGTGAGTCTGTTATTTCTGTAGAAGAAGGTTATTAATTTTTGAGAGTTGAGCTTGTATCCAACAACTCTACTGAATCTGTCAATAAGATCCAGAAGTCTTTTGTCTTTTTTTGGGGGGGGGTCTTCTATGTTTTGAAGAGCATGTTATGTAGAACACCACATCATCAGCAAATAACAACAGTTTAAATTCTTCCTTTCCTATTTTCATGACTTTTGTTTTTTTCTCCTTTCTAATCTTTGGCTAATGTTTCCAACTATATTGAAAAAAAGTGGTGACAGTGGACATCCTTGTCTTGTTCCTGCTTTTATTGTAAAGGTTTTCAGGTTTTGACCATTTAGTATTATGCTGGCTGTTGGTTTATTATAGCCTTTATCAAGTTGAGATAAACGCCATCTATTCCAATTTTCTGCAGAGTTTTCATCATGAAGGGTGTTGAATCTTGTCAAATGCTTTTTCAGCATCCATTGAGATGATAATATAGTTTTTGTATTAACTCCATTAATATAGAGTATTACATGTATTAATTTATGTATGTTGAACCATCCTGGCATCCTTGGAATAAATTCAACTTGGTCAGGGTGTATGATCTTATTGATCACCCTCTGTATTCTGTTTGCCAGTATCTTATAGAGGATTATTACATCTATGTTCATTAGGGAGTTTGGCCTGTAGTTCTCTTTTTTGGTTGGGTCTTTCCCTGGTTTTAGAATCAAAGTAACACTTCCCTCTATGAATGAATTTGAAAGTATTGCTTCCCTTTAAATTTCATTGACATTTTTAAAGAGTAATGGCAATAGTTCTGCTCTAGCAATAACTTAGAATTCATCAGTGAAAGCATGGGGACCAAGGATTTTCCTTGCTTGTAAATTTTAATTATGTTTTCAATTTCATTGTTTGTAATTGGGTGTTTAGAAGTTTTTATATTCTTCACTCAGCTTTGGTAATTCATATATATCTAGACATCTATCTATTTCCTCTGAAATTTCCATTTTATTAGATTATAGATTCTATTGATGATCCTCTGAATTTCTGCTGGAGTTGTGACTTCACCCTTTTCATTACTAATTATATAAATTTGAACTATCCCCCCCCCACCTTTTTGAGAAGATTGGCTAAGGGTTTATGTATTTTATTTAATCTTTTGAAAAACTAACTCAGTTTCACTGATTTTTTTGTATTGTTTTCTTAGTCTCCATTGCATTTATTTCTACTGTGATCTTTATAATTTCCTACCTTGTACATGTTTTGGGTTTGTCTTGCTCTACTTTTTCTAGGAGCTTAAGATTCATTATTAGGCTGTTTATTTGAGTTTGCTCTCTTTTCCTAGTGTAGGCATTTGCTGCTCTGAATGCCCCTCATAGACTTCTTTATTGTGTCCCATAGATTCCAGTGTGTTGTTCTGCAATTGTCATGTGTTTGTAAAAACTGTCTAATTTCTTCTTTAGTTTCTTCTGTGACCCATTGGTTGTTCAGGAGACTGTTATTCAATTTCATGTGTTTGTGAAGTGTTTGCAGTTTCTTATGTTATTGATCTCCAGTTTCATTGACTATGGTCTGATAATATACATGGGATAACTTCAGTTCATTTGCATTTACTTAAACCTGTTCTATAAGCTAGTATGTGGTCTATTTTGGATAATGACCCATGTGCAGCCCAAAACAATGTATATTTTGATTTTGTGGGTTGGAACACTCTGTAGATGTCTATTAAGTCCATTTGTTCAAAAGCTTCATTCAGTTCTAGTATATTGTTGTTGATTTTTTGTCTATATGATCTGTTTATTTATGACAGTAGGGTATTGAGGTCCCAAGCTACAGTTGTATCAGTGCTTATTTGGTGTTTCATGTCACTTATATTTGTATTCTATAATTGGAGGCATTAGTATTTGATACATATATATATATATATTTATATATATACATATATGTGTATATATGATATATATAGATGATATATGTATACATACATATATATGTATATATACACATATATACATATATCATATATATACATATATATACATGCATATATATAAGTGTATATATACATATATATTATATGATTGTCATCACATATATATACATATATATATATATACATATATATATATGTGTATATATATATATGCAC
>NW_022900936.1:32505377-32523615 GCF_012274545.1 Fukomys damarensis
TCCTTTCCTCCCATTTCTAAATGTCAGTAATCTTATTAGAATCTTATGCATTGTTGCAGAATATTCACACCAGGGAAACTATTCGGTATTTACACATGTGGGACTTATTTATTTCACTTAGGAGTATATCTTCAATATGTATCCATTTTCCTATGAATGAATCTATTCTCTCGCTCTTTATGGCTGAGTAATATTCCATTTTATAGAAAAACCACAACTTCTTTATCCAGTTTCCAACGGATGGGCAAATAGGTTGTTTCCAAGATTTAGCTATTACAAACTGTGCCACTATAAACATGGGTGCACATACTTCTCTGTGATATGATTCTTTCAGTTCTCTTGGAAAGATACCCAACAGAGGGATGGCTGGGTCAAATGGAACCTCCAGTCCAAGCTCTTTGAGGTATCTCCATATTGATTTCCATATTTAGATATTTAATCTGATTCTATTTTAATTTAGTGCATGAGAGAGATAGGTATCTAGTTTTAATGTTTGGCAAGTTGAAATCCAGTTTTACCAACACGGTTTTTTGAAGTTGCTATCTTTCCTTTGCTGAGGATGATTGGCTCCTTGGCCAAATATGAGGAAGGGTTAGGTCTGGAGTTTTTTCTGCATATTCTAATCTATTCCACTAATCCATCGATAGGTTTCTTTGTCAGTACTGTGCTGTTTTTATCACAGTGGCTTTGTAGTACAGTTTCAAGTAGAGGATTGTGATGTCCCCCATCATGTCTCATTGCCTAGAATGGTTTTTGCGATTCTAGGTCTCTTCTGGTTCTAAATGAATTTCTCAAATTTTGTCTGGTTCTGTTAAATATACTGTTGAAATTTAATTAGGATTGTATTGAATCTGTATAGAAATTTGGGAAGTATGCCATTTTCACTGTTTGTTCTTTCTATCCAAGAGCAAGGGATGCCTTTCCATTTTCTTATTTCATATACAATCTCTCTCTCTTTTTTTTGGAGTACTGTAGTTTTCAGCGTACAGTTCTTTTGTTTAAACTGTTTCCTATATATTTCTTTTTTTTTCCTCATTGAGTTTTTGGTATATTTTAGGTATACAGTATAGTTACATTCATCTTTGGGATCTTGTACCTTTACGTGACAGGTCTTGGTTCTCATTTTTCCCATTATCCCCACCCTCCCTTCACCCCTTCCTTGCTTCCCTATTTACAAACACTTTATTTCCATTTTTTCATTTTCTCAAATTTTTCTTTTCCCTTATTATCTTTCCCCTACCCTTCCCAATTCCCCTACACCTTTAGCCATTTTCTTCCCATTTCACATTATCAATTATATCATTAGGATCTTATATACCATTATAGTTTTTCCACACCAGATAAACTATTTGGTATTTATACATGTGTGACTTATTTATTTCGCTTAGGAGTATATCCTCAATATGTGTGCATTTTCCTATGGATAACTCTAATTTCTCATTCTTTATGGCTGAATAGTATTCCATTTTATAGAAAAACCACAGCTTCTTTATCCAGTCTCCAACTGATGGGCAGATGGCCTGTTTCTAAGTTTTAGGTATTACAAACTGTGCCGCTATAAATATAGGTGCAAATATATCTCTGTAATCTGACTCTTTTAAAATCTTTTGGAAAGATGCTCAGCAGAGGGATGGCTGGGTCAAATGGAATCTCTAGTCCCAGCCTTTTGAGGTATCTCCATATTGATTTCCATGGTGGTTGCACCAGTCTGCACTCCCACCAACAATGGAGAAGGGTTCCTTTTTCTCCTCAATCCTGCCAACACTTGTTATTGTGTGATTTCTTGATAGCAGCCATTCTTTCTGGGGTGAGGTGAAATCTCAGTGTTGTTTTTATTTGCATCTCTCGAATGACCAGTGATGTGGAACATTTTTTTTTCATATATTTACTTGAAGCTTTTACTTCTTTGAGAAATGTCTGTTCATTTCAAATGCCCACTTTTGATTTGGGTCTTTATATTTGGGGGGTGCTGATTATTTTGAATCCTTTATATATTCTAGGTAATAGTCTTTTGTCCGAGGAGCAGCTGGTAAAAATTTTTTCCCACATTGTGGGTTGTCTCTTAGTTCTTTTGATGGTTTCTTTTGCAGTTCAGAAGCTTTTTAATAAGATGAGGTCCCAGTTGTTGATTCTTTCTGCTAGTTCCATGCTACTTAGGATTTGTTCATAAAGTCTTTGCTCATGCCAATGTCTTCAAGAGTTCTGGCTAACTTATCTTCCAGTAAATTTAGTGACTCTTTTAAAATTGAAATCCCGTTTTTCCAAAATCCATTTATTAAAGAGGCTATGTTTCCTCCACTGAGGATTGTTGGCTTTTTTGTCAAAGATGAGGTAACTGAGTACATCTGGAGTTGTTTTTGTGTCTTTCAATCTTTTCCACCAATCCTTAGGTCTGTTTCTTTGCCAGTACCATGCTGTTTTTTATCACAGTGGCTTTGTAGTATAGTTTCAAATTGGGAATTTTTATACCCACTGCCATGTCTCTGTTGCCTAGGATGCCTTTTGCTATTCTAGGTCTCTTATGGTTCCAAATGAATTTGTGGATTCTTTTTTCTAGTTCTATGAAATATAGTGCTGCAGTTTTTAGCATAGAGGTCTTTTGCTTCTTTCGTTAGGTTGATTCCTAGATAATTCATTTTTTGGATTCTATTGTGAAAGGAATTGTTTCCTTAATTGCTCTCTCTGTGAGTCTGTTATTTCTGTAGAAGAAGGTTATTAATTTTTGAGAGTTGAGCTTGTATCCAACAACTCTACTGAATCTGTCAATAAGATCCAGAAGTCTTTTGTCTTTTTTTGGGGGGGGGTCTTCTATGTTTTGAAGAGCATGTTATGTAGAACACCACATCATCAGCAAATAACAACAGTTTAAATTCTTCCTTTCCTATTTTCATGACTTTTGTTTTTTTCTCCTTTCTAATCTTTGGCTAATGTTTCCAACTATATTGAAAAAAAGTGGTGACAGTGGACATCCTTGTCTTGTTCCTGCTTTTATTGTAAAGGTTTTCAGGTTTTGACCATTTAGTATTATGCTGGCTGTTGGTTTATTATAGCCTTTATCAAGTTGAGATAAACGCCATCTATTCCAATTTTCTGCAGAGTTTTCATCATGAAGGGTGTTGAATCTTGTCAAATGCTTTTTCAGCATCCATTGAGATGATAATATAGTTTTTGTATTAACTCCATTAATATAGAGTATTACATGTATTAATTTATGTATGTTGAACCATCCTGGCATCCTTGGAATAAATTCAACTTGGTCAGGGTGTATGATCTTATTGATCACCCTCTGTATTCTGTTTGCCAGTATCTTATAGAGGATTATTACATCTATGTTCATTAGGGAGTTTGGCCTGTAGTTCTCTTTTTTGGTTGGGTCTTTCCCTGGTTTTAGAATCAAAGTAACACTTCCCTCTATGAATGAATTTGAAAGTATTGCTTCCCTTTAAATTTCATTGACATTTTTAAAGAGTAATGGCAATAGTTCTGCTCTAGCAATAACTTAGAATTCATCAGTGAAAGCATGGGGACCAAGGATTTTCCTTGCTTGTAAATTTTAATTATGTTTTCAATTTCATTGTTTGTAATTGGGTGTTTAGAAGTTTTTATATTCTTCACTCAGCTTTGGTAATTCATATATATCTAGACATCTATCTATTTCCTCTGAAATTTCCATTTTATTAGATTATAGATTCTATTGATGATCCTCTGAATTTCTGCTGGAGTTGTGACTTCACCCTTTTCATTACTAATTATATAAATTTGAACTATCCCCCCCCCACCTTTTTGAGAAGATTGGCTAAGGGTTTATGTATTTTATTTAATCTTTTGAAAAACTAACTCAGTTTCACTGATTTTTTTGTATTGTTTTCTTAGTCTCCATTGCATTTATTTCTACTGTGATCTTTATAATTTCCTACCTTGTACATGTTTTGGGTTTGTCTTGCTCTACTTTTTCTAGGAGCTTAAGATTCATTATTAGGCTGTTTATTTGAGTTTGCTCTCTTTTCCTAGTGTAGGCATTTGCTGCTCTGAATGCCCCTCATAGACTTCTTTATTGTGTCCCATAGATTCCAGTGTGTTGTTCTGCAATTGTCATGTGTTTGTAAAAACTGTCTAATTTCTTCTTTAGTTTCTTCTGTGACCCATTGGTTGTTCAGGAGACTGTTATTCAATTTCATGTGTTTGTGAAGTGTTTGCAGTTTCTTATGTTATTGATCTCCAGTTTCATTGACTATGGTCTGATAATATACATGGGATAACTTCAGTTCATTTGCATTTACTTAAACCTGTTCTATAAGCTAGTATGTGGTCTATTTTGGATAATGACCCATGTGCAGCCCAAAACAATGTATATTTTGATTTTGTGGGTTGGAACACTCTGTAGATGTCTATTAAGTCCATTTGTTCAAAAGCTTCATTCAGTTCTAGTATATTGTTGTTGATTTTTTGTCTATATGATCTGTTTATTTATGACAGTAGGGTATTGAGGTCCCAAGCTACAGTTGTATCAGTGCTTATTTGGTGTTTCATGTCACTTATATTTGTATTCTATAATTGGAGGCATTAGTATTTGATACATATATATATATATATTTATATATATACATATATGTGTATATATGATATATATAGATGATATATGTATACATACATATATATGTATATATACACATATATACATATATCATATATATACATATATATACATGCATATATATAAGTGTATATATACATATATATTATATGATTGTCATCACATATATATACATATATATATATATACATATATATATATGTGTATATATATATATGCACACACACACGTATATAATATGATTGTCATCTCTTCCTCTTGGATTTTTCCCTTTACAAGGATATAGTGATCTTCTTTGTCTCTCTCAATTAGCTTTGGTTTGATATTTAGTTTGACTGCAAATAAGAAGATAGCTACTGCTGTTTTTTTCTGGGTTCCTGTCACATGAAAAACTGTTTTCCATTTTTTTAGTTTCAATCTATGACTTTTTAAAACTAGGTGTGTTATTTGTATACAGCATATTGTTGGATTTTGCTTCTTAATCCATTCTTCCAGTCTATTTCTCTTGATTGGTGAATTGAGGCCATTATCATTGACGGTTATAACTGATATGTATTGAATTCCCATCATCATATTTTTGTTGGCTTTTAAAAATTTTTCCCCCTCTCCCTTCAATTTCTTTTCTTGCCTACTGGATTTGCTCTGTTGGGCCTCATGGAATTGTGACCTTCATTGTCTTTTTCTAGAATATTGTTTAGAATTGTTTGCAGTGCTGTTTTTTATTCATGAAGTTTATCAGGTGTTTTTTGTAATGAAAATATCTTATTTCCCTATCAATTTTGCAAGGTAGTTTTGTAGGGTATATCCATCAAGTTTGGAGGTTTTCTTCTAGGGCTCTCCTTGCCTTGTGGGTTTGTGTTGAAAAGTCTGATGTAATTCTTATGGGCTTTCCTTTGTATGTGATTTGTTTGTTTCCTCTACTTATAGTATTTTGTTCTTTTGTTGGGTTTCAGGGATTTGATTATTATATGTCTATATGTAGGTCTTTTTATCGTGTCTAGTCCTATATGCCTCACTTATATGTATGTGAAGTTGTTTTGCTTTGTTTGGGAAGTTTTCTGTCATTAATTCTGTGAATGGTTTCTTTATGTCATTTGTACTTTCTCTAGCTTTTTCAGTGACTCCTATCAGCCTTATCATCTGCAACAATCTGCATAATTTCAAAAGAAATATAAATCATGTAAATATCCTTCTCTATCAATATTTTGTACTTCTAGTTTATCACACTTACTAAGTTTTCTAGTAGAATAAAAAAATGTTTGTTGCTTCCACCAACATTATACTTAAAACTTTGGCATGAAACATATCTGGAAAAAATAGTACAGTTTTAAACATTTCTGGACAACAATTTTGTCAAACATGTTAGTTAGTTCCTAGTATGCAACTGTATTGGTAAACTTTCCTACTGATTAACAGCTTTAAGGAAAAGAGGTTTATTTTGCCTGAACTTTTCAGAAGATTTGTCTGTTATCAATTGGCTCCAAGGCAGGACCATCACGGAGAAAGGGCACAATGACATAAAGGTGCTTACTTCATCAAATCCACAAAAGGGACGACATTGGACGATTGCTAATGAGGAGGAGTTCAAGGGTCAGTTGTGTTCCTCAAGTTCATTTTTCTATGACCAATACCAACAAACCTAAAAGTGTGGTTTATTATCTTCTTGGGTGTCTACCAAGCCTATGAAGCTAACAATTAATATTAACAAATACAATCCAGCCCTTGTTAAATTATCACTCATACACAACCTTTAAACAATGTTTAATCTCCAAATGTAGATGATGACAAGTTCATAGTTCCACTATTGATAATATAAATTTTCCTGCATAAAAGTAAAATGGTTCTCTTTCCTGCCTGGGTCTCAAAACTTACAAAATCCCCAAAACACAAGGTCGTAGGGTAAACATGCTCATTTCAAAAGGGAAGAACAGGGGAATAGTAAAGAAGTTTGACCAAAGCAAGAGCAGACATCAAATCCTATATCTTCATGTGCAGAATCTGGGGGCACATGGAGATAGCATGTGAGTTTAGAGAGTTTGGGCAGTTCATCTTATGGCTTTGCAGGTTACTGCCCACATTGATTTTCTCTTGGGGTGGGTCCTCTCACTTCTGAAGGCAATGCTTAACAGATGTTTCATATTCCGAGCATTTCCAACTCCCTGGGATCTCCATCCAGGTAGCTTTGGTTTCACTCTCAGAGTTTTGTGCATTGCCTGATCAAATATCCATGGAATGACTCTAAGCCTGTTACACATTTCTTTCTGGCTTTACAGATCTCCCTTTAAATACCAAGTGGAAGCTCCCATGACACCGTTGCTCTTGTATTTTGTTTGTCTGTGAAATCAGCATCACATGTAACATATCAAATTCTGTTGCCAATTCAAGCAGTAGTCTGGCTACCTTGAAACATGCCTGCAGTGGATTCTGAGTATCTGGATGAAGAACATGCAGGATGAAGTTTATCAATGACATGAAACCAATTTCCTAGGCCTCCTTTCTCAAGCACAGTTTACTCACTATTTTACAATTTTCAGCCTGCCAAGGTTGGGGTAATCCCTGAGTGATCTCAAGTCATCTTCTTGTCCTATTTTAAAATACATGTTTTTTCTGTTAATTTCAGATGCCCATTTTTGAATCGGGTCTTTATATTTGGTGGGGGCGGGGCTGATTTTTTGAGTTCTTTATATATTCTAGATAATAGTCCTTTGTCTGAGGAGCAGCTGGTAAAATTCTTTTCCCACATTGTAGGTTGTCTCTTAGTTTTATTGATGGTTTCTTTTGCAGTCCAGAAGCTTTTTAATGAGATGAGATCCCAGTTGTTGCTTCTTTGTGCTAGTTCCTGTGATACAAAGGATTTGCACATAAAATCTTTTCCTATGCCAGTGTCTTCCAGAGTTCTGCCTAACTTATCTTCCAGCAAGTTGAGTGTTTCTGTTTTAATATTTAGATCTTTAATCCACTTGGATTTTAATTTAGTGCATGGTGAAAGATAAGGTTGCAGTTTTAATCTTTGGCAGGTTGAGATCCATTTTTTCCAATACCATTTATTAAAGAGGCTAACTGGTGAGCTCCTTTGTCAAAGATCACATAGCTGAGTACATCTGGATTTGTTTTTGTGACTTTCAATCTGTTCCACTGATCCTCAGGCCTGTTTAGTTTCCAGTACCATGCTGTTTTTATCACAGTGGCTTTGCAGTATAGTTTCAAATTGGGAATTGTTATACCCACTACCATGTCTCTGTTGCCTAGGTTGGCTTTTGCCTTTCTAGGTCTCTTCTGGTTGTAAATGAACTTTAGGATTCTTTTTTCTAGTTCTGTGAAATATAGTGTTGGAATTTCAATCGGCATTGCATTGAATCTGTATAGCAGTTTTGGTAGTATGGCTATTTTTACTATGTTGATTCTTTCTACCCAGGAGCATGGGATATTGTTCCATTTTCTTACCTCCTCCTTGATCTCTTTTTTCAGAGTGCTGTAGTTTTCAGTTTAAGAGGTCTTTTGCTTCTTTTCTTAATTGATTCCTAGATACTTCATTTTTTTGTCATGCTATTGTGAAAGGAATTATTTCCCTAATTTCTCTCTTGGTAATCCTGTTATACATATTGAGGATATACTACTAAGTGAAATAAATAAGTCACACATGTGTAAATACTAAATAGTTTATCTGGTGTGAAAAAACTATAATAATACATAAGATTTTTAATGACATAATTAACAATGTGAAATAGGAAGAAAGGGGCTAAAAGTGTAGGGAAACTGGGAAGGGTAGGGAAAAGGGAATAAGGGAAAAGAAAATAAATATGAGAAAACAAAAAATGGAAATAAAGTATTTGTAAATTGTGAGGGTAGGAGGGGGTGAAGGGAGGGCCAGGACAACAAAAAAAAAATGAGAACCACGACCTGTCATGTAAAGGTACAAGATCTCAATAATGAATGTAACTGTACTGTATACCTAAAATGTACCAATAAACTCAATGAGGAAAATAAAATAAAAGATATGTTTTGTTTTTAGTGACATTAATCTCTTTATCAACTTCACTTTCTTTGGACCAAACTTTATATGTTTTTGTTTTTATGGCCAAATTGGAAGTCCTTTAAATTTTTCAGGTCAGCTTTTGCTTCTGATTCTCACTACAAATCTGGCAAAAGTCAGTATTCATTGCCCATGGCTTAGCTTAAATACTGGGCTGCCTTCAAATTTCCTCCACCAGATCAATCAGCCTAAGACCTTTATACTGAGGCTCACATAAATTTGTAGGTTATGAAGAAAATGTAGACTTACTCTTTGTTATAATGAAACACTCATGGTGTCTAGTGCAATTCTTTCATAGAGTCCTCATTCCAAGCTGAAACCTCATAAGCATGGCCTTTGATATACACTTTCCTATCAGTAACTTTCTTTTCAGAGTTCCTATCCATACTTCCCCAAATCTTTCCTTACAGCAATCCAGATCTTCTCTAGCTCACATGTCCAAATTTTCCCAAAGCTTTCTGGAAACCAATTCCAATGACTCCTGAAGCACAGACCCAGGTAGAGTCACAGAGATGATCCCTCTTATCCTGTTCTGTTTTTCTACATTGATCATTTATTTTTTATTTTTGGGAAAAAATCCCTGGCACCTTCAAATTAAAGAAAGTGAGTTTTGTTTTGATGCACAGTCTCAGAAGTTTTAGTGCACAGTCATCTGACTCCAACATGGCAAATCCCGGTGGAAGGGTGAGGTGAAGCAAAGATGCTCAGACAGAACACAGGAGAAGAGCCAGAAGGCAAGAAGCCAGGAGCCAGATAAGCCCCAAAGGCTGTGCTTCTATGACCAATCCAGACATACCCAGAAAGTTACTTTACACATCTCTCAGGTGGCTTCCAAGCCAACTAAGTTGGCAATTAAGCATAACCATCACAAAATCATTTTTTAGGTTCTCTCTAACCCCTAAAAAATTGAATTGAAGCTTCATTTTAAATGTTCAGGAATAATCCAAAGGAAAACATAGTCATCAATATCAGTAGAAAATATTTGCCATTTTAAAAGAATCATTTTATAGACAGTAATAAACTCAATTAAAGCTGAAAAAATACCTATTTTAGAATATATTCTAAATTCTTATTTCCCAAAATGCCATCCTGCAGAATCCATGAATCATCATCCCTGGGTCTGAAACAGTTTTACAGAAATCAAAACTTGAAGGGAGATAGTTGCCATTGATAATTTAATATAGTGTGAGTTTAGGACATTTATGGTGGTTGTCTATGGTTAATAAAGAATAAATATCTTTTTATAATATTTTTATTCATTTCATGTTAATTTATAATACAAAATAGAATGTGGTTTTTCTATGTTTAAGTCAAATTAAAGTGTAATCAGTTAGTTCACTACTATTTTCAATATCCAATTCAAACATATTTGTGTATCTTCCATAATTATTCTATACATTATTGGCATAAAGATTTTGCAAGCAGATATTTTACTAAGAGCTGGACAAAAATGTATGGAGAGGAAGACATAATTTAACTTGCTTTCACGTATCTCCAGTCTGCATTGTACAGTGGTGTATCTAGTGTTACTTTGATATTTAAAGTAGTTCTAACCCAATGAACTTCCTCATTAATCACTTTGAACAATGATCCTCATTATAAAAGAAGCTGCATGAATGATAAATTAATGTGCTTTAAATCTCCTGTAAGTTACCAGTCAATCCAATAATCAGAAACCTTAAAAATATTATAAAAATAATAAAGTGAAGGTGAGGAGGTAATTTATTGGCTAAAACACCTGACAAACTACTTCATTTAAAAGGAAAATAGCACATTCCTTTTCATATTATCTAAGTGGATAATATAACCATTAAAGGGGAGAAAATGACTAACAGACTACAAAACAGTAAGTCAAATGTGGACATTTTTATATTGAATAATAATTGAATGAGGTTTTATTCTAGAAAATGATGTTCAAAAAATCTATTTTGAAAAAAAGACAAAATTTGCATCCACAATTTTTCAGAAGATAAAAGGTAAATGCACATTTCCCTCCTAGGATATATTAGCTCCAACTCTCTTTGATGTAAGACAGGGAATTTTTGCTTCTATTTTAGTCAGAAACTCTTCCTGTAGTGATTAATATTTTTATATGTTTAATAGAATAATTTAAAATAGTAACATGAATAGATATTTTCCTATTTTGCAAATAAAATCAATGAGAAATGAGATATTAATCTCTGAAATTAAAGACAAATATACAGAATTAAGATTCTAAATGTTTAAACCATTTCATATGTAATCCTTTGTAGCCTAATTTGATGTTGCTCTACTATCTATTAAGTGAAGTTAACTGAATATTGCTCATTGAATATTGTTGAGATTTTACAGGAGGAATATGTCTTTCCTGATATTCAAATAAGAGATTTATATTTTATCTGGAAAATAATATGTCCATATCCATGATCTGGATATTTAGACATTAAATTACTAAAAATGTATTCTTCTGAAAAATAAAAATGTTAAAAGAAAAAATATTACTGATTTCTTGCTGTACTTCTCTCTTTGGAGATATTGCACAGTTTTTATAACATATATATGAATATATACTAGTATTTATTTATTAAAATTGACCACTGACATAATATGGTTTTATAGCCCACCTTTAAAACTTTGGATTATCTTGGCATGTGATACATTTGAGGGTTTAAATAACCAATAATAAATACTGGAAGAGTCATGGGGAGAGAGAAACTCCTTTTCATTGTTGATGGGAGTGAAGACTAGTGCAACCACCATGGAAATCAATATGGAGATACCTTAAACAACTAGGATTAGAAGTCCCATTTGACCCAGCTATTCTCCTGCTGGGTATCTTCCCAAAAGAATTAAAGGAATCATAACACAGTGATATATGTTCAACCATGTTTATAGTGGCACACTTTGTAATAGCTAAAATTTGGAAATAGCCCAACTGCCCATTAACTGGAGACTGTATAAAGATGTGAGTATTTAAAAAAAAAATAAAATGAAGTACTACTCAGCTATAAAGAATAAAAAAACTAGAAACATTTATAGCTATGTGGAAGCACATTGAGGGCATACTCAAGTGAAATTGATAGGCCACACATGTGTAAATACCATATAGTTTGTCTGGTGCTATAAATTAAAATTGTAAATAAGGATCAAAATGTATAATTTATGTTGTGTAATAGGAAGGGGAGGTCTAAAGTTGTAGGAGAAGTAGAAGGGGTAGGGGAAAAATAAGAAGGGAAGATAAAAATAAGAGAAAAAGAAGAAAACTGAAAACCAAGTCTTTGTAAATAGGAAGGGTGGAGGAGGTGAAGGGAGTCTAGGGGTATGGGGATAGAGGAATCAATTTATGTCATGTTAAGGTACAAGATCATAACAATGGATGTAACTGTACTGTATACCTAAAATGTATCAATAAAAAATATTTCTTAAAAAATGACAGATAAAATATTTCAGAACTCCAAGGAAGTTGGAAATGATTACTAGTTGCTGTGTAACAATGATTATGAATACCTGTGAGAACTTTTCTGCGAGAAAAGTGTGAATTGAAAATTCATACAAGAGGCAATTAAAATTATTTAGTACACTTATGAAACACCTTTAACTTTGGATATAACCACATAATTGCTAATTATAGTATTAATATGATGCTTATTTCACCCATCAGATTAGGAAACAATGAAATCATGACATTATCAGGTATCAACAGGGAAGTCAGTAGATGGAAACAAGCTGTGTCATCTGTACAGAGAAGCATTTTAAGAAAAATTTGGGAATATGTATTAAAATAAATTTTATAAGACTATTCTCTATGACATAGAAATTCTACTTTATATTTTTGAAATTTGATTGAGGAGAAATATTCCTGTAGTAGCCCAAGAACAAATCATGCAGCAATCACCATAACACTGTTTATAATATAGAAAACATGCAAATTATTATGATTTGGTTAAAGACAGAAATTGGAGCTAGGTCCATTACTTGCTTAAAGAATACTATCTGGAAAAAAGACTATTTTTAAAAATATTCTTCCACACTCTTGAATAATTTTATATATTTATACATAGTGTGTATTGTGTGTAAATATATAGGTAATAATTTGCTGAGGGGCACAATATCCAGGAAGCAATCAGAAGGGTATGACTGGTAGTGATTAAAAGCTAAGACTTAATTCTTAGTGCAATAATATTGTTCCTAGGAAAAATATTTATTCATTATATTTTATAAATAAAATTTTCATTTTAAAAATCACCTTAAAATAAATCCAATTACAGCTTTAAGGAGGAAAAAAGCTTAGTTCTAGCTTAATGATTTTCATTTGGCTCCTATTTAGCTTTCTGTCTCCAATGGAATATGACTGTTTACAACTCTAGATAATCATTGAAATACTATTCTTACACCTTTTTGAAAATAAGTTGTTATTCCAAATCTTATCTTCAAATTCATAAACAATATTATATCTGAAAGACACTGGTTTAATAATGGATTATATAAAATCTAGAAGTTACTTTGATTATAAACAGTACTTACGATTATTATTACTTTTGCTGGATAATGCAATTGCCAGTGAATTTTGATGTATGTGAAGATTAGCTCTACCCCTACATTTTTGATGTAAGCTTGAAAGGAAAGAAAATTTTAGATCAAGTTTTCCCATTTATAGAGAAATTGAATAAAGCAACATTAAGAAACAGACATTAAATAGTTCATACCACTTAGTTTGTAAGTTCTCTGACCTTTTAATTCTTCAACTACACCTGAATGAAATATTCTTTTCTGGAAGTCTTGCTAATATTCTGGAGATAGGATTTCATCTCCTTTTTAGTTGATAGCA
The DNA here is from genome assembly GCF_012274545.1 of Fukomys damarensis. Classification (NCBI taxonomy): domain Eukaryota; kingdom Metazoa; phylum Chordata; class Mammalia; order Rodentia; family Bathyergidae; genus Fukomys; species Fukomys damarensis. Next base: position 32,518,812 of record NW_022900936.1, read on the forward strand.
GATAATTAGAAATTCTTGAACCCAATGGCAGATGCAAGACCATGTAATGATAAAGCCTTATAAGAATTTTATGCTCTGATTATGCAAAGATGAGGCGTGATTCTTAAACATTTTAGTCAATTTACATATCTTGAATACTATTAATTTTACTGAGAGCCCATTACTAATATTCATTTGTAATGATTAACAAACCGTAAATTTTACCAGTTGAAGTAGTTTTGTAAGATTCATTATGCCATTTGGAAAAAGCCTTAGTATTGGTTGAAATATGGATAGTAAAAATGCTTTTAGTAGTAACTTGAAAGTTTAGATTTCCTAAGATTAATTATAACTGTACACCCTTAGAATTAAATTTCCTGATTAGGATCAGTGACTAAGCCTAGATGTAATATAATCTGTTCAGTGTAGTACTAACATTTTAAGTGTAATTATCAAAACAATGAGGCTCAATGAGGAAATAAAAACAATAAGAATGCTCAATTTTACCAAAACTACATACTTTGTATTAATTAAAAAATTTGATGTGATTACAGAGAGCTTGGACTTCATTACTGTGCTTTGGTGCTGATTGAAAACTGCATCAGAAACTTTGTTAAACTAATGCTACATTTCTATTTTGGCACAAAATATTTTGTTAATCTCACAAGTAATTAATTTCCTCCTCTCATTAGCCTCTTCCATTCCGGTGATACTTAACAATTCTTTGATATAAAAGCTCCACCTCATTTAAATAGGAATTCAAAAATTCTTTTAAATTAACTTTATTGCTACATTGTAGGTGTGCATTATGGTCACATTGATCATTGAGAATTTGCACCTGTATATGATACATCTTTGCTCTTGTTTCTTCCCCTTCCCCTTTCACCCCTCCATCCTTCCCTATGTACAAAAGCTTTATTTCCATTTTTCCCTCTCATGTTTTCTTTCCCTATTTTCATTTCCCTAACTCTCCCCCACCACTTCTTTCCCTTGGAACTTTTACTTCCTCTTATCTTCTGTTACCTATTATGCATTTTGGTCCTCATTTACACTTTCAGTTTCTTACGCCAGAGAGGAAATTCGGTATTTACATGTGTGTCCTATTTATTTCACTTAAAAGTATGGCCTTAATACTCATCTATTTAGCTATAAATATTTCTAGTTTACCAGTCTTTATGGCCTAATAATACTCCATTAGAAAAATACTACATTTTATTTATCCAGTCACCAGTTGACAGGTATTTGGGCTGTTTCCAAGTTTTAGCTATTGCATGTTGCTACTATAAACATGGGTGTGCATATATCGCTGTGCTATGATGCTTTTAATTCTTTTGGGACCATATCCAGAAAGGGAATAGATGGTCAAATGGAATATCTAATCCCAGGTTTTTTAGGAATCTCTACACTGACTTCTACTGTGGTTACACCAGCCCATGCTCCCACCAATCTGGAAAAAGAGTGGGGCTCAAGATTGACTTGATCCTGGCTCTGTCTCTATTATTTCAGTGCTCTAACAAACTGCTCACTCTTGAGAGATCTGCCCTTAGGTGAGTATCAATGTTATAGTAAATTGGGATAGTTCCTCTTTCTAATACACTATCTTGAATGAAGAGGATGTGCATGTCAGAATTTTGAGTAGAAATTCTGTGCTTTATTTTGATTGAACACATTTAATTACATCCTTATCCGTGAAGCAATCATTGTCTTCCTAGAAGGGGCTGTGATGATTGACATAGTCAAGAATGGAGGTTAAATTTCTAGGTGGAAATCTGATTAGCCTTTCTGAAGTAGTATTTAGAAACCAGGGGGAGCAGTAAAGGAGTAAGGAGTAACAATGAGGGCTAAGGAGCAAATAAACATGTACCCACTGCATTAATAACCATCTCTTATTTCCTTATGAAATATTTTGGTAATAGTTGAAATAGATTCTTGTGTGTGGGCATTAGCAAAAAACAAAAAAAAATGGAAAATACAAGATATTCCATCCTTTTACTTCATGACAAAATTTTCTAAATTAAAGTAGAGGTAATTTAGGAAAAATAATCTAATCCTACAAGTTTGTGAAAAATTCACATGTTGTTGTCAATATAACTTTTAAAAGAATTTGAAGGAGGAAACACGATGTGTCACCTTAGTGTTCTTTGACCTAGTCACTCACTTTTTATTTTCATTGTGAAATAAACACTCCTTGCCACTCAAATAAAAGTTCTCAATTTTTCAAGTTTCTTAAATAGAATACATTTGTAATATGTCCATTTTTAAATGAAAATAATCCATGCACAACTAAGCATATACCTTCATTTTGGTCTTCTTTGCCTGTAGACTGTAGAAAAGAACAGAAGCTAACAATAATTGTTATAGTCATATTTAATTACTAGAATTAATGTAAAGCCTTTGTAATTACTTCCCATAAAGCTTTTTTTTAATTCAATGAAAACAGGCCAGAAAAGCAGCTAATTTCAGAAATCCTGTGGCTGCTTGCCAAGCATGTAAGCAACCAAAGGTAGTCTGGGTCATTGGCTCTCTGAAAAACCAAGGGTGCCTGCTAGTTGTAGGTTTCAATAACACTAATGGGAACTTTCAATTTAACTTGATGCTTAAAAAAGGCTAGTGGGAGTTTTCAATAAACTCAATCAATGTTGAAAGCAAAGTGCTATTAAAAACATGGGTAAACATTGATTTTAGGTTTCAGGTCTACTCAGGAACTATTCTTAGTGAGATCTCTTACACCTCATTCTATTCCTACAGTATGAAGTGACTACTATGCTAACACTTGAAACTACACACAGCAGTTGTGGCAGTCCGCTTCTTGCCTGTGTTCTTGTATTATTGCATTTTAAAAATAATTTCTTTCTTTCTTAGTAACCATCTCAGGATCAAAACTAATATCTAGATTTGTAGCCTTATGCAGTATGCATGCCTACTTTTCAATATTTCTGTAACTTTTGGCTATGTGACAGGTAGCAAATCTTATATTTTGAGCATTTTCATGAATGTCACTGCTAACTCTATCATCATTCAACTTATGTCTACTGAAATATGCCTTGCTAATCTGGACAAAAATGGGCTATGAATTGTAGCTACAGATGGCACCAAAACATACTTTATACTGAGAAAACTTTGAATGACTAGAGGGAAATTGACAGAAATGCTACAAGGAGAAATTGTATATCATTTCAATAAGTACAGGAATAAACTACAATTAAAACAACAAGAACAATACTAACTTGCTCCTCAAAACAACTGTTCACATCTATTTAATGCATGTTCAAAGAAGGATGGAAATTTCATGGAAAAATATAATACTTTCCTATTAGCAATTGTAGAGAATTTTTTTTTTTTTTTGGCTAATTACTAGGCTGGCAGGATATGAGAAGCCATGTGCTCTCAGAAGTTATCCACGGTGGGGAAGGTCAGTGTGTGAAACTGAGCCAAAGACCTTGAGGGGAGCCAGGATCCTGCTGAATAACATAAATGCCAAGTCCGGCGGGATGAAGCTAGATGGTAAACAAGGAGCAGAGTTCTATTTGTGAACCAGACCGCAGCTGAGGCAGATTGTGAAGAAGTAGAGAGAGACAGGGCCAAGTGTTATGGAGAAGTATTTAACTGCAAAATATGAATAACAATTGGCTTAGAAAAAATTTAAATTTATTTAAATGCTACTGAAGTCATTTCCAAAGGTAAATTCATAATTTTTTTACAAATAACATTTCCAAAATTTCTTGCAAATGAACTATGGAAATACTTGAAATAAGCTTGAATCTCCTTTTCTGCTATTGTTGTTGACCTTTGTTTTTTGTTATTTCATGAGGCCGAGTTTTGTTTTATGTTTCTTTTAGTTACCAACTCCAAACACTTGAGGATCCTCCTTAATTTGGAAGATTCTTCCGATATTTGGGCATAATTTCCACATTTCTAGTTTTTTTCTTTTCATTTTTTTATTTCAAGAAATTGGGCATGGGTAATTTTTAACATTCCCGTTCTCTTTGCTTTCAAGTTGATACAACTACATTTAATCACGGAAATGTTATGTTGTTTCTAAATTTGTAAATTTATTTTGCTTTATTTTAACAATAAACTTTTATTGCTTATGTTTCATGGCCTTAACTATTTACTAACCAACTATGAGGATACAAATTAAATTTATGTAAGCATTTCTTTTTTCTTCCTTGTTGTCTCTGGTAGTATTTGCCTTAAAGATCTGGTGATTTTTGTTTTCTTTGTAATAAATTGTACCTCATTCATTGCTTTCATTCATTTCAATAAAGTATTCAATAGTGCATTTTCTGGATTGATTTCTCAATATGTATTCTAATTTTCAATCTTTCAGAAATTCCTAATTGTGTGCACATGCTGATCAATGTGTACATATGCATAACTTAGATTTCCCTCATCAGTATGTAAACAGGCTTAGTCTGTCAAAGGTCTATTCATATGACTGCCATCATTCCAAGGTTAGCTTACTTGTCACAATTCTTTCTCTAATTCTCTCATCTCCCTTTTACTCTTATTCTTGTGATTACATTGGGCCTATGTGGATAACTCAGAATTAACTTCCTGTCTAAAAACTCATATCCTAATCACATCTGCAAAGCCCCTTTTAACATTTAGGGTAACATATTTACTTGTTTCAGTTACAAAGATGTAGATGTCTATGAGGAATCATCCCTTCACCTACCAAAACAAAGTATATGTTTTTTGTCACCAGTTACTATTCTAGAACATCCAGATTAATCCCTATAGATATTCTATGCATTATATTTCATAATTTACCTTATAGTCATTGAACACTGATGCAGAAAAATACCTAGCATATATATATATA
>NW_022900936.1:32523674-32546624 GCF_012274545.1 Fukomys damarensis
TATTCAAAAGATAAACCTTCAAGTTCCAGTTAATAGATATATAATCCACAATTTTCATAGGCTTGAAGTTGATATAATTTTAGCATTGAACAGACATTCTCCAGCTCATGGTGATCATTATATATGAGTGAGTGATTTCAATTGCTAGATTAAAGAATTGTTATACAGAACTGCAAAAATGTGTATCATTAAACCACTGCATTTAAAAGAAGTCTGTGAAGTCCTGGGGTGCTACAAACAGCAACCCAATGTGCTGTGAAAACACATTAACTCGGAGGGATCAGCTCTGCCACCACCATCTGATCCTGAAATAGAAAAAAAGAAGAAAACAAAAATCCAGCAGAGGTGCAGAATATTCCATCTAAGCAGTACAGCCATAAAAAATGACTAGATCAACAGTGTTAGGCCCCGAAAAATGCAAAATATCTCCTAAGTTGGAGCAAAGGTATATCCACAATTGCTATCTCTAAAATAAAGAGCACAAAGTGAAAAGTAATCATTCTCACCCAGTAGTTATTTTGCAACATTATATGGCTAACATTTCTTGTTTTGCAGATAAAAATGTTAATGTTTTTGGAATGGAGTAAGAAAAGTCTGAAGTATTTTCCTGTTTAAGGCTTTCGTGTTGAGTTAGTTTTTTTCTTCTTTTCTTTTCATTTTAAATATGAAAATTCATTTTATGGATATTTAGCTCATAATTTTACAGTGAAAAACCTATATTTTTCTACTGTTGAGAACTAAATGGAAAAAAAATGTTCATAATTTGCATATACTTTTGAAAGTTTTTCTATACAAGAAAATGGATGAAGAAAATAAAATATTAACTTATTTTGGTACAATAGGGGTTTGAATAATTGAGAAAGTGCTTCAATGAGAACCAAATATGGCAGAGAACTTTATTGTTTCACTGAATACTTTCTGCTCAATTTATATAGCAAAACTACTAGGCCACTTACACAAAAAATGGCAATATCATGCATAGAGACAACTTTAAATTCTTACTTTAAGTGTAGGATGGTTGTTTTATGCTGTTGTAACAAAAGACCTGAACCTCTTTATTATCTTTATAAAGATAAAGAACAGAAATAAATTTACACAGTTCTAGAGGATAAGAAGTCCAAAATCAAAGCACTGACAGATGTAGTGTCTGGTGAGAGATATTTTTTCCTTATAATATGAAGTCATCTTGTTTCATCCTGTGGACGAGATTCTCATGTGGTAAAAGACAAGAAAGGGAGTCTGTTACCCTTGAGCTTTTTGTCATTTCTCTTAATGACCTCCAAAAGTACATAGTTTTTAATACAGTTAGCTAGCAGATCAGTTTTTAACATCAATTTCAGAGACAACACCCTCATTCAAACCACAGAGATTACTACTTTCTGAGTTCAGACCTAAGATGTCCCCCAAGAGTTTCATGTTCTTGTATTTGGTACTTGTGGAAGGTGGGATCTGGCTTAAGGAGGTGTGACCTCTCTCTTCCTGCCTCTCTCCTTTATTTCCTTTCTGGACCCTATGATGTGACCAGAAATCCTCCCCTGTGCCACTCTGCCATACTGTTCTGTCTTGGAGCTGGCTAACTGTGGACTAACTTGTGAAGCCAAAATAAATCTCTTCATTGAATTGTGGTTGTTGAATATTGTGTCGCAGCCACTAGGAAAGTAATTAAAATTAATATCACCAACAAAAGTTGTAATGAAAAATGGAACAAAATTAAGAATTTAAATCAGACAAAATGTTATAAGGAATTAGTTACACACATTTCAAGACAACTCTGACATTAGAACAACCTGAAAGTTTTTCTTTCTCCTCCTCCTCCTTTTTTTATTCTATTTATTTTCCCATTAAGTTTATCAGTGCATTTAAAGCAAACAATACAGTTACATTTATCTTTGGGATCTTGTACCTTTACATGATATATCTTGGTTCTCCTTTTTTCTCTTTACCCCTGTTGTCCCTTCACCTGCTTCATCCTTCCCTATCTGCAAAGAATTTGTTTCCATTTTTTCCTTTTTTCATACTTTTTTTCTCTTATTTCCTTACCCCTCCTCTACCATTCCCTTTAGCTATTTTCTTCCTATTTAACACTCTCAATTATACCATTTGAACCTTATTTACACTTGTAGTTTCTCACACTAGAATACTCAGTACTTACTCAAGTGCACCCTATTTACTTCACTCAAGAATATAGCCTCAATGTGTACCTGTTTAGCTATGTCTGTAGTTTCTAATTCATTATTGCTGAGTACTGCTCTATGTTATGAAAAACCACATCTTCTTTTTCCAGTATCCAGTTGATGTGCATTGGGTTATTTCCAAGTTTTAGCTATTATGAATAGTCCTGCCATAAATATTGGTGCACATATATCACTGTGATATTATTCTTTTAATTTATTTGGAAAGATACCCAGCAGAGGATTGTTGGGTCAAATGGAACCTCTAATCCTAGTTCTTTGAGGTTTCTCCATATTGATTTCCATAGTGGTTGCACCAGTCTGCACTCCCACCAACACCGCCAACATTTGTTATTGGTTAATTTCTTGCTAACAGCCATTCTTTCTGGGGTGAGGTGGAATCTCAGTATTGTTTTCATCTGCATCTCTCAAATGACCAGTGATGCTGAACATTTTTTCATATATTTATTTGCTGCTTTCACTTCTTTGTCTGAGAAATACCTGTTTATTTCAGATGCCCATTTCTGAATTGGGTCTTTGTATTTGGTGGTTTGATTTTTTTAAAATTCTTTATATATTCTAGATAATAGTCCTTTGTGTGAGGAGCATCTTGTAAATATTTTTTCCACATTGTACATTGTCTCTTAGCTTTGTTGTGGTTCCTCTTGCACTTCAAAAACTTTTTAATACAGTGAGATCCCAGTTGTTAATCCTTTGTGGAAGTTCTCATGCTTCTGAGGATTTGTTCATAGTATTCTCCTATCCCAGTGTCTTTGAGAGTTCTACCTAATTTATTTTCCAGTAAGCTTAGTCCTTCTATTTTGATATTTAGATCTTTAATCCACTTGGATTTTAGTTTAGTGCCTGGTGAAAGATAAAGATTTAGTTTTATTCTTTAGCAAGTTGAAATTAAGTTTTTCCAACACCATTTATTAAAGAGGCTATCTTTTCTGCAGTGAGAATGGTTGGCTCCTTTGTCAAGTATGAGGTAGCTGAGTTTCTCTGTGAGTCTGTTATTTATATAGAACAAGGCTATTGATTTTTGAGTGTTGAGCTTCTATCCAGCTACTCTACTGAAACTGTCAATTAAGTCTAGAAGTCTTTTGTCATAGTTTTTTGGTTCTTCCATGTAGAGTACCATATCATCAGCAAATAATGACAGTTTAACTTTTTCCTTTCCTATCTTTATTGTTTTAATTTCTTTCTCATGTCTAATTTCTGTGGCTAGTATTTCTAGAAGTATGTTGAACAGGAGGGTGATAGTGAACATCCTTGTCTTGTTCCTGATATTAGCATGAAAGTTTTCAGTTTTTGATCATTTAGAATGATACTGGTTGTTGGTTTTTCATAGATAACCTTTATCAGGTTGAGATAAAGACCATCTAATCCAATTTTCTGCAGGATTTTTACAATGAATGGGTGTTGAATCTTCTCAAATGCTATTTCTGCATCTGTTGAGATCATATGGTTTTTGTCCTTGATTCTGCTAATACAGTGTACCACATTCATTGATTTAAGTATGTTGAACCATCCTTGCACCCCTGGGATAAATCTGACTTTGTCAGGGTGTATGATCTTCTATATTCTGTTTGACAGTATCTTTTTGAGGAATTTTGTATCTATGTTCATTAGGAAGATTGGCCTATAGTTCTCTGCTTTGGTTGAGTCTTTCTCTGGTTTTGAAATCAAAATAATACTTGATTTGATGAATTTGGAAGTATTGTTAGCTTTTAATTTCACTGAAGACTTTAAAAAGTAACGGTGATATTTTTTCCTCTAAATACTTGTAAAATTCAGCAGTGAAGCCATCAAAACCTGGGATTTTCTTTGTTGGTAATGTTATAATTACATTTTCAATTTCACTGATTGTAATTGGGGTGTTTAGACTTTTTCTACCTTCTTCATTGAACTTTAGAAGTTCGTATTTAGTATTAATCTACCCATTTCTTCTGTATTTTACATTTTGTTAGAATACAGGTTTTTGAAGTAGGTATTGATGATCCTCTGGATTTCTGCTGAATCTTTTGTGTCTTCATCTCTTTTTTTTTTCCTAATTATATGAATTTGAGCCATTTATTTCCTTTTTTGATAAGGTTGGCTAATAGTTTATTGATTTTATTTATTCTTTCAAAAAACCAACTCTTTGATTCATTGATATTTTTGGTATAGTTCTCTTAGTCTTTTTCTCCTCCTTCATCTTCATCTTCACCTGCTTTATTTTGGAGGTTAGGTGATTGAAACCAGGCACATTACACTGAACTACATCCCTGCCATTATTTTTGAGACAGCATCTCAGCAATATGGAACTTCTTACTTTCTACTTTCCTAATACAATTTACATAATGTTAATATTTCATCATGGCTCACTCTATTGGATCATCCATCCTTCTGTCCATGAATGCTGGTTTCCAATTACTCTAAAAGATTATTACTGTGCATTATTGATGATAAACACAAATCAAGTCTTACACAGAATATACACAGGAAAAATATAAAAATGTTTGATATTAAATTTTTGGTTGTGTTAATTGAACCATTTGGAAATATTTTATAGAATTTAGTGGAATAACACATTTTCCAAAATGTCTCTCTCAAATTCCTTAGGTAATAACTATTGCATTTTTAAATTGATATTTTTCAATTTTTACTGTACCAACCAAAGGGAGAATAAATAAGAATGTTTATTCCCTGTCAAAAGGGCTAGAAATTTTTTTTAAAAAGAGAGATTGGAATTCAGTACATTAATGGAAAGTGTGGGGTAGCACTAAGAAATAACAATTTTTCCATTCGGTGGAAGCATGTAACTGTGCCCTGTACTGCCTGTGAACCACCAGCCCCAGTGAAGAAGTCAAGATTTGGGAAGGCCGCTCTGAGATCTGCTCTCCCTCTGGCCTGCTTTGTCCCATTCCACAGGACCGGGTAGCAGTGCCCTCCCATTCCTGCACCACCACCAGTTCCAGCAAGAAAGTAGCTATGTGGGGATCCCTGAAACATTCCACCCCCTCTCTCAGACATCCTGATTGTTCCAGACTTTGGACTCACTCTGCAGAGGCATAGGTGGTCATAAAGTGTATTTTTCTGAGCTCCCAACTTTAAACATGTTTAAAGAAAAGGCAGGGGAAACGTGTAGTAGAACAGTGTGGAGTTCAACCCTGCAGTTCAGTGAACTCCATCTGGGCCTTGTGGCCTGAGGTCAGTCTGAGTTGTGGGGATCTGCCATTGGATAGCTGAGATCAGGGGACTTGGTTCTGCACATAGCTGTGCACATGATATGTTATGACAGCAGAAATATAGTCTGAAAGAGGCCCTTCAAATTCATTTTTTTCTTTCTTTTCCTCATTCCACTCTGCACATTCTTTCTTTTTTCTGACCTCTTTCTCCAACTCAGTCTCTTGCTCCACCATACTATCTCTCATCTCCCTTTCTGTTCCTGCTCCTGCCCTAACTCAGACTTCTTTTATCATTTTTTTCTTTATGTTCTTTTCTTCTGTCATTTTACCTCACTCATGGGTCAATAGTTTCAAGAGAAAGTGAGCCCCTATTAATGTTAAGGGGGTATATTCTTGTCTTATTCTTGCATTCTGTCCATTCCTTTTGAATGGTCATTCTATGTGCTCTGGCTTCACTTGAAACCTTTTCCAATTCTTTTACTTATCTATTCCTCTCATCCCAACTCTGATAGGGCCCCATCCTAAATGGTAAAGATGCTATATTGAAAAGTATACTTACTGCAAACATATTTCTTGCTGCTTCTTGATTTTAATTTAATTCACATGGTTTAAAGGTGATAGATTAATGACTATGATAAGTGGTCAATTTGCAAGTTGTGCTTGATCCTATTGTGTTGCTGATAGTATCAATTGGGATAAAGGACTGTGATTTATTTAATGAGTTATTTTATCTGATATTATGAAAAGGAGAATGTCTCTAAGTCATTAGAGACACAAAAGCTAAAGCGCAACTATATCAGGAAGATTTAAGTAATAACCCAGAAATTAAACCAAGGACAACACAAGAGTAAAAATAAAAATGAGAAAAAAAATTAAACAAGACACAAAGACAGACTTCCAGTTCACCAATGGCAAACAGTAGAGCAAATGAGGATGAAAAGTCTGATAGTGAACCAGCAGGACAACCTGAATCCATAGCACAGGAAGTAACAAAACAGATCAATCAGGCTCTAGAAAAATATTCCTAGATAACAATAGAGATGGTAAGTAAAATGAAAGTCATGATTCGAGACTCTAGAACAGAAAAAGACAAAAAAAAAAAAATAGATGAGCTCAGGACCATGATAGAAGCCATGAAGGCCCAGCATAAAAAAGAAATGGAAACAATGAATGCCCAACATAGGAGAGAAATGGAATCCATGAAACAGATTCAAACAGATATCCAGGAGATTAAAATCTCTATTGAAAGTGTACACAACACAATGAAAGAATGTGAAGATAGAATCTCAGATATAGAAGATAAAGTTGCAGTCAATGACTGTGAATAGAGAGGTCTCTTAAAAACAGTAGAGGATCATGAGAAATAGATCCAACAACTCCTAGATGATGCAACGAAGAATAATATAAGGCTGATAGGTATCCATGAAGTAGCAAGAGAAACTACAAATGACTTAAAAAAGCTGGTCACAGAATTAATGACAGAAAACTTCCCAAACAGAAAGACAGAATTAGACATACAGAAACGTGAGGCATATAGGACTCCAACTAGCCATGATAAAAAAATAAAATCTACACCTAGACATATAATAATCAAGATCCCAGAAACCCAACAGAAGAACAAAATACTACAAGCAGTAAGAGAAAAGAAAGAAATCACATGCAAAGCAAGGCCCATCAGGATCATAATAGACCTTTCAACACAAACCCAGGTCAAGGAGAGCCTGGAGTGAGATATTTCAAGTCCTAAAAGAAAACAAACTCCAATCTAGACTGATGTATCCTGCAAAACTCTCTTTCAAAATAGATGGGAATATAAGATACTTCCAAGACAAAGAACACCTGAGAAACTTCATGAACACCAAAGCAGCACTACAAGGAATTCTAAACAATATCCTAGCAAGGGACAATGAAAGTCACAATTCCATGAGGCCCAACAGAACAAATCAAATAGGCAAGACAAGAAACTAAAAGGAGAAGGTGAAAAATAAAAAGAATCAATAAAAGGACAATAACATGACAATAAGAAGTTAGTACATATCAGTTATGACCATCAATGTCAATGGTCTCAATTCACCAATCAAGAGAAACAGACTAGCAGAATGGATAAAAAAAGCAAAATCCAACAATATGTTGTACACAAGAAATACACCTAGTGCAAAAAGAAGTCCATAGACTGAAAGTGAAAGGATGGAAAAAAATTCTCCATGCCACAGGAGCCCAGAAAAAAGCAGAGTTAGCAATCGTATTCACAGGCAAAGTAAAATTCAAACCAAAACTGATCTAGAGAGACAAAGAAGGACACTACATCTTTGTAAATGGAACAATTCAAGAGAAAGAGATGACAGTCACAAACATGTATGGACCAAATATAAATGCCCCAACTATATAAAACAAGTATTAAGTAACATGAAAAACCAAATGAGCACTAATACAATTGCAGTGGGGGATCTAAATACCCCACTATGACAAACACACAGATCATTTAGGCAGAAAATCAACAAGAAAATAATGGAACTGAACCAAACTTTTGAAACATGGCCTTAATAAATGTCTACAGAGTATTCCACCCTACAAAATCAGAATATGTATTCTTTTTGGCGGCACATGGGTCATTCTCTGAGATAGACCACATACTAGCTCACAGAACAGGTCTGAATAAATGCAAAATAATCTTTGTTATTCCCTGTATATTATCAGATCATACTACAATCAAGCTGGAGATCAATAACATAAAAAAAAACATAGAAATGTCTCAAACACATAGAAATTGAACACTCTTCTGAACAATCAATTCATCACAGAAGAAATTAAAGAAGAAATTAGACAGTTTTTACAAATAAATGAAAAGGCCAATAAAACATACAGGAATCTGTGGGATGCAATGAAAGCAGTTCTCTGTGGAAAATTCATAGCACTGAATGCCCACACTAGGTAAACAGAGCAAGCTCAAATAAACAACCTAATGGTGAATCTTAGACTACTAGAAAATCAAGAGCAAGAAAAGCACAAAGCTCGAACAAGAGAGGAAATTATAAAAATTAGAGCAGAAATCAATGTAATGGAAACTAAGAATATGATACAAAAAATAAATGAATCAGAGTTGGTTTTTTGAAAGAATAAATAAAATTTATAAACCCTTATCTAATCTTATCAAAAAAAGGAAAGAAGAGGCTCAGATCCATGCAATCAGGAATGAAAAAGGTGGAGTCATGACAGATCCAACAGAAATCCAGAGTATCATTAATACCTACTTTGAGAACCTGTACTCTAATAAAATGGAAAACACAGAAGAAATGGACAAATTTTTAGATACTTATGAATTACCAAAGTTGAACAAAGAAGATAAAACATTTTAACACCCCAATTACAATCAGTGAAATTGAAAATGTTATTAAAAATTTATCAATATGGAAAAGCCCAGGTCCTGATGGATTCAGTGCTGAATTTTACAAGACATTTAGAGAAGAACTACTGCCACTACTCTTCAAACTTTTTAATGAAATTGAAATGGAAGCAATACTTCCAAATTCATTACTGGAAGTAAGTATCACTTTGCTTTCCAAACCAGGGAAAGATGTAACAAAAAAGAGAACTACAGGCCAATCTCCTTAATGAATATAGATGCAAAAATCCTTAATGAGATACTAGCAAAAAGAATACACAGGATCATCAAGAAGATCATACACCCTAAGTTGGATTTATTCCAGGGATGCAAGGATGCCTCAAAATATGTAAATCAATAAATGTAATACACTATATTAACAGAGTCAAGGACAAAAAACATTTGAGCCTCTTGATAGGTGCAAAAAAAGCATTTGACAAAATTCAACACCCATTTGTGATAAAAACCCTGCAAAAAATTGGAATAGATGGTCTATATCTCAAATTAATAAAGGCTATGAAAAAACAATAGCCAACATCATATTAAATGACCAAAAACTGAAATCTTTCACGTTAAAATCAGGAACAAGACAAGGATGTGCACTATCATTACTCCTCTTTGATATCTTTCTGGAAACATTAGCAGTAGCAATTAGACAAGAGAAAGAAAATAAATCAATAAAGATAGGAAAGAAAGAAGTTGAACAGTCATTATTTGCTGATAATATGGTACTCTACATTGAAGATCCAAAAAACTCTACCAAAAGACTTTTAGACTTAATTGATAATTTTAGCAGAGTAACTGGATACAAGGTCAACACCCCAAAATTAATGGCCTTGTTGTACACAAATAACAGACTCACTGAGAGAGAAATTAGGGAAACAATTCCTTTCACAATAGCGTCCAAAAAAATGAGGTCTCTAGGAATCAATCTAACAAAAGAAGCAAAAGATATCTACACTGAAAATGACAGCACTCTGAAAAAAAGAGATTGAAGAGGATATAAGAAAATCGAAAGATATCCCCTGCTCCTGGGTAGGAAGAATCAACATAGTGAAAATGGCCATACTACCAAAACTGCTATACAGATTCAATGCAATGCCGATTGAAATTCCAACATTATATTTCACAGAACTAGAAGAAATAATCCAAAAATTCATTTGGAACCAGAAGAGACCTAGAACAGCAAAAGGCATCCTAGGCAACAGAGACATGGTAGTGGGTATAACAATTCCCAATGTGAAACTATCCTACAAATCCACTATGATAAATACAGCATGGTACTGGCAAAGAAACTGACCTGAGGATCAGTGCAACAGATTGGAAGTCACAAAAACAAATCCAGATGTACTAAGCTATGTCATCTTTGACAAAGGAGCTGACCATCCCCACTGGTGGAAAGATAGCCTCTTTAATAAATGGTGTTGGAAAAACTGGATCTCAACCTGCCAAAGATTAAAACTGCAACCTTATCTTTCACCATGCACTAAATTAAAATCCAAGTGGATTAAAGGATCTAAATATTAAAACAGAAACACTGAACTTGCTGGAAGATAAGTTAGGCAGCACTCTGGAAGACATTGGCATAGGAAAAGATTTTATGTGCAAATCCTCTGTATCATGGGAAATAGCACAAAGAATCAACAACTGGGATCTCATTAAAAAGCTTCTGGACTGCAAAATAAACCATCAGTACAACTAAGAGACAGCCTACAATGTGGGAAAAATAATTTTACCAGCTGCTTCTCAGAAAAAGGACTATTATCTAGAATATATAAAGAACTCAAAACAATCCAGCCCCCCTCAAATATAAAAACCCAATTCAAAAATTGGCATCTGAAATTAACAGAAAAAGAAGTAAAAACAGCAAGTAAATATATGTAAAAATGTTCCATATCACTGGTCATTCAAGAGATGCAGATGAAAACAACACTGAAATTACACTTTACCTCACAAAGAATGGCTATCAAGCAATCAAACAAAAACAAATGTTGGTGGGGTTGCGAGGAGAAAGGAACCCTTCTCCATTGTTGGTGGGAGTTCAGACTGATGCACCCACTATGGAAATCAATAAGGAGATACCTCAAAGAACTGGGACTAGAGGTTCCATTTGAACCAGTCATCCCTCTGCTGGGTGTCTTTCAAAAGAATTAAAAGAATCATATTACAGAGATATATGCAAATCTATGTTCATAACAGCACAGTTTGTAATAGTTAATACTTGGAAACAGCCCATTTGCCCATCAGTTGGAAACTGGATAAAGAAGATGTGATTTTTCTTTGAAATGGAATACTACTCAGCCATAAAGAATGAGAAATTAGATCCATTCATAGGAAAATGGATACATATTGAGGATATAGTTCTAAGAGAAATAAATAAGTCACACATGTGTAAATACTGAATAGTTTCTCTGGTGTGAATAAACTATAATAGTACATAAGGAACTAATGATATAATGGACAATGTGAAATAGGCAGAAAGGGGCTAAAGGTGTAGAGAAAGTGGGAGGGGTAGGGGAAAGCTAATAAGGGAAATTAAAAAAAATATGAGAAAATGAAAAAAATAAAAATGAAGTGTTTGTAAAGGGGTGGAGAGGAGGGGTGAAAGAAGGGTAGGGACAAGTGGAAAAAATGAGAACCTAGACCTGTCATGAGAAGTACAAGATCCCAATAATGAATTTTAACTGTACTGTATACCTAAAATGTACAAATAAATTCACTGAGGAAAAAAAAGAAATAACAATTTTTAAGGTTCTCAGAGGAAATAGTCATTATCACTTATATTAGCAGTGTATGGCTTCTGTATCACAGAAGCATGAACTGGATGGTTTAAATACTTGCTGTCTCATAGTTTTGAATTATAGAGCTGGTTCCTTGTGAGGATCCTAACAGAAAACTCTTCAGTAATGTTCTTTTGACTTCTGTTACTTAGTATTCCTTAGTTTGTGGCAAAAAAATTTCAATGTTCATATGGAATTATCCTTTCTCTGTGTCTAACTCTCCCCTTTATATGAGGGCACAACACATTGTATATAGGCCCATTTTAATACATTTGACATGATTTTCAGAAAGTCCCAATGTTAAAATAAAATCACAATCACAAGTACTGGAGGTTAGGACTTCAACATTTTTTTAGGAGAAAAGTTTTAATTCTTTACACTGTCTTTGAAAATCTGCCTGATGTCTGACATGTAGCTTGCAAAAAAGTTGGTTTGAATGAGAAGTGACATATGGAGTAAAAGACATCTAACACCTCACTCTCACTACCCTTGGGGGTTGTAGAAGTGAAGTGGTAGCATGGTTCTAATTAAATAAAAGATGTATGAAGTTTAAACACTGAAGTAATCAATGGGCTCTTGGAGGATGTGATTTCTTAACTAAATCTATGTATGACACAAATTATAATTACCCCAAATTAGACTATTAGCGTGATAGTATAAAAATATGTGATATTATGAGAGAATATTGCCATTCCAACTTTTATTGGTATGAAACTGATTTTCAATATTTATATCTTATTAGTTCTTTCTGTGGGAATATCTTTGGTTACACATACTAGCTTCTCTAAAACAGTGCATCAAGATTTTTTCATTAGTGTTATAGTTTATGTCTAGATGTCACCCTAAAATCTCATCTAATCATTGGTGTGGATTTGTTTGAATTATGGATGCTGATAGCTGACTTGCTATGAGGAGGTAGGGTCAGGTTGGAAGAGGTGGCCACTTAAAGGCATGGCCTGGAAGGCCTCATCACTCTCCCCTGCTACTCCCTTGGCTCTTTGCTTACCCAAGGCCACATAGAAGCTGTTTGTCCTCTGATGTGTACGAGCCATGCTTTTCTGACTTGGGGCAGCTGATAACGGATCAAAACTCTACAAGCTGTCAGCCAAAATAAATCTTTTCTCCTTTAAGTTGTGGGTGTTCAGTATTTTGTCCCAGTGACAAAGAATGACTAAGGCAGATTTTGGTACCCAAAGTGGGGTCATTGCTTGACCATCTGACCATGTGGCTCAGAAGCCCTTGGAACTTCTTTAAGGTGGGAGAAAGGTTTGGAGATGCCTGCTAGAGAGGCCTTAGAATGCTGGAAGCTGTGCTTCATGGAAAATTCTGGTTGGAGCCCAGAATACCAGAATACTGATAGAAATGCAGACGGTAAAGACCAGGATCAGTTTTAGATAGGAACAAGGACTCTATTGGCATTTGGACTTCAGGCCACATGTGTTCTGTTTTGGCAGAAAACTTTTTTATATTTTTCTCATGTTCTTCATATAAGATGATGATTAAGGTTAGTGGACTAATCTGGCTGAGGAAATCTCAAGGCACCCTAAAGTTGAGGTGGTGTCATGGGTTGTGTTGGAGGCTTTAGCCAGCTCTATGCTGAGAATCAAGAGCAAACAGCACACCTGAATGATTTAAAAGTTTTGTAGAGTTAGAGTAGAAGAGCACTTACTTGCCATAAAGATTAGTGTTGAAAAGAAGACAAGGTGCCAGGCATGACAGAAAACAGCAAGACACCAGCCATTTGACTTGCATAAGTGAAAAACTTTACTTTGAGAAGAGCAACAGGGCAGATGTACAAGGGATGCCTTAGGAATTGATTCCCTGGGCTTCTGTTTAATGTGCTCAGCTATCCATGAACTCAGAGGCACCAAGGCCATGATGCAAAATAGCTACTGCTGGAGCTGGCAGCAGAGTTCAACAATATCCACATGATATGGTGATGTTTTTACAGCAATGCAAAATGAATGAGTTGTGGCTCCAGGAAAGCTTTTACACAGATTTCAGAAGAAGGCCTGGAAGGCCAGGCAATATGCCCCCAACAAGTCAGTGCATGACACGGTGAGATTGAAGCTGAGAGTGCAGTGTATACCCTAGGAAGTTGGAGAAGCTAGAACCACGAACCATCTGAGGGAAGTTACAGGGAGTGAACAAAGTCAGCCCAAGAGAGAATTCATGAGGGCTGCAACCCCTGGAGCTACAAGATGTAATGTTTGTCCTGCTGGGCTTCACTCTTGCTTTGGTCATATTGGTTTCTATTCCCTTATTTCTAGCTTTTGGAGTGGGAATGTTTACCCTGTGCCTTTGTGTGTCATCATATATACTTTTGTTTTTAAGATTTTTTTATTTTTAACCATCACAGCTCAGGGTTTGACTTTTCTCAGAGGAGATTTTGGATTTGGACTTTTCAGGAACACTGATTTTGTCAATTCTTAGATTAAATACAATTTGCATAAAGAGATAGTCATGCATATGTTAAGGACCAGAGGTAGAGTGTTATTCTTTATATATAGATAGCATTTGAAGCTTATAGTAGGACTCTTGGAAGATGATTAGATGAGGTTTTATCAATGACTTGCTGGTAGAAAGAGGAGATCACTGGAGGGGTGGCCTGAAAGGGTTCATCTCTATCCATCACTCCTCCCTCTGCTCTTTGCTTCCCCACTAGTATGTCTTGAGCAGTGCTCTACGATGCCTCCATGCTACGCCAGTATGCCTTGGCCACACCTAGAAATGGACTGAAACCTTAAGAAATAAACCTGTCAAAATAAACCTTACTTCCTTAAATTGTAGAGCTCAGATATTTTGTCCCAGCTATGAAGAAAGCAAAAAAGATAGTTAGGAAATTAAAAACTCACATGTTTCTCCATAGATATGTTGAATAATCCAGTGATTAAATACAACATGCTTTTCTCAGTTTTACATTCCTTTGAAGTCTGAGATTAAGTAACTTTTTAAGGGAAGTTATATCAAAACAGAAAAAATATTTCTATTTATATCATAGTTCATAAATAAAATAATTCATAGTATTTTTTAAATGCTTTTGACAGTTTTTTTCTAAAGAGGTTTTAGGAGTATAAAGCTGGACGTGTTGGTGTTAAATGCAATTCAGGGATATATTTAAAAAAGGGAAAGTAGCTGTGTAGAATTATTAATGTCAGTAATGTTAAAATTCTTAGAATTTAAATGAAGTACTTTAAAACTATAATCTATGACTTGGAGTATAAATTAAAATATATTTTAAAAACTTTCAGGAGATAGGCTTTTTCATTAGGAAGAAAATCACTGAAACAATGCTCTAATCTCAAAGTATGTAGAATTTTAAATTCTACTGAGACTATTTGCACATTAAAGTGATTATCTACTATTAGTAGCTTTGAGAGAAAAGTTTGCTTTAATAAAGAATTATTATTTCACTAAATGTATCACAGTTTGTTTAAATTTAGGTGTTAATTTAGAGATAATTTAGCTTTAGAATTTTTAGGCTTATCATAGACTAGATAAAAGAAAGGATGGCTAAAATATTTATCAACAACTTCTTGCTATTTTATGATTTCATTATACATTTACATCATGGGACCAGAGTCTAGTTCTCAGTATTTTAAAATCAGGATGTTGATTTTATCAATGTGTCTAGGGCCATTCACTTGTTAGAGTAGTTATCAAAATAACAATAGACTGGGCCATGGACTTAGCTCAGTGCTTCTGTCACCTGTCTTGCAAGCAAAGCACCCCAGTTCAATGTACAAAAACAAAAACAAAAAAAACCCAAACCCCAAATAACAATAGATAAGTTTAAAAATCAGAAAGCAATTTCATAGCTGTACATGGAGACATTGAAATGTTTAATGATGATCTTCATTTGCATAATTGCTCAAAATCCCTGTGGACTCCTACATTCTATAGAATTAAATTTACTATAATTATTTTGATATATAGTGAATAAATATATTAATGTAAATATTTTCTATACTTATTTATTATTGCTTCCTTCCAGTACTACTGTATTCCAGATTTTTTTCTGTCTCCGTATTTTTCCTACTTTTGTGCATCATCTTCATTATATACTTGCCAGTAAGAGGGAACTTAGGGTTGGGGTTTTGGCTCAGTGGTGCTGCCACCTGCCTTTCAAGCACAAGGTCCTGAGTTCAATCCCTGGTACCAAAAAAAAAAAAAAAAAAAAAAGGGCCTGGCTCATCTTATTCCCTTTATAAAAACTTCTTCATTTGCACCTCCCATTTCCAAATGTCAAATAAAGAATAGTTATCTTTTTCTATGTATTAATTCTGAGGCCTTATTTTCATTAATTTTATTTTCTCTTTGATTCTACACTTTGAAAACAGAAAATAATGCATATATATATATATATATATATATAATTGTTAATATTTTCTCCATACCTTTAAGCAAATTTCTCCACTTAGTATTTCCTCAGTAAAATAACAATTTAATAGAATATGATGAAATTAAAATTGAAAAATTAGAGGTAAGTTAGGTATTTATTCTGGCTAGTGAGTTTTAAAATTTATGAGACAACTTTGACTAGAGGAATTTGGAAGATCTTTATGAGCAGTATTAATAAAATTTGGTAGCTTGAGCCAGTCCTCTAAGCCAGAAAGAAATGTTTGCCAACCAAATGCAAACATTTGCCCTTACTACTCTTTATGTACCAGCCAACATACTATATGATGTTTGGCTCATAAGTAGGTGCTCAGTAAATGTTGAATGAACTGATGTGAGTGTCACAGTCTGGCCTATTGCTCCTCTTTTTTTCTCCTTGTCCAGACTTCAGGCATGCCTTAGACTTCTGCTAACATTACATAGAAGTAACAATTAATTAGCTCACAGTTTATCTTACATTGGCTTTAGTTTAGTCTTTTTAATGAGATTTGAGAAACACCCTTGTTTAATCACTTTTGCATTTAGAATCCATCTGTTAGAATGGGTCACTTCTGGGGATGGCTAATCTCATTAATTTATGTTCAATCTTTCCAGCTTCACTATCAGACTAAAATATTCCTAGGCATTCCCAACCTTTGGAGAAGTATCACATTTGGAAACTTCTACCCTCTATGATCTGAAGAAGGCATGAAATGTAGTCTGGTTTATATGCAAATTCATTTTACAATAAGAATGATTCACATCATGTAAAGTACTAGTCAAATTGACTCCACATTTGTACAGCCTACTGTTACTCCCCACGGAGAACCAGCATGCCATTTAGAAAGGTGATAATTTGAGTCTTAATTTGTATTGATTAAAATGGTGACTCATGAAAACTATGCTTCTCCAGAAGTGGCTCAGGATGAATCCTATTGAAGTCTTATTCACTCTCATTCAATCTTAAACATTAGTGATAGTAGAGTCTGAACTGCAAGAAAGTACACAATTATCTGTACAGAAAATATTTGGTAAGTACCTTTTTAAATTCTTTGCCATTTTAATCTGTTTGAAATTTATATTATTGATGATCTTCCTAAACTTTATATTTTGTGTAAGTAGTGAGAAGTCCTTGCATCTATGAATGAAGTAAGCACAAAAGTTCAAGGGCCAAAAGAAGGAGAAATAGCATCCATTTATCAGAAAATGATTATGTAAGAAAGAAATTTTCTCCTCAGAGTGTTACTGTCATAAATGTCAAAACATCTGGGGAGAGATCACTAAATGTTAGAACTGAATGGACCTTTATAAACCCTCTAAATAACATCACTTTTCAATGAAAAAATAAATATAGAAAGTTATTATGAACTAGACATTATCAGGAAGCTAATTAGTTAGAGAAATCAGTCCTGAAAAGATTCTCTTAAAAATGTTTTATTTGTCCGGGCATGGTGGAGCTCACATATAATCCCAGCACTGTGAGAAGCTGAGGCAACTTCCAATTCAGCCTGGAAAATATAGCAAATTAATAAGATCCTTTTTCAAAATAAAGCACAAAAATAAGCTGTGGATGTAGTTCAATATGAAAGCTCTGGGTTGAATCTTGAATACCAAAAAAAAAAAAAAAAAAAAAAAAGAAAAAAAAAAAAAAGGTTTCATTTAAAATACCACCATCTAATATTAACTATCTCTGTTTTCTAAATGTTTGTATGGCTGATTGACCGGAGTTCCTCAGGTACATAAGCAAGTATGGGAAAAATAAAGCTCACAATCTAAAAATCAATCTTTTATGTCTAAAGTATTTCCTGTCCTTGATATTATTGATGTAGAGTAGCTGAAGGAATCAGCAGTAATGTACTTCTGACTTTTCTTTGTGGTTAATGACCTTCCCTTGTTAAAGTAAAAACAGTAGACAGTGAAAAAGACATTAAGAAAATAAGATGACATCTTTACTGATTTGGGGAGTGCATCAAAATGGAGATGGATGATCTGTTTTAGGTTTTATATCTGCCTTTCATGGGAAATTGATAACAGGCTCCTCTAAACATTATAGTGAGCTAGAAGAGATAGCTTATGCCTATAATCCCAGCACTTGGGAGGATGAGGCAGGAAGATCACTGTGAGTTTGAGCCTACCCTGAGCTGCATAGTGAGTTCAAGGCCAGCCTAAACTATGATAGTGAGACCCTGTCTCAAAAGCCAAAAACAAAACTAAAAACTACCCAACTAACAACAAAAAAAGAAAGAAAGGAAAGAAGAAAGAAAGAAAGAAGGAAAGAAAGAAACCCCAAAAAGTATCACAGTGTGTCTTTTTTTTTTTTTTTTTTTTAACCAGGGATGAAATTTAGGACATTGCACTTACCAGGCAGGCACAGTACCACTGAGCTGAGCTAAATCCCTGGCCCTTCATTTTAAAAATTTTTAAATATTTTCTAGTATTTGTTTGCTAATAATGATCACCTGTAGGATATTGGTACATGTAGACAACACATTTTATTGCCCTTTTTCCCACCCTCCTTCTACCCTCTTTTATTTTTCTAGCATCAGATTCCTTTATCTTATTAAACCTTATAAAGTTAATTATCATATATGCAGATTAAAAACCTGACTAATAAGCCAAAGAACATATAAAGCATGTAAGAATTGTACTAAGTCAAGCTACACTTTTAGATACATTGTCTACATTGGATTACAATACTTTTTTATCATTCTTTTTTTCACATATGTATTATGTATATATGTATATCTTTTCAAAAAGGAGAAACTATGTGATATTTAAGCTTGTGTGTCTGACTTACTTCCCTTAATATCTTAACATTATGGTCTCAACATGCATCCATTTTCCTACAAATGATTCAAGACATGTTTTATACATTCATTTGTTGATTGGCATAAAGGCTGTTTTGAAGATTTGGCTGTAATGAATTGCTTTGCTATAAACATGGGTATGTATGCATTGCTGTGGTATGAAATCTTTAACACTTTTGGGAATATACCTAGAAGCAAAGAGCAGGATCAAGTGGCATTTTTACTTTTAGGTTTTTGAGGAATCGCCATAATGATTTCCATAGTTTATAGTCCCACCAACAATGGAGGAATGTTCCTTTCTCCCCACAGCCTCACCATCACTTGTTATGGTTGATTTCTTTTTTTTTTTTTTTTTTTTTTTTTTTTTTTTTTTTTCTTTTTTGGTACCGGGGATTGAACTTGGGTCCTTTGCTTGCGAAGCAGGCCACTGAACCACTGAGCTAAATCCCTGGCCCGGGAGATTTTTCATTTTTCTTTTTTTTTTGGGGGGGTGATTTCTTGATGATACCTATTCTTTCTGGAGTGAGATGGATTTTTGGTATTGTTTGAATATGTATTTTCAGAATACCAGAGATGTTTAATATTTTTTCATGTGTTTATTTTCTGTTCATATTTCTTCATATGAGAAGTGTCTATGCATTTCAGGTACCTATTTTTAATTGGGTCTTTAAATTTGGGGAATCTACATTCTTTATTTAGTGTAGATACTAGTCTTTTGTCTGAGGTGTAGCTGGCAAAATTTTTCCCATTCTGTAGGTTTTCTTTTCATTCTGCTAATGGTTTCCTTTGCTGTACAGAAGCTTTTATAGTTTGATTTGATCCCATTTGTTAACTCATGGTATTTCTATGTAACCAGTTTCTTGTTCAGAAAGTCTTTACTAATCCCTGGTACCAAAAACAAAAACAAAAACAAAAACAAAAACAGAAAGTCTTTACTTACGTCTTCAAGCATTTTACCTATTTTGTTCTCTGGCATAATGTGCTTCCGTTCTACTGTTTAGATTATTGATCCATTCTGATTTTAGTTTACTACATAGTAAAAGATACCATTCTAGGTTCAATCTTCTGTATGTGGATAGCCAGTTTTCCCAGCACCAATTGTTAAAGAGGCTGTCTTTCCCCCAATGAAGGGATTTTGCCCCATTGTCAAAAATCATGGAGCTGAGTTTGCCTTGAGTTGTTTCTCTATCTTCTGTTCTGTTTCATTGATGCACACATCTGTGTTTTTGACAATACCATACTGTTTTGGTCACTGTATCTTTGTAGTATAACTTAAATCTGGGATTGTGATGTCTCCTGCCTTGTTCTTGTGTCCTCATTCATCTTATTCTCTGGATTGGGACTCTGGATTGGGACTCTGTGACTCCTGGCTCCTTCACAAAGTCAACGTGACTATGAATGGTAAACGATTTGAACTGACAATACTACAAGACACCTAGGATAATGCAAATGAAAACATTCACAAGAGAGGACTTCCACAACTGTTTCAGAAAGTGGAAGGAACAATGAGATAATTGTATTTGGAGCAAGGGGGTTACTTTTATGGGGATTAATGGCAATATGTCTTTTACTGTAATAATTTTTAAAATTTTTAACATTCACTATATTGTCCAATCACATCTTGCACATGTTGCAAAGCATTAGCATGAAGAATAGCAAAGACACAAGTTAGGGAAAAGTGGTAAAAAATAAAATTTTCTTTAATAACATATTAATGGCACATACAAATATTTTACTGTAGTTTATTTGACTGAAGGTAGAAGGGAAATTTAAGGACCAAGTGAGGACCAACTGGAGCTATATATTCACAGATTGTTATCCATACACACTATGATCCACACAGAAGGAGTTGGAAGGCAGTGAAACTACGAATATGCAAATAAAACTAATGAAGACTTTTCTAACATTTTCTGTTTATTGCACAAATCATGATAGCAAAGCCTATGAATGAGGTGGGCTTTCTGTTTTCTTTATTTCAGAGGCACTTTTGAGGAGTTAGGCACAGGAGAGGGCTGACCACGTTTCCTTCCTCTCATGTGCCATCTTCAGCACCTAATCTTTTTTAGGTGACAATGTACCTTAAGTTGCCTAAAGAAGTGTCCTTTTTATAAATGTATCTATCACTTTAAAATAAATAGCAAAGTTGTTGAATATCAGTCTTCTTTTTGCATATTTTATATTCTCAGTTGCCTAGTATAACATTACATCTATCACCAAACATATCATAAAATAAAATAGTGATCCTCAAGTAGGGAAATTTTATGCCCACAGCAAACATTTGAAAACCTATAGAACTATACAGTACTTCATTGTAACAATTGCTGCATATCTGGAATTACTTTTGTTTGTTATAATGTAATGGGTAGAGGTTGAGAAATATTGTAAAACACCCTACAGTACACAGCACAGGCTCTAGCATTGAAGAGACATTTGGCTTAATTGTAAATAGAAACAAGAATACAAAATCCTACTGTAAAATTCTATATATAGTCAATCACTTCAAATTTAGTTCTTAGAAAGTATTTATTATAAATCTATCACGTCGGTATATAATTATTCTTATATAGTTCCATTTGCTTTTCCTTCCACTACTGTTCACATGTATAATTTGGGGGGAGGGCATTATAGGCTTCTTCACTGTATTCATAAAGTGCTGACCCATAAATCACATGAAAAAGTACCTTCTATCTGAAATTGATTTATGAGACAGTACAACACTACTGTGTTTTTTCTGTCATTAAGATCAATTTTAGTACATTCATTTTTGTGTACTGATGAGTAAGATTGAGTCAGGAAGAGGTTCATGAGGTGCTAAATCTTAGCAGACTCCAACTTATTTAAAGTGGGCTTAAAATAGTCTTGATTTGTCAATAACCCAGGAAGTATTTCTGCTATTTATTTGCTTCATGAGTTGCTTTATGATCCACTTTTTGTATGCTGACACCTTAATCATTAAATGTTCATCAGTTTATAATATTTTATCATAGAGATAAAAACCTTTAAAATGTATTCTATTCAGCATATATTTGGGTAATAAGTAACAAAAGAGCTGTTATTATTGGCAGATGGTTTCAACAAAAATACAGTTCAAAGATAAAAGTTTTATCAATGATCTAGAATGTATTGGCTGCTTCTGCTGTTACTTAGAATCTATAGTAGCCTGTCCTAGTGGTAAGTATTTTAGAAGGTAAGGTTTCAGAGTGTTAATCTCTTCAGACAACATCCTAATTGCTACTCTTTCACTTGAAGCAATAAGGTTTCATTTGAATCGGACATTCCATCTGTTAATCTCCTTGAAATTTCAGACAAACAAACTGAAAGAAATCAATCACCATCCCACAGCATGCGCTCTGAATTTCAGGGATTCCTAGGATGCAACAAAATTGAATGTGATCACCAATCTAAAATTGCAGTTCAATTACAAGTTAGGAAGAGAAGAGAAAGAACATGAACTATTTCTATTTAAATATATATGGAGCCATTTGTGAATAAATTTCAAACTCTGCAACCAGTATCAGCAAATTTCTGAAATTAGTATAGCAGTTTGGAAGTTTTAATGGATGCTCTTTTTCATGAAGACTCATCAAGTCCCATTTCCAAAGTGCGCTCACCACTTAGCAGTTTTGAATATCACTTGGTAACAATTCAGAGCTGCTCTCTTTGCAACAGAATCACCTTCAAGCAAGTGGGGGCTTCTTTGTCGGAGCCCTGCCACTGAGAGTCCCCTGTTTCCCCATAGCCATGTTTGATTATCGTAGGGGCATAAGAGTTTGGCCCCCAAGAAACAAGTGCTCTGTGGTATAATTTATATAGAGATCAGACTTAATTTACATAGAGATCAGTCTATTCTGTGGCAAATACAACATTTTCTATAATGTTTTCCCCTCTTTATTCTACTTTCCTCTTTAACAAACATCCTTATTCCAGGCTATGTTTTTGGAAAATTAAAAATAAGACCACAAAACATCTATTAACAGCAAAATCACATTTTTATTTACTTATTTTATTACTAACATTATTACTCATCCTTCAGAAATTGTGATATCAGTGTTTATGGAGTTATTTTCTCTATGCTAAGTATTAAAGCATCTATTTAAATATATCCCTGGAACTGGGTATGGTGGCTCATGCCTGTAATCCCAGCACTCGGGAGGCTGAGGCAGGAGGATCGCTGTGAGTTCGAGACCTGCCTAGGCTACATAGTGAGTTCAGGTCAGTCTCAGCTACATAGTGAGACCCTGTCTCAAAAAACAAAACAAATAT
>NW_022900936.1:32546701-32548277 GCF_012274545.1 Fukomys damarensis
TATATATATATATATATATATCATCTGAATTTATATGTCCTAGAACATATACATCACAATTGCTAAAATTTTTGTATTCTATTTTATAGTTGATTAAATTGAGACAAACAGAATCTTAACAACTTGCAGAATAAATAAATGGAATACATAGCATTTGACTTGCATCACAAAAAGTATGTTTTATGTTTTTTTTTAAAAGAATAGATTGGAGACTTAAATAATTAGTTTATTAAGGCAGTCTTCTTTTTCTGTTGTGTTTGTTTTACTAATTTTTTTGTAGCTATGTAGTTCAGGCTGATCTCAAACTCAGGATGATCTCCCAACTCAGTCTCCTAAGGGCTGGGATTACAGATACGTGGCACCATATCAGGCTTAAGACACTATTTATGATGACATAATAATAAGTATTACAAAGAATAATAAATAAAATTAATTCAGGGAGATTGGTGTATCTCTGAGTGCATGTATGTATGTGTACAGTGTTCTTACAACCTGTGTGTGTGTGTGTTTGCTGATTGGAAGAATGGAGTTTTTTTATAGTCCTTAGTTTAGTATTAAGATGACACAATGTGTGAAGCAAGGTAGAGAAGGAATAAAATACCTCAAATAAACACACCTTGGGCAATGGAACATCAAGTTCAAATGTCCCAAAGTGAGAACACTGTCTGATGTCTGAGAGGAAGCATAAAGAGCTATAGAGGTTAAGAGAGGGTGAAATAGATGAGAGTGGGAGTAGAGGAGACATTGACTTTATTCAGAACAAGAAGGACTTCAGTCACATCTTGATCACAATGAGCACATATCTCATCCTCCAGCTTATGTGAGGCTTTCAAGCTGCTGTGTCTGTTTCTGGGACAAGACAAGAAGCAAATGAAGCAGTTTGGATACACTCATATCATTATAATCATTCAGGACATATAAAGCAAGATAGCTTGGATAACTGTGGTGACATAGAAATTGCAAGAACCGATCAGATTCTATACATACCTTTGATCAATATGTATTTGTATAAAGAATTAAACAAAATTATTTTTCCGAGTCAGGTGCCATGATAATTTCTTTAGGGAGGCACCTGCCACACTGTTGGGACTGAAGTTTAATAAGATTTCTTGGCCTGTAGTATGAAATATAGAGCTGAGTTGGTGGCTCACTGCCAGAATTCTAGGCAAGAGTGAAGAAACTGTGCATAATAAAATGAGAAGAATTAGTAACTGGGGTATGGGTAGGTAGGGGTTTAAGAAAGAGACAGGATTTTGGAGAAGAAAGCCAGATGACAGAAAGCAGATTGCTACATCAGGGGTTCCTCCCCACTGTTTCCAAATCTTCAATGTTCCTATAACATTCTTGAGGTGATTGAATTTCTTGTGGAGAGGCAGCTGTTTCAAAACTAGGCTGACACCGGGATGAAAAGGAGGCAGCATCAGGGACAACACAGCACAGAGGCTTCCAGCAGACCTGGGCTCATTGGGAGACTTAAGAGAAGGAGTTTATTAGTTACTTTGTCAGACCAGACCCCACCAAATCCCACACAACTATACAGGAATATGTCCCTGTGGTTCTCTCTCTCTCTCTCTCT
>NW_022900936.1:32548332-32580878 GCF_012274545.1 Fukomys damarensis
TCTCTCTCTTTCTCTCTCTCTCTCTCTCTCTCTCCTATATATATAAATATATATATTTATACCAGAGATCGAGCTCAGGACCTTATGCTTGTGAAGCAGGTGGCAGAACCACTGAGCTAAATCCCCGGCCCTCTATTTTTTAAAATTCATTAAGTTTTTGGGTTCATTTTAGGTATATTATATAATGACATTCATCATTGGGATCTTGCACCTTTACATGATTTATCTTGGTTCTTATTTTTTCCCCATTCTCCTGCCCTCCCTTCAACCCCTCTATCCCTCCATATTTACAAAGACTTTGTTTCCACTTTTTCTTTTCTCGTATTTTTTCCTTCCTTTGCTTTCCTTCCGCCACCCCTCCCACTTCCTCTTCCCATCGGAGCTTTTCTTGTGGTTCTATTGTTAATAGCATGCAAAAGGTACAGATTTTTAGGGAGCATTTATAGCGGGATGCTGAAAGTTCTAATCTGTCTTACTTGGTTTCTTATTGTGTTCACAATTCTCTCACTGTCTTCTCCATTCGCATCTCTCATCCAAGGAAGGTGTTATACAAATCTTTGGGAGACGCTTTCTTCTCTTATATCCTTTTCTCTAAACTTGGACCACCAACTTGCGGGAAAATTGGGTAGAATGGAAATAAATGACCTATCACCTGAAGCATGTTCCACTAAGTTTATGGGAGTTGAGGGAGGAGCAGGTTTTCATATGAAAAATTCTAGGAATTACTTTTATTTATTTACACAGTAAGTATAAAAATTAATATTACCTTGGAATTTTTCTTTGACATTACATATTAAAATACAAGGAAATCCAAACAGGCTAAGATGTTAAATCTAATAGATATCCAAGTTCTTAGCTTTATAACATTTTTTTGTTACTCTATAAAAAATTGGTAATGTGAGGGAAACAGAAATTTATTGTATGTCCATGTCTAAATATCTCAAATTTTAGCATGACATTTATTGAGCAAAATAAAATGACAAATATAGTTAATTTTTCACTGTGATACGCTGTCATGACATGTATGAATTTAATTAACTGTAATGTAGCACAGAAACATCTCATATAATTTTATATATCTAGACAGGTTAAAAAATCTTGATTGTGAAGGTAAAAAGTTTTTAAATTATTTAATAAAAGTTTCTGAAGTACTTCCTATTGGTTTCCTTTTAAATGAAACATCATATTGTAAGAAAACTTTTTTATTTTTTATGACATTTTAAACCAGCAGGCATAGAAAGTATATATAAATTCCAGTCATGTTTATGTTGATTTTCTCAGTAAAATCCAATATAACAATCACATCATCAAATAATGAGATTCAAGAAAGCATTATTGTTAGAACAGGTAGCTCAGTAGGATCAAAATAAATGTGAAAGAAAGAGTACAACTATTGTTTTCCAATAATAGCAAGAATGAAACAAATAGCTATGGCAGAGGTACGGAATGATATCCTTTATAAATGCTTTTAATTTAAATAATGAATAAACTTCCTTATTCCCTTTAAAGTGATGTATTATATTGAAAGTCATACTGATATTGAAACAATTTAGAAATGAGCATTATCATTTATACTTATATGCATGGGCAGATCTGGGTTGGCAGTTTGAGACTATTTCAGCACCTCAAAACACTGTAACTTCTTTTTATATGAAGATGCATATGTTATGCTTTAAAATTTACAAAAAGGTTTTAAGTGGGTGTTCTATTTATATGTACAGATTTAGTTTCTGTCAGTGGGATGAGCAGAATTTACTTTTACCACCGCAGGATACAAAAGCAAAATAAAAATGCATAGACAAATCATTTCTTTATAATTGTTTTTAGGTAAGCATACTACTTGAAGGAGTAAGAGTACTTAATAATTTGATTTACTATTTTTATATTCAATTTTCTCCTGATGCTTTCTTATAAGAACTCCAGAATTTAATAGCTAATAATAGATTATAGAATTAAATGGATAATAGATCCTCTAATTTGATAAATATGACATTATCAATGTGTTATATAACACACACACTAATTTTCTTTTGTTTGTAGCAATTACACTTTTGTAGGAGAATTTTGTATGCACTGTGGTCTTAAACCTGTCATTTTGCTTTTCTAAAAGTGAAAATCATAATAAATAAAGTATTATAAAAATGTTTCAGTCCACTGAACAATTAAAGCAATGAAGAGAGGTAAATAATGTAAATAATTTTACCTAATATAGCTTATAACATATAAATTTCCCTAAGAAATTTATTTGTATAAAAATATACTAAAATATATGCAATATACATCAGTTTACTTTAAATATTTTAAATTATTATGACTGACAAGCATTGAATAATGTGTTGCTATTGCTTTATAAAGCATTTATACATGTATATTTAAATATACATTATAATATATGTAAATCAACTATAACATTTTACATATGTTTAATATGTATGTAAAATATAAGACAAAAGAAATTTATACACAGTTGATGTACAATATGTTTATATGTATTTATATACATAATTTTTATACTTATACATTTGCTACTGATATTGTACTAGCTGTTTATTGCATATATTAACATACACAAAATCTGTATATGTAAATATATACATTATAAGTGTTTATTTATAAATGTACTTCAGTATAAATTGTAAAATTAAAATACACATATAAAGTCTTTATAGTACAAAGACAAATTTTTCATTATTTATTGGTATTTTTATTCCTACGTAGCACAAGAGGGTTGCTTAATATTTTTTATTCTCTTAAGTTGTTGTATAATTAACACCACTAATATACAACATATTAACATAAAATTGTGGAAATAGGAAATTTCTAAAGGAAAATGACAGAAAGCAAAAGAATAATTGAAGGATAAATGGATAATTCTTTTTGTTTAAAAATTGGGTATATGTCACATTCACTTTCAAAATCTCTCTTTTTGATTAATTCCAGAAACATGATTTGTGCGCATATTAAAATATAGGTTAAAATTTTCCACCAAATAAATTTATTTGAAAAATAAATGAATATAAAATTACATTTCTTGAATAAATAGTTGTGATGGCTTCCAATGCCATTTCACAATGCAGAAAAAAAGAAGACAGGAGGATAACAGACGAAATTATTGTTCTTAAAGAAATCAAAGAAAAACAAATTGTGATTGGAAACAAGAAAAGTTCCTGAGATACATGATATTCTATATGTTTAGAGGTTGCATTTCTTATCCAGTTATTTATTAGTGCAAGGAAAATTCTTAAAACTATGAAAGTTTTTAAAAAAGAGATTGCAATTCAGTGAACAATACTAGTGTAATTCAGTACTAGTGTTCAGACCTAAAACATAGGCTTTACAGTGTTCAGTGATACCAGTCCGCAGCATTCTCACAGATGCCTCAGTGGTGATGGCCTCCAGACACGTAGCTATGGGTCCCTCCTCTAACACGCAACTATCTAGAAACTCTTCTCAGAGTGATGTAATTCTCTTCTAGTCTTATAATCAATTACACTTCTGGAATGACAGAGAACAACCAATATGGCCTGAAAGAAGATTTCTGAATGATGCACTTGTGGAAAAAAAGAAGGCATTGCTTTATTTGTTCTTTTATAATAAATGACAAAGTTAAATTAAAAAAACAAACAGTAATGGAACTCTTATTTTCCTGTCTCATCTACATTTTTCTCCTTGATTTTTCTCAAGTGTTCTGTGTCAATTGAATAACTCTTGTCATTCAAATTTATAAGATTTATATCTACATTATAATTTTGTACTTTTCTCCCAAAGTTATTATCATTATTATTTAATAGTAAGCTGTTAAAGTTGGAAGGAATTTTGGAAACTATTTAGTCAATATTAGTCATCAAAATTATGTTTTAAAAATTATTATGAACACTTATTGTACTATGGACTCTTTCTTTTGTGTACTTATGTTTCCAGAAATTTTTACTTTATTTGCAAGAAAGAGATCAACTATTCTGAACACACACAATATGGGAATTAGTTATCAAATGAAAAGAATATATGTAGTACGTTTGCATCATATTATATCATCCAAATTTGGAACAATATTTTAATCTCTATTACCTTTTATTAAAGACTATATTGTCATCTTTCTTCAATTTATCCCATCTGTTTTATTATTCTTGTTCCCTTACTTGTTCAGACAAGACTACTTATTATTATTATGTCACTATTCAAATCCTTGACTTGTTTGAACTTATGCACTTTTTAGATGATTGCATATTCTTTAATTTATCTAACAATTTGTCTATGCCCCTGGCCCACAAGCAAGCATTTGTTGATTACTATCTAGGAGCACATTCTCTGAATCCTGATAAATACAAGTAATTCTCAATAATATTAGGCAAATACTTTTGAGATATTATGTGAGGTTTATTCTCCACCTCCTCTCTCTTCTCATGACCCTAGCATCACATCAATGATTTGGGCAGCACCTACAGAATCGATAGACTGCACTTTGCAGAGGACACTGATATTGCTGTGTATCACACAGCATTTTTAAAATCATAGTATGTGCTATAGTCTTAAAAGCTTTGTTCTTGCAAAGACTAAAGTTTGTGTAAGAAAAATATGAAAATCTTATATTTATGGTGAATAGCCCAAAACTTCAAAGGAATTTTAGGTCAGAAAATAAAGACCTGGAAAACATGCAGTTATGTAAGAGTTACCCAATCATTTAAGATAGAAATTCCACAGGGAAATGCTTCAGAGACCTGGAATTACTGGGGAGCATAGACTTACTGTTGAATGCTGGTGCAACAAGTCAGTGTCCCTGGAATTTAAAGTCATAATCAAGCAGGGTGTTAGGAGAAATCAGAGAAGGAAAATTCTTAATTGACATGGAAATTGAATCAAAAATTGATCAAATAGAATATGAATTACTAAGATTGCAATATGTGCAATTATTAACATTTTAAAAAAAGTTATAAGAAAATAACTGAAGTTTTTGTACAATGATTAATATATAAATTTTAACATTTCTTACCACAAAATGCAATGAGCTTCTGGAGGGAAATCCTTCCAGGATCTATGAACCACTGCATTTGGACTCATGGTACATTTTTCATTTTTCCACATTAGTCTCGCACTAATAATGTAGCCTTTACTTCTATTTAATATTCTTACTTTTTCCAGTAGAAATGTATCCCAAATTATTATTTACCTACTCACAAGATCTCACACATAGAATTGAGCAGTAAGTGGCCAGTTTCCAAGTTTAATTTACAAGGCCTTTTAATTTGATATCTCTTTCTACTCATCAACT
Organism: Fukomys damarensis; assembly: GCF_012274545.1. NCBI lineage: Eukaryota > Metazoa > Chordata > Mammalia > Rodentia > Bathyergidae > Fukomys > Fukomys damarensis. Next base: position 32,553,602 of record NW_022900936.1, read on the forward strand.
GTGACTAAGTGGGTGGGACTGGGATGGGAAATGACACCTGTTTTGAACATTTTAAACATGTAGGCTGGGATCAATTTTGTCAGGTAATAGGAAATGCTCAAAAAATGGACAATAATAGAATAAAAATTTAAGATATGTCAATTTTAATTTTGTGAGGCCATTTTCTTCTAGGAATTAAAAATTTTAAAAATATAATAGGAAACAAATATCATAAACATTTACAGTAATATTAAAATAAAGTGTTTTTATTCCACATCATGGTAAAGCTTTATTAGAATCTTCAATCTTCAAAAATTATTTTAACCCAATCAGTAAGGTATGTACAAATATTTCCCAATTTTATTTATATGGTACCATGACAATAGGATTTAGTTTTTATAAAACTGATTTGATCATTTCAATATTTGATTGTTCTAAATCATCCATTTATTCAGATAAAAGTAATGTTGGGTCCAATATCTTGAAAATAGAAATCTATCATTTGGGTTTAAAGTAAGATAAATAAATCTGACACTCCATAAGTTAACATAGTATTGTGAATTTAATGAAAGGACACATACTCAGGGTGCATTGTAAGAAGCACCTAAGTATAGAAACTTAGTCCTATATATAGAACTCAGGGTACAGAATTTGAATAGCACATATAAGGCACTGTGTTTGGTTCCCAGTGTTATGAAAAGAAAAAAAATACAGACATTCTAAATTTTATATTACAGTTACTTTATCATTAAGTAATGTGTTTAGACAAATCTGTAGATATATTTGCATTTGTGATAATCTCTGAAACTACCTTTAAAATCAACATTGTATCTATGTTATATATACCACATATAATATACACTACCAACCTGAAGGCTTTGCAATATAAAAGTCAATATAGTTTTGGAAAATGTATGTTAAAGAAACATATTAAACCGTTAAAGAAAATTATTAACAAATGATGATAAATCAATTTTTCTACAAATAGCCCATTTACCTTGAAACCATAAAGTCAAATGGAATAAATCAGACACACAAGTTTAAATATCGCATAGTATCTCTTATTCAATAATCTCAAATTATAAATGAAGAGCAAACTAAAACATAATAAGATGTAGATATTTCACAAATGGGAAGGGGATCAAGACATGGAAGGAGGGGCACGACTTGCCTCACAAGTGTAAGATCCCGAGTTTGATCCCTGGTCTCCCCAAAAAAAGATGGAAGGAGGGGAGCAGAGGGTAGAGGGATGAAAATGGAATCAATATCTCTCCCGTGCATGTACCACAAAAGGAATGGAAACATTATGTACTGAAAACATACACAAATAAAAATGAATAACAGAAAGAAAAAGTTGTGACAAATTGAAAAAATTTGTCCATTTCTAATATATTGCTTATTTTCTTAAAATATATTCTTTAAGATATAAAGATTGTAAGTGTACTGAATATTCCAGCTTCAAATTTTGTGAAGAAGTCACGTATTAGTCTATATTTTCTATAATCCCACAAAAATAAAGCCATATTTATGTAATGTAGAACTGAAGTAATATTGAGAGCAAAGAGTTAAGAGCTGAAACTCATTTATATATTTTTGCCCAATGTTTGCAAGATTAGTCCTCAAAGCCTTCAAGAAAGAGACAATTAGCTGTATATCTCCACAATAAGGATAAAGCATTCAGAAGAATGAGTGATAGTAACCAGGGAGGTAAATGGGTTGTCAAACTCTGTAACCTTATCATTGAGGATTTCTGACATAAAAATGACAGAGGGGATGTGAGATGGCCTTAGACTTAGACAAAAGTGGAGCCAATAAATAAAGTGATAATCACTTCTATACTTTGAATTTAATTCATTTCCCAGTATTGGAAGCTGAACATTCTTACAGGTACCCGTGGGTGTATTGTCACAGACAAATAATGGCACAGATAAAACATTTATATGTTTATTTGTGGAGGGTAATTATTATTCTAAAAGAATATTAAAGCTCTCAGTTGTGGTGATTCACACCTGTAATTCCAGCACTTGGGAAGCTGAGGCAGGAGGATCATGTTGAGTTCAAGGCCAGTCTAAGCTAAAATAGTTTGAGCTACATAGTAAGACCCTGTCTCCAACAGACAAGTAAACAAACAGAAAAACAGAGTAACAATAAAAAGACTCAATGCTCCTTCTCTGACAAAGGAAGCGTCAGAGTGAGAAGCAAGACTGTGGCACTTACTCATCAGGGTCTTCACAAGGAGCAGGGCTGCTTCTCTTGGTTAAGCAGACAAGTGACTTTGCCTTAACTTCTGTAAATGATGAAATTCTCTGCCTGGAAGCATTGTAAATAGAGCAATATAAACAGACACCTGGCTACACAGTTAGAATGTTGCCAGTAAAGACTAATGGTAGTTAATCTATTAGTGTATTTTTCCAATTAGTCATTTATTAATTAGCGAGAAAGTTTGCTTAAAGGAGAATGAACCCTAAATAAACATAAGTACATATAAAGCATTAGAGTGTGTTCCAAACAAGAGACATTGATGAATACTGGAGGGAGGAGCAGGGGTGTGTGCGAGGCATATTTTCGTGCAAAAATAAATACTGTACATTTTTCTCCTCCACTTAAATTATTTAGGTCTGTAGGGCCCTCTTTATTTTTAGAAAGTCATAAAGATTTACAAGTAGGTTAAAAAAAAATGTAAGGGTGTTTCTGAAGGAACTTTATTTCTTCCAGACTTTGTGTAAGGAACAATTGCAAAGGTCAATGTGGAAGATCAAGTCTTCCATGTAATGTACCTACATAATGGTAAGAAATTCTCTTCCAATGTGCAGGAATTGACCAACTGTCTGCTGTTCCAATATACTACCTTGCAATAAATATTTTAAGAATCAGTTTAAAGAGAGATATTTAAAGAGAGATAAGGTCTGTCAGTCTATCGATATATGCACAGATGAAGTGTGGTATTTATGTACAATGGAGCACTACTCTGCTGTATAAAAGATAAATGAGCCATTTTAGGAAAATGGATTCACCTGGAGATTATAATGTATAATGTCAACTGAAACAAACCAGAAAAACAAGTTTAAATATGGAATGGTTTCTCTTATATGAGGAAATCCAATATATAAATAAATTACAAAATAAAAGTTAGACCATAGGACAAAAAGAGGAAAAAGTTATTGTAATAAAGCATAGCCAATGTATCTAAAAGTGTACCTAAATTAGTATAATTGTTTTATATGTTTTTATGTATGTTAGTTAGGCTAGCTATTAAAATTTTATTCTAATTAACTTGATAAGGATTTCAAAGTAAATAAATGAATCTGATGACAAAATAAAAGATATGTTATGAATATGTACCAACTAACCACATTGTGACTTTTTTTTTTTGGTACTGGGATCGAACTTGGGTCCTTATACTTGCAAGGCAGGCAGCAGAACCACTGAGCTAAATCCCCAGACCCCAACTACCAATATTGAATGTAATCTAATATCTAGAACATGTAAATGACAACAAATAGACTCCTCCAAAGAACACCCCCCAAAAAAAGAGTGGGTAAGTGAAATGAAAAGAAAAATTGAATGGTCCATATAGATACATAAAACAGTTCAACACCGTTGGCCCTTAGAGAAATGCTTGTTAAAATGTCACTGATATTTCATCTTACTTCAGTACAATAGCAAACAACAAGATTTCCTACATTGTTGGTCAAAATGTAAACCAGTAAAACTGTTATCAAAATTAATATGATGAATTCTCCAAATATTAAAAATAGAAAATCCATTCAATCTAGCTATTCCCCTTCTACGTATCTTTCTAAAAGAATTAAAGGCATCACATTATAGTGATAGATGCATACTCATGTTTATGGCAGCATAATTCATAACAGTAAATCTTGGAAGTAGCCTATATGGCCATCAACAGATGAATGGATAAAAGAATGTAATATTTATACACAGTGGAATAGTACTGCTATAAAGAATCAAGGATAAATTTGAGCCATTTTTAGGGAAATGGAGGCATAATGTAATGCTAAGTGAAATAGATCAGACACACAAGCTTAAGTACCATATGGTTTCCCTCATATAAATAAACAAACTAATGTAAAACAAAGAGTAAAGGAAAGGAAAGAAAAATGATATATACGTATATGTATATATATATATATGTATATACACACACACACAATGGAGTACCCACTCTGCCACAAAGAAGATAAATTTGACTCACTTGTAGGAAAATAGATGCAACTTGAGACCATAAGTTTAAGTGAAATAAAGTAGACACGCCAGCTTTAATATTGTACGGTTTCTCTTATATGAGAAAACCAAACTATATAAAAATGAAACAGCAAAAGAGAAGATAGATAATATGAAACGTATAGCTAGAACTTTTGCAAAGTGAAGGGCAACAAGAGACGGGAGGGTGAGGAGTGGGAAGGTGGTAAAAAATCATTAAAATATATTCTGTGCATATACCGGTTTCCCACAAGGAATGTAATCATTACGCACTGCAAACACATATTAATAAAAATAATAAATAAAATTTAAAGACCAAAGCTAACAAACAGTAAACTTTGAAATTAAAAGTTACACCAACAGAAACACTGACATTAATTAATCTCCCTCAAAATACTCTTCCTTGCTTCTAACGTACTCATCGTTCTTGTCGCTTTCTGAAGTAGCTCTGGATGTCCTCTTTCATGTCTTCATAAGGTACAATGAAAAATGCAATTAATGCTGTTGCCAGGTGTCATCCAACTGAAGGTAAACTCGTAAATCTATCACGGTATATTTTCAGCCACCTGCTTTCATAAATCTAGTACCACACAGGTTCTGACTCTTCCCCAAAGTGAAAATGGTCAAGAAACACAAAATGGATTCAGGGCATACAGGCAATCACAACAACAGTGCAGTTAAAGACACTCACAAATGAGAAAATCCAGAACTGCTTCAGGAAATGGCAAGGATGATGGGATAGGTGCGTTCAAAGCAAGAGGTAATACTTTGATATGATTAGTTGTGCTATGTCTTTTACTAGCACACTTTTTCATTTTAAATATTCTCTCGCAATTATAAACATTGAGTCACATGAAATGAAGTATCAAAGAAACAAATTTATACAAATTTCGTGACTCAAAACGATATCTAATATATATCTGAGGAAGTTTTAGCCACACGTCCAAAGTGAGATTAGAAAGTAAATACTAATTTATAATGAATTATTTTAAACATATAGGAACAAAAATGTATGATTTTAACAAAATGGTTTTATATGTCAATATCTGACAGAAATAAGAGCAAACACATTTGACAAATTACTTAGCAAAGACGAAATGAGAACATTAGAAGGCCTATTTAAGTTTTATGTTCTGTTGAATTGAGAAATGCAAACAATTCCTGTGTTGGAAGAGAGCAAACTGAATGAATCTTTGGATGACTTAATATTGGTATAAAATTTAGATGGCAGTAGTGCAATATTCATACAGAAAATTAATGTAATTTCCACTGGAAATTTTCTTTCAACAGCTCGTTTAAAAACATAATAAAAAACTATTTGCAAGAATATTTGTGGTCACTCTATTTGTAATGTCACACAAATAAAAGAAATCAAAACTTTAAATCTTTCACTAGCCACATTTTATTTAAATTATGTCACATGTATTTTCTAATTATGATTTAAATTATAACATTAAATTGTGATCAATACTTTTAAAAACAAAGGGAAACAAATTACAATTAACCATAAAATGCACATCTTTGGCCCTACCTTTGTGGCACAAACTTGTAGTCCAAACTACTCAAAGACTGAGGCACGAAGGCTGCAAGTTCAAGGTCAACCTAGGAAACTTAGTGAGATCGTGTGTCAAAATATGAGCATTTAAAAAAGCTGGAGCTGTAGCTTTGGGGTAGAACACCTTTGATATCAGTCCCAGTACCACACTCACACACGGAGACACAACCTAAAGCTACAAATGAAAACACACGTTAAGATAAAAATAGGATACGTAGTGATGCATAGTACAAGAAATGTAAACATGATGTATTATAAATGTGTAGTAATAAACAAAGAAGAAAAAAACAACATGTTACAAAATGGAGAGACATGAAATGAAATGAAATAAATAATAATTGCAAAACTAGAAAATATGTTTGGAAACAGTTCATGAGGATCTGAGTCTGTTGTATTCTCTTGCTCGCTCTCTCTTTGTTTCTCTCTCCCTCCCCCCCTCCTCTCTCTATCACCCTATATCTATGCAATGGTATTTAATGTCTACTCTTTTAAAAATATTTAATGAAACTCATGCTGGGAATGTGTAAACATTAGCCACACTGAAGAAAATAGCACATGGACAGTAACTTTGCTTTCATTTCACTCACTTCTTAGAGTAAACACTGATGAAGGAAAAAGCAAAAGCAAAATTTTAGCTCTGGGGCTACTGCCTTTATTCTAAGAAATGTGAACACTGTGGGTGACCACTGAATGTCACTTAAAGCAAAAATGAGTGACAGTGGAAAAGAAAAGAAACAAAAATGAAGAAGAGGAAACTCTTTTTCTATATTTGGTTTTTGGAGTAGGTTACAGATTGACTGCCATGCTTATTTAGCATCTTACCTCTGTATTGTCCTTTTATCAGCAAAATTGATGTTTAATGCTAGGATTTAAACCTGTGCCTTTGAGGCTCCAAAGAGTCTATGATAATTCCAGGATATTTATATTTCAACACTGCTTCTTATGGTGAATTTCCTAGTTGGCACAATCTTAGAAAAATGTGCTTGAATAACTTGTAATTTATAATAAAGATAATTAAAAATTTGTTCACTGATCAGGAAAATAGTTTACATATGCTTGATAATGATGATTCATATCAATTCTAATCAAATATATTCTAATCTTTCCCAAATATTGAAAACTTGAAAAAATTTTAATTACATCCAAAGAATACAGTCTAAATATTACAAATGTAGAAACTGAGTCATGTAAAAAAGAGCATTATTTTATCACATATCAAGTCTCACAAACACCACTTGCCTTTTTCTTATCTTTTTCTTAAACATATGCAAAAGCAGCAATCCTGCACATTGGGAAATTTATCATTAATTTTAATAAATATAAACAATGTAATTTTGGCATATGTAAATAATTTACATATTTTTCTTATATTTGTTATCAGATAAGTTTCCGGTTTTACTTGAATAATTCACCATTCAATTAGCAGTGATGTCTGGGATAAAATTCACAGTTATGCCAATTACATACTTAGATTTAAATATTAAAATGAAAATGAGGTAGTACACATAGGTATGAGTTAGCAAAATGCCATGTGCAATATGTTGACTAGAGAACTTACGCCAAAAATTAAATTTTCTGTAATATAGTCATACTGATATAAAATGAGAGAATGGAACAAAAAATTAATAGCAGCAGGCAACATAAACATGCTTTTTCCTGCTTTTTTTTTCTTTTTTTGTTCGGGGGATCGAACTTGGTACCTTGCACTTGCAAGGCAGGCAGCGGAACCACTAGGCTAAAACCCTGACCCAATAAACATGCTTTTTCAAAGATCAACTTCATAGGCCATTCTTATCTCAGAAATATAGAGTGGAACTGTTTAAAATTATATGAATAATGCTATGTACTGTTGTAGTTTTTCACACTAGAGAAACTATTCGGTATTTATACATGTGTGACTTATTTATTTCACTTAGGAGTATGTCCTTAATATGTATCAATTTTCCTATGAATGAATCTAATTTCTTTTTCTTTATGGCTGAGTAGTATTCCATTGTATAGAAAAAACACATCTTTTTTATCCATTCTCCAAATGATGGGCAAATGGGCTGTTTCCAAGATTTAGCTATTACAAACTGTGCTGCTATAAACATAGGTGAGCATATATCACTGTGATATGATTATTTTAATTCTTTTGAAAGATACACAGCAGAGAGATGGCTGGGTCAAATGCAACCTCTAATCCCAGCTCTTTCAGGTATCCTAGTGATATATTTGACAATGTGAAACAGGAGGAAAAGGGCTAAAGGTACAGGGAAAGTGGGAAGGGTAGGGGAAAGGAAATAAGGGAAAAATATGAGAAAATGAAAAAGTGGAAATAAAATATTTGTAAATAGGGAAGGGCAGAGGGAATGAAGGGAGGGCAGGGACAAGGGGAAAAATGAGAACCAAGATCTGTTGTGTAAAGGTACAAGATCCCAATAATGAATGTAACTGTACTGTATACCTAAATGTACCAATAAACTCAATGAGAGTAAAATAAAATAAAATAAAATTCAGAGTTAAAAAATCAAATTATATGAATAAGGAATTGAAATGAAAATATTAAAGTGGATAGCCTTTTCTGTTGATAATTGCTGTGAAAACATCTTTATTGCACTTTGTTTATAACGAGAAAATAACCTCATTTGAATATTACCAAATATACCAGCTTGGTTTTTTTTTCAGCTTTAATTGAGTTTATTGGTACATTTTAGGGATACAGTACAGTTACATTCATTGTTGGGATCTTGTACCTCTACATGACAAGTCTTGATTCTCATTTTTTCCCCTTACCCCTGCCCTCTATACCAGCTCGCTTTAATCACTGCTCATAATTGGTTGTTTATTTACCTAATATATGATTTCCTCAGCTATGTCTTTGTATTTAAGTTATAAAACCTAAAATTAGGTTTGCATTACCTAATGATGAATGTTTAAAGCATACTGAATTTAAAAGAAATATACGAAAAAAACATCCTTATGAATTTATCTGAAAATAAACCATTGGCATAGTTATAATCAAAGTAAGCATAGGGTTAATCCTTTTCAGCCTTGTAGCAATATGATATATATGCAATATGGTAAATTACATTAAAGACATACCTGGGTTCTTATGACAGAATAATGCTTTAAAATAATTGTTACAGAACATAGAGTGCTTTATTTACCAACATGGCCCTAGATGAACTTTGAGCTATGATTTAGACATATTGTGTAAAAGGAACAAAGCATCACAGACATGAGGTGCAAGTGGGCAAAAGCCATCTGTTCAAAGACTATCACACCAATCAAGTTTGTCTGAGGACATAGGGAGTAAGGTTTTTGTAAAAATAGCCCAGGCTTCTCAGTTAATGTCTAAGAATGTGGAAGGGTAGTTTATTTGAACAAAAGAGTTATGTATACAAGAAGAGGAAGTAAGAAGGGGAGGAAGGTATTAAGAAGGACAATGGGGACATAATATGATGAAAATGTTATATATGTGCAAAAATACCACAGCGAAGTTCAGTGTTGGTTAAAATTAATATGCACTGGTACAAAGCACACACACATGCACACACACACATGCACACATATATGGACAATTCATGATCTTATGTGTATATTATCCAGGAAAATTACAAGTAGGATGCATATTGTTTTATCCTGGATTTTCTTTGTTCATGATATTTTTCCTCCCTATAAAAGTCCTGTGGAAAAAGTATTCTCAGGTTGTTGCCAAAGGAGGAATCAGCTCCTGGTACCTTCTGCTTTGCTGCTTCACTCTCCTTCATCCATTTACACAGACTTATTTTGGCTAAAGAGTCACAGGTGAGTTCATGTAAATGGAGTACTAATGAACACGTCTGTCATTTACTCCTGTTCAAACTCTTTTGTAGTTTCTAATCTCCTCAAATGAGAAGTATAGAAAGCAACATTTTGCACCACAGATAATGTGGAACATTGTCCATCTATTGGTTGCTTTTGCTATTATGGGGACCATATAGTTCAGAAAATGTAGAATTTAAAAAGAAAACATTTAAATGTAAGATCAAAATTAGAGGGATGCATAGAATTTCTCACTCAGAATATTATGTTACATGTTCCCAGATCTAGTATATTTCATTATTGTTGAGCTCCTTTTAATAAAGTAACAAACAAGAAACTATTCAACATGTCATGATTCAATATGTCATGGATCAAAAAACTAGATGCTATAAGAAAATCAGCAGACAACCATGATCCCACCATTATTTTGAACAAATGACATGGCATTTTACAGACAGCTACATTTAATTCTCTAGCATTTATTGCATAACAAACACACAGACAAAAACCCTCTAAGTATATACTCAACCTTCAGTACATTCTATTTTTTAAACAGCTAAAGAAGCTAAAAACAGGTTATATTTATTGAAGCTACTGAGGAGTCAAGCCATATCCTACCTCTTCATTTGATAAATGAGAAAACAGAGGCATAAATTAGGCAAGCTGCTGAAAAAGGCCACACTGGGAGTTGTTAGCAACAAAGTTAGGACTAGATGACAACTTGTGCAATTTACTAACCCTGCTGATGAAAAGTGTGTCAAGGTCAATGTAAAGTAATTTAAAATGTTATTATTATTCTATTTTGCTTTTAAAAGAATCTCCTTGTAAAGAATATTTGCTATCAGATTGTATTGTGTTATAATTTGTTGTAAGGAGAGGCAAGACAACAATTGAATTTGTCAAAGTGACCATTTGTGAATCCTGAGTTTTACTGGTCTTATGAAATATACTGCAAAACAGAAATTAAGGGAAAAATTTTTAAAAAGAAGACTAAAGGTGAAGAATTTGACTTTATTTTCACATGCAGTCACTTTTGCTAAAGGAAGTAAAGTATGAGACAAAGTACTTGTGATTTACTATTTCTCAAGGTTTACAGAGTAGTAGACCACCTAAACTAGGCAATGCATAGATTAGAGCTGAAGTACTAAATTTTGTACAGAAAGAGTTTGCTTTACCATTCATTTTTTGTTGTGTAAATCCCAAGCAGCTGGAGAATAATAAAAATGGAGAGAGGTATCTAGAAGATGAGGGCAATAGATAGTAATAAAAATGTCACTTAAATTGTGACATGACATTAAGCCTTAAGCACTCACCTCCTTTGGGACAAAATCATATTAACATTTCCTCTTTTCTCATGGAGTAATCAAGACTACTTGCTGATTGCTACAAAATCTCATCAATATTTTCAGCTGATTTCATTGACTATGGATAGTGGCTTGGGGGGCAGATACAGTATGTCTAGACTAGTGCAGCTTGGAGACAGCATTGGTGGAAAGTATAGCCACATATCACTTAGCCATAGATGCTTTTGAGAAATGTGTCATTATGTAATTTCTTCATTCTGAAAACATACCAGTGGAAGCTTTTAAAAACTCAAGATTATTGAAACACAAGAGAAAATGATGAAATGAACAGACACAATAAAGAAGAGATGTGCATAGGTGCTAAGGGCCTGATTGCATATTGTGTTACACTAAATGATTTTTTATAAGCAGAAAGAACACATTCTAAAATAACAATTAAAATTGTAATACATGTATAAATCATTAACTGAGTCACTTATCATTTTTTCAAGTATTATTATGTACTATACATAATATGAAATGTTAGACATATCCCACTATGCAATATGTTTGTTTACATGAGCATTACCACAGACACATGAGTAATATTTTTAAATGTATATGAAAATATATTTAATTTAATATATTTAAAATGTGAGCTCTCATATTGAAATACTAATTTTTGAAATATTTACATTATTATTCTTTGTGCAGAATACAAAAATCAAAGGACTCCTTAAATTGTAAAATAGGACCTTTATTTCTAGCCAACAGTCTTTTAAAGAAAAGTTTCATTGAAAATGAAAGTCTAACTATTCAGACAATAATATATGTACACAAAACAGTAATAACTAACTTTTAAATAATGATATTTTTGTATTGTAATACATGTAAATGGGATTCATACAGCAAATCTATATAAGAAAACTTCAGATGCTGTATTTCTCTCTAAATAAATTTACATTGCCTTTTTGTTAAGAGCTGAAGCATTTTACTTCAACTAGATTTCACCATGTAGAAACAACTGAAAATAATTCTTTTCTATTTAAAAAAAATGTCTTTTTGAATTCAGACCACTATGAAGACCAACAATTATATCTTGCAGAGACTTTAATTCGAATGGGAGAAAAAAACACAAAACTTTGAAACTGGAGTTTTTCCCAAAGGCTAGAATTAGGTGCTAGTACTTTCAAAGTGTGTTTTGGTAGGTTCTTTTAATGAATATAAATATTTTCTAGGTACTCTTATCCCAATAGTTCAAAAAATGATGAAGATATTTTATTTTTATTATTTGAAAGAAACATATTTAATTAGTTTAGCCTGAAGTGGTGTCATTGTTTAAGCATAATTTTTTCATTATAGGCTAACAATATTTTAAAATTTTAAAAATTGGAAAGTGATACAAAATAGTATTTAAATTATATACAAATAAAAATAAATTCCAGAGTCCAGTAAGAGTGAGAAACACATGGAGGTAGCCCGAAGTTCCCACCTCAGCTCCCGAACTTGTCAGCAGGTGGGTAAGAGGCAGAACCATAGGGAACTAGACTGCAGCCCCACCCCAGGCCCCTGACTTTGGCAGCAGACAGAGCTATGCAGGCATCTGTAAACCCCCATAACCCTACATGTACTTCTGGCCTACTGACTGTGCCTGGATTCACACCACAGAGGCACAGGGGCTCATAAAGGCCATTGTTCTGAGCTTCAGCCTTGATTTTGTTTTTTTACTTAATTCACACAGTTAAAGGTGACAAATAAATAACTACCACAAATTATCGTTTTCTAAGCTGTGCTTGATGTTTTCGTGTTGATGATTGTATCACTTGGGCTAAGATGTTGTGATTGATCTAACCAGTTAAACTTCTTTGTATAATGAAAAAGAGATTACCTTAGAGTCATTAGAGACTCAAAACCTAAAAACAAGCTATAACAGGAATATTGGAGTACTAACCAAGGTATCAGACAAAGAATAGTATCAACAACAAAAATAGAAATGAGAAGACATTCAAGCAAGGCACAAGGACAAACACAGGCTGCCAGATCACCAAAGGCAAATTCTGAAAAAAATGAGGTTGAAAAGTCTGATAATCAATGACCTGAACACATTAAACTGATAGCAGAGGAAGTAACAAAACAGATGAATGAGCTCTAGAAAAATTGAAAACAGAAATAATTTCCCAGATAACTAGGGAAATGATGAGCAGAATGAATGACATGTTTAGAGGATCTGGAAAAGAAACAGATTAAAAAATGGATGGGCTCAGGACCATGATAGAAGTCATGAATGCCCAGCATAGGGAAGAAATGGAAACCATGAAAGCCCAACATAGGAAAGAGATGGAATTCATTAAACAGATTCAAAATGATATCCAGGAGATTAAAAACTCTATTGAAAGTATATATAACAGACTGAGACAAGCCGAAGACAGGATATCAGATATAGAAGACAGGAAGGCTGTCAGTGAACATGAAAAGAAATATCTCTTAAAAATAGTAAGGGAACATGAGAAATCAATCCAACAGCACCTAGATGATACAAAGAATAATATAAGACAGAGAGGAGTCCAAGAAAAAGCAGGAGAAAGTGCAGATGACATAAAAACCTGTTCACAGAATTAATGATGGAAAACTTCCCTAACAGGGCAAAGGAATTTGACATACAGATACATGAGGAAAATAGGACACCAAGTACCCATGATAAAAAAATCTACACCTAGACATATAATAATTAAAATCCCAGAAACCCAAAACAAGAGCAAAATACTGCCATCAGTTAGATAAAAGAAACAAATCATATGCAAAGAAAAGCCTATCAGAATCAAAGACCTTTCAACAAAAGCCCTCAAGTCAAGGAGAACCTCAAAGGAGGTAATTCAAGCCCTACAAAGCAGACAACCTTCAATCTAGAATGATGTATCCTGCAAAATTTTCTTTCAAAATTGATCAGGAAATAAGATACCTCCATGACAAAGAAAACCTGAGAAACATCATGCATACCAAAACCAGCACTCAAAACAATTCTAAGTAATATCCTAGAAAAAGACAATGAAGAACCCAACTCCATGAGGCCCACCCGAGCAAATCCAGCATGCAAGGCAATAAATTAAAGAGAGGGGGAAAAGTTTAAAGAGTCAAAAAAGGGCAATAACATGATGATGATGATAACTCAATACATATCAGTTTTAACCATCAATGTTAACGGCCTCAGTTCATCAATCATTTCTAGACTGGCAGAATGGATTAAGAAGCAAAATCCATGGGCCGGGGATTTAGCTCATCAGTTTGGTGGCCTGCCTCTCAAGTGAAAGGACCTGAGTTCTATCCCCAGTACCCCCCCCACACAAACACACACACACAAACACACAAAAGAAGAAGCAAAATCCAACAATATATTGTATACAACAAATGCACCTAGTTCAAAAAGAAACTCATAGCCTTAAAGTAAAAGGATGCAAAACAGTTCTCCATGCCACAGGAACCCAGAAAAAGCAGAGGTAGCTATCATATTTGCAGTCAAACTAAATTTCAAACCAAAACTAATTGAGAGAAAAAGATTATTACATCCCTGTAAAGGGAACATGAAAATGCCAATACAACATACTGGAATCTATGGGACACAATGAAAGGAGTTCTATGAGGGAAATTTATTGCAGGAAATGCCACATTAGGAAAACTGAGCAATCTCAAATAAACAACCTAATTCTAAATCTTAACCTTTTAGAAAAAGAAGAGCAAGACAAACCCAAAGCTCCTAGAAGAGAGGAAATTATAAAGATCACAGCAGAAATCAATGCAATGGAGACTGAGAATGATACAAAAAAAAAAAAATCAATGAATTGAAGCGTTGATTTTTTTGAAAGAATAAATAAAATTTAAAAAAAACCTCAGACAACCTTATCAATAAAAGGAAAGAAAAGGCTCAAAGCCACACAATATGGAATGAAAAAGGTGAAGTCACAACAGATCCAGCAGAAATCCAGAGTATCATTGATACCTACTTTGAGGACTTGTACTCTAACAAAATGGAAACCACAGAAGAAAGGGACTGATTTCTAGATACATATGAATTACCAAATTTTAAGGAAGATTGCATAAAAATTCTAAACACCCCAATTACAATCAGTGAAATTTAAAAAAAGTAATTAAAATTTTATCAATAAAGAAAAGGCCAGGTCCTGATGGCTTCACTGCTGAATTCTAAAAAACATTCAGAGAAGAACTATTGTCATTAGTCTTTAAACTTTTCAAATAAATTGAAAGGGAAACAATACTGCCAAATTCCTTCCTGGAAGCATGTGTTACTTTGATTCCAAAACCAGGGAAAGACCCAACCAAAAAGAAAACTGCAGGCCAATCTCACTGATGAACATAGATGCAAAAATCCTCAGTAAGATACTGGGAAGCACTATGTAGAGGGTCATGAAGATCACACAACCTGACCAAGTCAAATTTATCCTAGGGATGCAACCATGGTTCAACACACATAAATCAATAAATGTGATACACTAAATTAACAGAATCAAGGAAAAAATCCATATGATCATTTCAATATATGCCAAAAAAGCATTTGAGAAAATCCAGCACCCATTCATTGTAAAAACCCTGCAGAAAATTTGAATAGATGGTCTTTATCTCTACTTGATAAAACCTATCTATGAAAAACCCACAGTCAACATTATACTAAATGGTGGGAAATTGAAAATCTTCATGCTAAAATCAGGAAGAAGACAAGGACATCCACTGTCACCACTCATGTTCAATATAGTTTTGGAATCATCAGCGATAGTAATTTGATGAGAGAAAGAGATAAAAGCAATAAAGATAGGAAAGGAAGAAGTTAAACTGTCATTATATGCTGATGATCTGATACAATATATAGAAGCCCCCCCAAAAAAACTATACCAAAAGACTTCTAGACTTAATTGATAGATTTATTAGAGTAGCTGGATACAAGGTCAACACTCAAAAATTAATAGCCTTCTTTTACACAAATAAGAGATTCATATAGAGAGAAATTAGGCAAAAATCCCTTTCATAATAAAAAAAGTAAAATATCTAGGAATCAATTTAACAAAGGAAGCAAAAGACCTCTACATTAAGAACTACAACTATCTGAAAAAAGAAAGAGAAAGGTATATAAGAAAATGGAAACACATCCTTGTTCCTAGGTAGGAAGAACCAATATAGTGAAAATGGCCATACTTCCAAAACTGCTACACAGATTCAATGCAATCCTAATTGAAATTTCAATAGTATATTTCACTGGACTAGAAAAACAATTCAAAAATTCATTTGGAGCCAGAAGAGACATAGATTAGCAAGAGCAATTCTAGGCAACAGAGACATGGCAGGAATATCACAATCCCAAACTTGAAACTATACTACAAAACCACTTTGTTAAAAACAGCATAGTACTGGCAAAGAAACAGACCTGAGGATCAGTGGAATAGATTAGAAGATTCAGAAACAACCCCAGACATACTCAGCTACCTTGTCTTTGACAAAGGAGCAAACCATCCTCAGTGGAGGAAAGATAGCTTCTTCAACAAATTGTTTTAGAAAAACTGGATTTCAACTTGCCAAAGATTAAAACTAGATCCCTATCTTTAACCATTCACTACACTAAAATCAAAGTTGATTAAAGATCTAAATATTAAAACAAACACTAAACTTGTCAGAAAATAAGCTAGGTAGAACTCTTGAAGACACTGGCACAGGAGGAGACTTTATGAACAAATCCTCAGTAGCATGGGAACTAGCACAAAGAATCAACAACTGGGATCTCATCTTTTAAAACAGATTCTGCACTGGAAGAGAAACCACTAACACAGCTAAAAGACAACCTACACTGTGGGAAAAAATTTTACAGTCTTTTACTCAGACAAAGGTATACTGTCTAGAATATATAAAGAACTCAAAAAAATCAGATCCCCCCAAATATAAAGACACAATTTAAAAATGGGCATTTGAAATGAGCTGACACTTCTCAGGTAAAGAAGTAATAGCATCACGTAAATATATGAAAAAATGTTTAGTATCAGTGAACATTTGAGAGATCCAGATGAAATCAACACTGAGATTCCACCTCACCCCAGAAAGAATTGTTGCTATCAAGAAATCAACAAAGAACAAATGCTGGCAGGGTGTGCGAAGAAGGGAGCACTTCTTCGTTTTTGGTGGGAGTGCAGACTGGGGCAACCACTGTAGAAATCAATATGGAGATACCTCAAACAATAGGATTGGAAGTCCTGTTTTACCCAGCTATTCCGTTCCTGGATATCTTACCAGAAGAATCATACCATAGTGATATATGCGCACCTATGTTAACAGCAGCACAGTTTGCAGTAGCTAAAACTTAGAAATAGCCCAATTGCCCATCAACTGGAGACTGCATAAAGAAGATGTATTTATCAATATGGAGATACCTCAAACAATAGGATTGGAAGTCCTGTTTTACCCAGCTATTCCGTTCCTGGATATCTTACCAGAAGAATCATACCATAGTGATATATGCGCACCTATGTTAACAGCAGCACAGTTTGCAGTAGCTAAAACTTAGAAATAGCCCAATTGCCCATCAACTGGAGACTGCATAAAGAAGATGTATTTTTTATATATGCAAATTGAGAACATACTCAAGTGAAATTAATAGGACACACGTGTGTAAACACCATATATTTTCTGTGGTGTGATACTCTAAAAGTGTAAATAAGGATCAAAATGTATCACTGATATTATATAATAGGAAGAAATGGTCTAAAGGTGTAGGGAAAGTGGGATGGTTATGAGAAAATAAGAAGGGAAAAGAAAAAAATATGAGAAAAGGAAAACAAATGTAAACAAAATCTTTGTAAACAGGGAAGGGTGGAGGGGGCCAAGGGAGGCCAGGGAAGTGGGGAAAAAAGAGGAGCCAAGATCCATCGTGTACAGGTACAGGATCCCAATGATGAACATAACACTATTGTATGCCTAAAATGTGCTACAATATATATATATATTTCATTCTTTAAATCAGTATTTTAAAAGAGAGTTGTTTTAAAAATGGATATGTTTCTTCATGGTGCAATATCGTAGCCAGTTACCATATCATGAGAAGGTGAATTTAATTTTATTTAATCTTTATTGTTTAACTTTTTAAGTTTTAAAAATAATCTTTGTATTTCTAAAAGTTAATATTTGCATTACAAGAAACAAAAGAATAAGAAGAAAGAACAAAGTCACTTGCAGTCTTAAGCAGCTTAGTGGGATGTGTCTTGTAGGTCTCACATGTATATGCACAGCATATCATTTAGTGTGACTGATATTGTACAATGTGTTTCATGCTTTTCCACACATCATGAATATTCACCAATTAAAAATCCCAAAGCTACAAAAGAATTATTTTGATAACCAAGAATACACTGCACTAACTCAATCTGTTAGAATAAATTTTATTCCTGCCTTTCTTGGGGACAAAATTTTCACAGAAGACAAAAACCGTAACAGGGCTCTACACAGAAGTATTGCCAGTTACAATTAAAATACTGCAGTCTCTTAATGCTCAATTTAAAATAAGACATAAATAAGTCACACGAGTGTAAATACCTAATAGTTTCTCTGGTGTGAAAAAACTATCATTGTATATAAGATCCTAATGGTATAATTGACAATGTGAAATAGGAAGAAAAGGGCTAAAGGTGTAGGGGAAATGGGAAGGGTAGGGGAAAGGAAATAAGGGAAAAGAAAAAAATATGAGAAAATGAAAAAATGGAAATAAAGTGTTTGTAAATAGGGAAAGGAGGAAGGGATGAAGGGAGGGCAGGGATAAGGGGAAAAATGAGAACGAAGACCTGTCATGTGAAGGTACAGGATCCCAATGATGAGTGTAACTTTACTGTATCCCTAAAATATACCAATAAACTCAATGAGAACAAAAAATAAAATAAGACATAAAATAGCAGTATCCACACATTTTTTTCTGAGAGTTATAGGCTCTGTTCTGTTGTGATATTAGCAAGACAGTATCTTCCCATGAAATTACTAATATATTTCTATAGCACAGCTAGAAGAGGTACACTCATTAATGACTCTCACCAAAATATAAATTTTAACACTGCACACATTTCTCCTTGTATTTCTCCTAGCTGTTTCCAATGTAATGAGAGGTCCTAAGATACTGTGTGACAGCTCAAGTCTAAGGTGCACCTTTTTTATCAACTTTGAAAAAAAAAATTTATAAGTTGGCTAACACACTAACTCTACTTTTTATCATACATTGTCACCTTAAGCCATCTATAAAGCTGAGATGTCATACAGTAGATTCTAAACTTTGTGCACAATAAGCCCAAGTACTTTACCAAAAACAGTACATATGGCTCCATGATTACAGTCTACACCATTTCCAGGTATAGAGATGCAGGAAAGTGCCCTTACCCTCAAGCTCCCTTTACCGCTCTACCATTGCAGAGACTGAATTCAGAACCACATCTAGCTCTAAGAGGCAACTTTAACAAAGCTCAGCTCTAGAAGACAGTTTTTAAAAACAAGCAAACAGATCATTTACGTATGAATTATTTTGCTCTTTCTAGCACAGTTTGATCATTAGGACTTATTTCTTGATGATCAGAAAATTAACTAAAATTTACACATGTAACAATGGTAGGCAATCTGAACTCAACCGGCAAAAATCACTTTCTCTTCTGTATATGACCCCCACACACCATGAGCACTCAGCATACACTGCAAAACATCAAGTTTGACAATTCCATTCCAAAACTACCATGCCTGTGCAGTAGCTGAGGATACCTAACAGGATTTACGCTAGTCCTTGATTTTCATGTGGGTGAACTCAAAACTCTAAGTGTTTCCAACAAGAATTTAAATTTCCCATTATCTATATATTGGAATTGAATACATTTCACACATGTACTTACTGAGGACTCTAATTTTAAATGATCATCTAAAAGGAACATTCTGGCCTAGTACTATTTTTCCTTTTTAACTTTATTAACCCAGGGGCAAATATATGTATGTGCAATGCTTAAAGAGGACTTTAACAATTCTCTTCCTTCCTAAATTGTTTTAAGAACAGTCTTTCTAATGATTTTTTTTTTATTTTGGTTTTTTGAGACTGGGTCTCACTATGTAGTTGAGACTGACCTAAAGCTCACTATGTAGCCCAGGCTGGTCTCGAACTCACAGTGATCCTCCTGCCTCAGCCTCCCAAGTGCTGGGATTAAAGGCATGTGTCACCATGCCCGACTTCTCTAATGAATTTTAACACAAAGTGTACTAAACATGTTAGTTAACTAATTGTACTCTTGTCATAGGCTGGCAATTTTTTTAATCTAGAAGGAGTAGATGTTGTAAATTGGAACTCCTTTATTCTTTATATACAATATATGTACAGCAAAGTAAAACAAAATTCACTGACATAAGGGACAATGTTGAATGGTCTTTTGCATTTTATTTTGTTCCTCTCTAAACAAGGAAACATGCACACTCTCACACATACATATTGTTCAAATAAGTGGTTTGATCATTCTATTCCATAAAGAAAAATTTTCATTATTAACTTTTTTTTTTTAGTATTTCATTATTAACTTTAACAAAAGTGTACCTACAAGAATGTTATTTAACTCCCTCTCCTTTTGACATACATTGTACCCTTGGAAACATCTAGAGAGACTAGATGCTTCTAACATGGGCTCAAGTTGTCCACTTTTTACAGAAGGGTGTTGAATATACATATGTAACAATGGTTATATTTGAAAGTGTATGCTAAGTAGGAGCATTCAAACCTAGAATCCATCATTTCTTGCAAATCTTTCTCTCCTAATATCTTCTGTGATAAGGGGATACATGTCACTTTAGTGTGATTTTACAATAACATTTCCAAAAGTTCTTTGCCGAAGAGAGCTTTTCTGTGAATTTTGGTTCCAAGTATACAAAATTTGTTAGTTTACTAACTCTACTTTTGTCATACATTAGCAACATCCTTAGTATAGAGAGATTAGCTATCATAAAATTAGGAAGCACTTTTCCAATATATGCATAATATATACAGTGTAGCAAATTTAAATTAAATCCATGTAACATGATAGCAATGGACAAGCTGAAATTTTCTAGTATACATTAATAACACTTTTTGCAATGTTTCCCCTCCATTTTGCTTAACCCAAAGAACAAATACAGGCAGTATACTGTTTTTAGGTAGTTTAACAATTCTATTTTCCCAGACAGTATTTCCCATCAGTTTTCTAAAACAATTTACAAAAAGTGTTATTGTATTACTTCTACTTTTAAATACATTGAACACTTATACACATCTAGAACTAGATTTTTCATATAAGAACTTGTTAATTATTCATATAGCAGTGATACTTAAAGTTATAATCTGAAGTATCTTCTAAATATGACTATTTTGGCCTTGAAAATTTCCATCTCACTTCCTTGTCTCTGCCTTCAAACCAGTTGAAAAGTACAAGCATATAAATTGCTTTGAAATGGTTGAATACAAAGTTCATCTACAGAGAGCAAGCTTTGCTATGAATTCCAACACTAAATGTGCAAAACATGCTAACCCTGCTAACTACATTGGCAACCTCTTTAATGTTCGGAGACTAGAGGTTGCAAACTTTGGACTTCTTTGCCAATTGTATACGCTAAAAACACAACATAACAAAACCTGCAGAAAAATGTTACAGAAAAATGATGTCTGAAAGTGTTCAAGTAAAAACACACTAATATTCTACCTTTCACAATTGCTTTCCTGAACTGATTTAACAATTGCATTTCTAAAAAACAGTATTTTTATTTAAATTTTAACAAAGATATAACATGATTCTTTGGTTCACAAATTTAATTTGTTCCACAATTTTGGAAAAAATGTCCATATTTGTGTTTGTGTAGGAAAGATTGCTTTGATAGTGTTTATCACCTATCACAGACTTTTCAAAAAAAAATAAAATTTTTCTAAATACTTCTGTTTATGAACCAAAATGCAAACAGTGGTGCTCATGAATAAGGTAACAGCTATATTTGCAAAGTTATATTTTACTACCTCTATATTTATCTCACAGGTTAGTTCTAAACATCTAGATATGCCTAGATGTTACAAAAAATGACTCAATTTGTCTATTATGTATACATAACAGTATTAAATAAACTGCACATGTGCCACAATAATTAGGATGTAAAATTATCTTCAAAATATGAATATTCTGGCCTAGGATCCTTCCCTTTTTCATCATCTCAGTGGACTACAATGCTCACATTTTCAAAAGACAATCTGTCCTAGGAATTTTAATGTAAAATGTACAAAATTTGTGAGTTTACTAACTCTAGTTTTGTTATACACTGGTACTTTGTGTAGTACTCAAGAAGAGATTTGCCTATTTCCCCCATGAAATAACAAGTCATGTGAGTTTTAACAAAAAAAAGGATGACACAATTTGTTATTTCATCACTTCTACTCTTAACCAGGCACTTGAGAAAAATCTAGACTGATTGAATATTTCAAAAAGTATTTAACTGTCGTTCATTTAAACTGGAATTTTAAAAATCATATACAATTAGTCCCTTCCTTATTAGATGAAACAACTTTAAAAACTGGGCTACATACTTCAAAAATCTGATGACTGGATTTATATTATAGTGTAAATAAGTCATCAAATCCTTCTCATGATTTCCATATAATTTATTGATTTGTCAGATTTTCTTGAAAGGCTATCAATAGATAAACACATCCTATTATGATCTATGTTATGAAATGGTTTTATTCTCAATTCTCCTGGTATCTTGTACTTTGTTACAGTTAGAGCAGAGTTAGATAACACCAACTAGGCACACTGCTGCCGGTCTTGGATAATGCACACTTTGAGTTAGCAGAGCATCCCATAATGACTGACCTCAAAGAGACCTTGGTCATTCTAGATTATGTTTCCAGAAAATGATCTCCTTGTCATGAGCTACACTGCCCCCATTGAGGTTGAGTTCCTTCAGAGTAATGGATGGCAATAGGACACATATTCATTTTTCCCATTTGTCACTTTAATTCACTTCACGAATGCTGGCAGTATCTTTAAGGCCCTGTCAACTGCCACGTAGGCCAGCACTATGCAAATCAACCAGTACAGAAAAAAATAAATATTTCAATAATTGATACAATTAATGTTTATCCTAATCACTAATTATGTGGGCTTAGCAGATTTACTTTGTTAGCATTATTTAGAATTTTAGGTATTATCAAAAAATCAGGTGATAGCATAAATGCGTGACTTAAGAAATTCATACTTTGAAGGAACTGCATATGATTAATAGAGAGAATAAAAAAAGAATGTAAAAAAGCATGTTTACTCAGTTGAAACAACATCTTTTTTATTTCTGTCTGTATGACTTCTGTTTGGTTTGTTTATTAATACATTTTGATCTTTTCTGATGTAGTTTAACATCTGTTCAATTATCATATTCTTAACACGCATTTCCTCAGCCTGTTTTCTGCTCTATCTTCCTTTTGTTCTTCGGATGAATTGACTGATGCTGATTTCATTTGGGATGTGCAATATTAAAGGTTAAGTAGAGATTATGCAAGTGAAATAAGCCATCAGGATGAAACAGAGAAGTTCAAAGGAAAAGTTATGGCAGAGAAGGTGCTCAACAGAGACACTGAAGAACTAGAGGGTTAGTGAAAGGAAGATGCATATTTCAAAATCTAAAATATTGACTTTTTTGACTGACGATTGTTTTTTTCATAAACTTTCACTATAATAATACTCATCTTGGAAATATATCTTTGTTATCTTAGATTTATGAAAAGAATCATTGTACTAAAGTCACAAAATCAGAGAGCATATTTCCCCTTTTATATTTTCTAATTATTTAATTACAACATAATCTCTTAAGAGGCTGAACCTGGTATTCTCATTTTCTGAATGAAAATTAACTTTTGTTTTTGATGTTGAAAGCTTTCTCAAGGTTTCAGGTGTCATTCCTGTTGTGATTTGTACATTTCAAATTTTTCTTCTTTATTCTTATTTACTGTTTGCAAAATTTTGAACAATCAAATAATAAAAAATATAATAGCTAATCTGTAATTTAAATTCTCTGTATTCTCTTTGGTTTTCTGAAAGGATTATTATCAGAAAGAAAACTATTAAGCTAAGCGCTGACATACAGTGCATTTTTATGAGTATCAAGAAGTCTCTTTCAAAATAGTAAATAATTATTAAACAATGCCTTAAGAAACACACACACATGCAGACACACACACACACACACACAAACACACACAGACATGATCAACAGGCTCATTGCATAAGATTCATGAGTCACTTTAACCACCAATTTTAATGTTAGGGCTTAGTTAAATAAATAAATCATTCTCAGTTTATGCTGGATTTTATAAAATTCTCAATTATGTATTCTTATTATAGGTTTTGTGAATTTTAATTAATATGAATTAATACATTTACAAAGTACAATTAATATGTAATTAATATGTAAAAAAGGACAATTATAAATTTCTATTGAAGATATGTTCAGACAAAGTCAATTGCTCTCTTAAAATTGATACTCCTAACAGTGGAAATTTAATTTTACAGCTTATTTTGTGTTTTTAATTCAAATTGAAATGCAATTAAATGATTTTATGAAATAAACTAGTAGACTTTTTAGTTTTGCAAATCAGAAAAACTATTCGGTATTTACACATGGGTCCTATTTAATTAATTTAAGTGTATGTCCTCAAAGTGCATCCACTTAGCTATAAATGTTTCTAGTTTCTTGCACTTTATGGCTGAGTAGTACTCCATTAAAAAAAAAATCCATGCAAATCTTCTTTATCCAGTCTCCAGTTGATGGGCAAATGGGCTGTTTCCAAATTTTAGACATTACAAACTGTATTGTATTCCTAAAATGTACAAATAAACTTAATGGAAATAAGAAGAAATAAATTAATGGCAACAATGCTTAAAAAGAGAAAAAAATAGCAAAGAAAACATTTAAATACTGTGTTTTAAAAATTAGAACTTTTTTGATATGAGAACATAAAATTCAACTGATGGGTCAATTACTCCCTCTGTCACTTGGTCTCCTTCCATTTTGTAAAGATCTATCTAATTATTTCTTATTATTTACCATTTTATTCTTAATTATAAGGTTTTTGTTGTTGTTGTTTTTTGGTACCGGGGATCGAACTTGGGACCTTGTGCTTGTGTGGCAGGTGATCGAACCACTAAGTTAAATCCCTGGCCCAATCATAAGCATTTTAAAACACAATACTAAATTCTGCACCTAGAGTGTTTGTAGAAGCCTGGAATAAGTTGAACTTGAAATTATAGGTAGAAGCATATAGCTTATATTATTATCATTTTTCCTCAATTGAGTATATAATAGCCAAAATCTTTACTTAGTTATTTTTGAAACTTTTTGTTTGTTTGTTTCCTGGGTGTAGAGTTCTAAATGTGATTTCAAATCCTCTTGTCTGTTATTCTTGGGTAGCATTGTAAATTGATTTTAAATTAGGTAATGATAACTCTAATTGTATATTGAGGATATAATAGAAAATACAAGCTTGAAGGATAGAAACTACTTAAAATCTCCAGGACAATGTGATAATATATTCTTATTAAATAGAAGAGGTGTCAAGATGGGGATTTAGATCTATGGTTCCAGCGCCTTCCTCGCAATTTCAATCACAAGTACGAAAGAAAGAAAGAAAGAAAGAAAGAAAGAAAGAAAGAAAGAAAGAAAGAAAGAAAGAAAGAAAGAAAGAAAGAAAGAGAAAGAAAGAAAGAAAAGGTATCACATACCTTTGCAATCTCTAAGCAATATAATGTTGTTACTGCTGAAAGAAAGCAGATAGAAGTTGTGTGAAAGATGCTTGGGAAATGACATCATCGGGTTGGGCTTATCAAGAAATTTCTAGGCACGGTGAAGAAATTAGGTGAGTAGAGAATGGTGCTTAGGTTATTTACTTGAACTTCTGGATGGGATAGTAATTTTTTTTAGAGGTAACCTTGACTTGAGTGTCCTCTAATGTCTAATGGTAAAGACAAAATATCACTCCTCTTATTTATAAATCCCACAGATTATGATACAATTGAAAAATAGTACCTAGCTAGGTTTTATTATTCCACCCTTCATATGTTTGTTTTTACATCCCTTTGAATTTTCCCAAATCAATTTAATTCTTCTGGAAAAAAATCTTATAAGAAAAAAGACTTTTATAGTAAAGCTACTCTTTTTATCATCTGACAACTTAACCTGCATGAAAGAAATTTTGAGTAGATCCTTTTTTTTTTTCATTGAGTTTTTTGGTACTTTTTAAATATATAGCACAGGAGAACTTTTTCTCGATCTCTTGATCCTTTTCTCACTTTACAAATTTGTTTAAATATTAGGCTGTACAGTAGTTTTTCATATTTTTTTCTGAAAATTTTCTTATCGATTAATGCAGATGTATGTTTTCTTCTTATTTTCAGGTTCATTGTTATCTTGCTAAAAGAATGGTATAGGGGAAAGGAAATAAGGGAAAAGAAAATATATGAAAAAATGACAAAATGGGAAAAAAATGTGTAAATAGGGAAGGGAGGAGGGGGTGAAGGGAGGGCAGGGGTTTGGGGAAAAATGAGAACCAAGACCTGTCATGTAAAGGTACAAGATCCTAATGATGACTGTAACTGTACTGTATGCCTAAAAAGTACCAATAAACTCAATGGGGTAAAAAAAAAAAAGGATGGTAGTGGGAACAAAGAGAAGCATTTATAACATTTTATGCAGAATGCCAGGGTTGCAGTGGATGACAAAAGTAACAGAGACTCAGATCTGAAAAACATCTACTTTAAGCAGAAGAACTGATGTATGAGTTTGAAAACAAAGACAAAGGCTCTGTTGTTTAATTTTAGTCATGCTATTTGTGTAGATGTTCATGGAATAAAGTAAATATTGCACTTTGAACAAGTAAAAGGCAAAGACAAAACTTTCATATAACACAGTTCAATTACTTCTTCCCAATGTCATCTGGAAATAGCTCTAGAGGGAAGAGATGTTTTTTTTTTTAATTTTATTGAGTTTATTGGTACATTTTAGGGATGCAGTACAGTTACATTCATTGTTGGGATCATGTACCTTTACATGGCAAGTCTTGATTCTCATTTTTTCCCCTTACCACTGCCCTCCCGTCACCCCCTCCTCCCCTCCCCATCTACAAACACTTTATTTTCATCTTTTCATTCTCTCAAATTTTTTTCTTTTCCCTTTTTGTCCCTCCCCTACGCATCACACCTTCCCTACACCTTTAGCGCCTTTCTTCAAATTTCTAAATGTCAGTAATCTTATTAGAATCTTATGCATTGTTGCAGAATATTCACACCAGGGAAACTATTTGGTATTTACACATGTGTGATTTATTTATTTCACTTAGGAGTATATCTTCAATATGTATCCATTTTCCTATGAATGAATCTATTCTCTC
>NW_022900936.1:32583150-32646213 GCF_012274545.1 Fukomys damarensis
GCGGTTCAACATGCGAAAATCAGTGAATGTAATACATTATATTAACAAAGTCAAGGACAAAAACCATATGATCCTCTCAATAGATGCAGAAAAAGCATTTGATAAAATTCAACACCCATTCATGATAAAAACCCTGCAAAAAATTGGAATAGACGGTCTATACCTCAATTTAATAAAGGCTATTTATGGGAAGAGATGGTTTTATCCCTGGTTCCGTTGAAGTCTTGTCAGTATCTTCAATCTCTGGTTGCATTGCTAAACGTTCTAAAAAGTAATCCTGTTGCAGTTATACATCTGATGCTCCACGAAAGATATCCCTTGCTGTTTCTTCTAAATTATAGGACCATATGTTTCTCTCTCTCACCAGAGGTATTTATGACATACTTTGTTTTACTTGTAACTCAGTTAACATAATACTTTTATACAAGTTTATTTGCTTTTTAAAATAACTTAATTTGACTTTTGTAGACAAAAAGAAACATTTTCTTCCTGTGGTCATTCATGGTATAATGGCAGCACCAAAGGTCTCAGTAACAATACTTCAGGGAAATATTTCTTAGATCTGACACATTCAGCAGAGAAAAGGAAGATAAAAACCTGGCCTTTTCCTTAAAATGTGATAAAAGCAACCTCACACCAGAAGAAAAGTCACAGTGACGGGCGTAGATCTACCTATGAGACCTGAAGGTTAACACACATTCAAGGGAAGATCAGAGAATAAGTTTCCCCAGAAGAGGAAGTAGAAAGTCTGAAAAAGATAGTTATTCACAGAAAGAAAGTGGTCTGTTTAACGGAGCTTGACTTCAGCATCCATCAGTTCAGGGTTTACACTACACAGAAGGAAGCATCTTAGCCCAGTGTCCAGAAAAAGCAGGCACTTCCTGGCTCCTTGAGCAATCATGGCAGAAGGTCATTTTGAAATAGCTGTTTTCTTACTTGTGCAAAATGAATAATGAATAATATTAATAAAGAGAATTTCTTGCCCTGGAAAAAATTAGACAAAAAATGTGTGTGTTTTAAAGAAACAACAAATGAAACCTAGTTTTAAAATGATCAAGGAAAAGTTTCACAAAGTTCACAATCATTAATTCTGAACATAGAACATATTTAAGAGTAGAAAGAATGTCATTTGATCACTAATGCAAAAAAAATTAAATATTCCTTTTATAAAGAGGCCAAAATTTGGGAGGTAGAATCCTGGGGAAACAAGCACACAAACAGATTGTTATAAAATGTTCATGTATGAGAGGAATATGTAATACAAGCAAATACTCTTGAGTTGAAGTTAGAAGCTACTAAAACTTATTATAGTTCTGTATTTTAAAAGTAGTGACAATTGTACCATACTATTATATAGTTAACTTTGATCCTAAACTTTAAAAACTCTAGTGCAAAATTGATTGATGACCAAGTTTTTATAAAAATGAATAAAATAGTGTTTCATCTGTAAGGAAATATATAAAGACCTATTCAACCCAAACTAGCTTACATTAAATTTGTACTTTTTGTTCCAATTTATTTCACTATATTAAAAAAGGTATTTTTAAAAAATTCACTGTATTTTCTTCTTTCCCAAATTTTGTTTTCCAGTTAAAGAAGTTTCTGTAATATTTTGAATTCCATCTGAAAGGCATGGTCCCAAAACTTCAAATACATTTTATATCTTAACTTTTTGGATTCAAGGAACAAAACAATTGACAAAGAGATTCAAATTTTAAAGCTATGAGGATTCGTTTGCTACTATCACTGATTAAAAAATGGGTTATTTTTGTAGGTCATATATAAAATGGATTTTTAGCTACAAGTCACATCAGAAAGTTTTCATAGAAGAACCAGCAATTAAAATATGCTAACAACATTCCATGGAACTAAATCTAACAAAATGAAGTTTAATAGAAATAAATTTAGTACTGGACTTGTGTCTGAAAAAATCCATCTGTACAAGAGAGTATGTGAGAGACTAGTATATATACACATAAATACATTTGGAAGCTATCTCACTGTGAAGTAAATGTGAGCCAGCAGTGTGACCTAGTTGCTAAAAGATACAAGTTTAGACTTCAATAATTGGTGAGGAGTAATAGTCCTACTGTGCTCAATCTGTTGTCAAACCACAGATGGAACTGTAATCAGTTTTTTGGTATGACAGATTAAGAGGCAGAAACAAAACTGATATATATCCTGAAGAAGTATCCAGTGCCTTTAATGTAAGTGTAGGAATGACAAATGAGGAATTATTAAAGGGAGCAGAAACGTTTCATTCGAAGAGTGGTAAAATTATAAAGCAGCAAATTGGACCATGGCTTAAATACTTTAGAGGCTTGAAGCACTTTATGGATCCACATCTCTCACAATCCATAGTATAATAGTAATAAAACATAAAAGAAGTCTGAAAACACTGATTCCAATTATGCCTACTATTTTTGACACATCAATACTTTGGCAGTTTTTTTTTTTTTCAGTGTCAGGAATCGAACTCGGGCCCTTGCACTTGCAAGGCAGGTGGCAGAACCACTAAGCCAAATCGCTGGCCCCTGACACATCAATGATTTGAATTATTCAGAAAACACATTTGTTTCTATTACCAGACTTTATGACCATCTTTTAAAAGTTGATACTTCCTTTTCAGCTCCAGTTTAACCTCGCTTTTCAAAAAACTACCCTGCCTTCTGCTGTAATCTTTTGAATTGGAAGAAGGCTCTCACATGAAGTATTCTCTCACTTTTTTCAGAACTCTGCTCAAGTAGTGTCTTACCCATGCTCTTTCAGATTACATTATTACCCCAGAAATGCCACCCAGAAACTCCATGCTGCATTTCCCATTTTTCATTTTCTCTCCTACCATTCATCATCTTATATATTGCTTATTTCTTCTTTTTGGTACCGGGGATTGAACTTGGGTCCTTGTTGCTTGCAAGGCAGGTGGCAGAAACCCTGAGCTAAATCCGCAGGCCCATCATTTTTTTTTATTCCCACTGCAGTCCAATAACCATGAGTGCTGATATTTGTCTCATCTTTTCTTTACTAGAATTATATACCTAAAATATGCACTAGAAAATTGTAGGCACTTCACAGTGAATATTGAGCAACTCAATGGATTATTCCTCACATATTCATAATTTAAGCAATATCCTATTATTTTGAGATTTAATTCTTCATCACATTAAATATAGATATACATTGTTTTCATTATATCACTATTAACTAATTCTTATAGAGAATTCATGACTTACATAAGGTAACATCCTATTAAATTCAATAAAAAAAGTCATCCTGGATTTGATTTTTAATGCGTTTCCACTAAATTTTCTTCTCTTTCATGTGTGTATATGAGTGTACTTGTATGTGGTGAAAGGGTACTGGTATAGAGATTAATTATAAAGAGAGCATATAGTTGTTTCTAGATCACCAAATTTTCATTGCCAATACAGTACCATATAGCATTAATTTGGTAATTATATAACCTATAATAAAGAATAACATCAAACACTTATTAAATTTTACCTAATTTTATTTGCCCCTTATAGGAAAATAAGAGAATGCCCAATAGTTGATATACTTTCTTTTAAAAGTTGTAATAGTGTCTACAGATTTTTTCTTACAATAAAATATTGGTGTCATTCTTTTTGAGAAATCATCATAACCCTAAATAAAACAAGTGGACTATGAAAAATAGATTTTTTTGACATTCACCTAGGAAGGAAATAAAATATTCTAAATAGAAAACTCATAGGTAAATGGAATACTAACTCACCCTAGTTTTACAGGAAGAAGAGAGTTATTTCAGAAAATGACACAGAATTAATTACTTTAAAAGGTTGCTAAACAAAATGAAATCACAATGTTAAAAATGCAAATTTACTTTAAATTTATAAAACATGTTCTCTAATCCCATATCATGCTCTTTTCACTTGTTTTCTTTTAAAATTCAAATTTAATTCTGTTTCAGCTACTTAGAATAGGATTTGTGAAACTATCCCAAGAGTAAAAGTTTTTGACTTCCTAATATTTCACATGGATACCTAGTGGATTATTGAAACCTGCCCTCACTAGAATATTTTAAAAATCACCTCAATCCCTCATTCAAATTCTAAGAGCTCCTGAATAGTCCATCAAGTTCACATTCCTAAATGCATTGCTGCTCCTTTCCCACAGTCGTCCAGCCCTGCGTGCATTTCCAGGTGGTGACTCCCTGTTCACCTCTTTCTCATTCTTCTCTCACCCTTGCCAAGTATTGTTTCTATTTCTCAAACGTGCTAAGTTCAAGATGTTTATTTTATACTCAAGTTTTCCTTCTTTTTCTTTTTTTCATAATTTTTCCCTTAAATTCTATTAAGTTCATTTCACCTAGGTTTAGTTTCAATGTCACTTTCTAAAACAGTCTTCTTTAATTTTTGGAAATAAGTGATATTTTCCTAACCTTATCACTCTCTACTGTTCTTAATTTTCCTTCTTACTATACCTACCTAAAGTTTTATAACCAGAGCTGGCAATGTTACCTCCTGTTGGAGCACTACTTCAGCAGGCTTGAGGCCCTGGTTTCAATTCCTAGCACTACAGATACAAAATAAATAAATGAATAAAATAAAATTCTATAGTCTTTTTTCTACTGTATTCATTAATTAAAATGTAAAGTATTGAAAAAGGTCATATCATAAACACTTAAGAGTGAGTCTAGCCCATTTATTAAACATATATAATACAAGTGTTGGATAAATGATTAAGAGAGTAGGTTGGAAATCTTAGTGCTAAATTCATACTGATAATATTCAATTACATATGTAAAATAACTTAGTTGAGTTAAATGAAAACAATTTATGATGGAATATGGCACAGAACCAAATTTTAACCCTCTTTCCATGGAAGAGGCTGACTTAAAAGTACTAATGTAGGAATATTTGCATATGTGCTTAAGTCCCAGGATGAAAAATCTCTCTTACTAAATAACTACTAAGAAAATTTTCAAATACTGAACTTTCTAAAATCTGTTAATGTTTATTTATTTAGCGAAGATGCAACTCTAGTACTTGACATTTATAAAAGGGCCTTCACTATACCTGCTTTTGTTTTAGGTTATCCCATTTGTGACACTGATCTTTCCTTTGTTCATGTAAAATTGCCATGGCCAACTAAAATATCCTAAGTAAGAACAAATCTACTAGCAAATAGTTAAATTTGAAACCAGAAAAAAAAGTATCTCAGGAATTCAAACAAAATATTCTCCAGATAATTAGTCTTAAGAATTTCCTTCTTATTTAATTGTTTTGATAGATTTTACAAGCAAGTTCTATTATGTCCATCTCTTGCTACATTATATAAAGCTAAGAAAAATTAAAATGGTTCTTTGAAGAAATTTTGTTGGGAGTAGAAAATTTGATAATCTTTTATCTGCAACTTGTGACAATTTTTCTTGGGTGGCTGAACTAAAATGCACTCACTCTACATTCAGATAAAATTAACTAATTAGAGTAATAAGCATTTTTTTCTTTAAAAAGTTTTAACTTACTCCTTTTAGGCTGCTATAAAATTGATTTCTATTGAAGACAAATGTATTAGTTTTTACTTACTATATTCATAACAAAACTAACCTCCTACAATTATTAAGCATACCCACCACATGTTGAAATATGTTTAAAAATCAATTTTAATATAAAATGGAAGAACTTTGAAAATATGTATTTATGAAGTTATCAAGACTTGAAAGAACCTTCTACATTTTAATAAGTCCAATTGAATATGTAACATATATAAGATGGCTTGAGATAAAATATTCATTTTTATTTTATTCTAAAATTTATGGAAGTGAAATTTTGTAAAGAATGTGTCGTGAAATGTAGATTATTAATTTTAATATATAGCACTGTGATTAGTAAGGTCAAGGTATAATCTAATGTAAGAAAATAACTCTTGGGGGAAAAAGAACAACAAAGAAAAGAAAACACTTGATGCTAAAATCCTATATATTTTTGGATAAATGTTTGTTGAAATTAAAAGGCATTAAACTTTTTTGCAGAGAACTATAATGTTATTTTAATATTAAATTGAAGTTAAAAATCACATTTGAATTTTAAATAGTTCTTTGTTAAGGATTGTATTTAGTATGCTGTAAAGAGTTTCCATTCAAAGTCTCCTGACTCTTTTCAGTTGAAATTTCTTTTACTATGGCTTCTTGTCATATATAGGATAGGAAATGTTCAGACTAGTTGAGTAGCATGCTGATGATATAATTGGAGAGTTTTAATTGCTAATAAAAAGGCCTTTATTAATCTCCTGTGATCTTTTAAAGCCATTAAAAACTTCCTTGAACAAAGAAGGTATTTAAAATTTAACATTCTGATTCTTAACCATAAGCAAAGTGGTTAAGGACATGATATATAAGAAGGTCTATTTATTTTGAATAAGTGATTTATGTGGTATATTTCTAAATAATACATTGATATTTCCTTAAAATGATTTATATTATATGAAAATTCATAATATAATTTACATCTTTTTGTTTATTACCAAGCATTTGGTTGCCTATGAAATCTTACCTGCTTTCTTAGTTTAAGAGTATTATAAAAAAAAGAAAATGAATATGTGCTTGTATTTGATCTAGGTGAAATTTTATGCGTGATCAAAAAACTTTAAAGATAAATCTAAATTGGAGAGTTTAGCTCTGAAAATTAGGAATAAAAGATTTTTATTACTTTTATTGTTTTACAACAATACACTTTTTAAGTTATAGCTAATTTGCTTTTACAATTTTTCTTATTTTATTTTCATCACAACTTTAACCTGATTTTTTTAATTAACAAAGGTGAGTCTCAAAAACTCAATCAGATTAATTCATTTTTATTAAAATAATTGATCAAACAAATTCATCATTTTTTTATTTTCTAGAATATAATTTTTAAAAAGCAGCTATCTGGAGACTGTGGAGGGAAGATTGCTTGAGTCCAGGAGTTCAAGGCCAGCCTGTAGAACACAGCAAGACCCCGCCTCAAATAATAATAAGTGGAATTTAAAAATAAAAAAATAAAAGCCTTTTAAAAAGGAAAAAAAATCAAATTTTGTGGATACCTCCAAGAAAAGCTTCGGTGTTCTCCCATCAGCCATTCGTGTTGCCTATCATATCACACTAGAAGTAATGTGAAGTCACTAAGTGAACCAGATATTGAACCTGAAATTTTTGACAGGGTAAATACACAGCTGTCATCTTAAATTTGTTACACTCAGGGTTCAGAGAAATATTCAGGCTATGGAAGCCATGTGCAGTCACGCACACACATAGCCAAAGTCCCACTGTCCTAAGAAATGAGAGTTCTATTGATTTTTCAGTTAACAACACTGCCCAAATGCCTGCATTTTCTTCGTAGGTAGGATTAATACACTCTTCTACTTTGATCAATACCTACTTTGGTCAGTAAATGACATTAATTCTCTTTAATAGTTAGGAGACAGTAAAATAAACAAGCATCTAATCAAGCACTCTAACCTAAGGGAGAAAAAGATGATTATGATACAGAACACACAAAGTTATACATAATCACTGCTGAGCTTGAGATCTTATCAGAAATTTTAAAATGCTTATAAGTCTATATTCTATCATTTATCCATTTGGGTTCTCTTAATTATTTAATCACATTATTAACAGAATACTTTGTTACTTTAAGAAAAGTTTTGTATCTCTTTTCCTTGCTAAACCCAATCTTCCTAATCGAATGAACAAACTCTTTTGTTTCAGTAGTATCAACTCCAATTCCATAGTCCATCTCACACTATGTACTCAGTGGATTTGTTGAGTGAATTGTCAATAGATTGAATGTTGTACACTTTTGCTATTCATCCCTTAACTTTGGA
Organism: Fukomys damarensis; assembly: GCF_012274545.1. Taxonomy (NCBI): domain Eukaryota; kingdom Metazoa; phylum Chordata; class Mammalia; order Rodentia; family Bathyergidae; genus Fukomys; species Fukomys damarensis. Next base: position 32,590,993 of record NW_022900936.1, read on the forward strand.
AATTTAGACTTATCAATTCACTATTACAGAAAACACAACAAAAGTATTTGAGAGGTATAGGATTTTAAAATACTACATTGACTTAGAACAATGTACCCCATACATAAAATCTTAAATATTCCTGAATCATTTTCCTTGTGGTATATTACCAGAGACACTATTTAAATCATGTGCTGACCTTTAGCCCTAAGGTGTAGGGAAAGTGGGAAGTGTAGGGGAAAGGCAATAAGGGGAAAGAAAAAAAATATGAGAAAATGAAAAAATGGAAATAAAGTGTTTGTAAAAGGGGAGGGTAGAAGAGGGCGAAGGGAGGGCAGGGGCAAGGGAAAAAAATGAGAACCAAGACCTGTCATGTAAAGGTGCAAGATCCCAATGATGAATGTAATTGTACTGTATTCCTAAAATGTACCGATAAACTCAATGAGAGAAAAAAAAAAGTAAATTATGCACTGATATTTTCTTGTAGCAGGAAGGTTTTAGCCTTTGGCTACTATATATAAAGGAATTGTTTAAGGAAAATCCTATGTGTATTCTGACTGATTGTGCACAAAGTATAATGAAGCAGATGCAGTCACATATTTTCTCATTAAGGGTGTGATGAATGCGGTGTAGAGTAATATGTAGTGAAAGGAGTCAATCTCCTTCAGAAGGTGATATCTGCAAAAAGATTTGAGGCTTGCAAAGGAGTTAGACTATTAAATTAAAGGGATGAACTATCCAAGTAGAAAGCATGGTTAGAAAAATTCTGGCACAATCAAGGAAAAAAAAAATCAGAGTATCATATGGTAGGTATTAAGAGGAAGTTTCTTGATTGTGAAGGAATGTGTATGACACTGTAAACACTTTGTATATTACTGTGAGTCAAATCAATGCATCTTTTGAGTAACTATGTTATATATCCCAAAAGAAGATCTTAAATGTATTGATTGTTTTAAAGAGAACAAGGCTAACTGCAGGAGGTCTTGTTTGGAGCATATTCTCATAATCCAAGGTAAAGTTGATGAAGATCTGAGCCCAGATGGTATCTATGGAGAAGGCATAAATTGGCTGTCTTCTAGATATGTTTTAGATGTAAATTTAACACAATTTCCTGGCAGATAAAGTATGAAAAGTAAGAGGAGCAGAGGTTTTGAGTAGAGTTTAAGCTCTTAGACTTGATCAATTGAAAGAATAGTGTTATATATGTCAATGTATGGAAATACTTTGAGAGTAAGAGCTTATTTTGAGGGAGGAGGGAGCAAGATTAGAAACTCTGATTGATATCAATGTAATATTTGATATATACAAATAATATTTTTCTGTTTGCAAAAATAACAAATGATGTTGAGAGAAAAAATAAAGAAATAAAATCTTCTATGTTTCAACCAGCCAGAAATTACAATTCACAGTATAGCATGTGTGAAAAAAAAAGTGTGTTGTGTACCACCAGTGGAATAGCAGATTTAGAAGTATATCATGTGGTAGGAGTTACATAAACCAAGTAGTATATTAATAATCCATTCCCCATAGATACATGGCATGGGTAAATGTGAATGGATCAAAACTCCTTTATAAGAATTCTGGAAACTGATGAAGAGGCTGTAGTACCAGTGGCAAGGTCAAGGGTGAGAAAAGCCATGTTGAAATAGGTTAAAAAAAAGATCTTTTTTCTTTACCTATGATTTTCTGACCCTGAGGCATCACTGCTCAGATTAATTAGCTCATGGAAGCTCCCTCAGGGAAAAAGAAGACTGAAATGAATGTACATCCAATTTCATCTTTTATAAGAGCTGCCAAGATAGTGGTGTCGGTCTTCACTGATTTAGAGTGCCAACAAAATCAAAATACTTTGCATGTCTGATCAATGCTAAAAAGGGGACATCAGGAATATTAAAATATACAGTACAACAGACAGAATCCAATAAGGATCAATGTGATCATGGGATAGTTTTAAATTCATAGTCACACAGGATTGAAGGAAGGAAAAGAATGGAGAATGCATCCAATATTCTGGCATTTTGGAGAATTTCCCAAAGAACTGGTATCTACCATAACTGATGTGGATACTGCCGGTGGTTTAGATTACTTTGAAAGCCTAAGTACAGCTGAAAACAAAGTAGAAAAAGTTAATTTGCTACTGTGATACCAGCTATAGTCTTTCAGATAGTCCAAGTAAAGCTGCAGGCAGTGAGCCTGTCCAAGAGCCAGACCACAGGGGCCACAAATGGCAGTACTCTAGAGGTGGGGACACTGAAGCCCTTTGGAATTCACATCTTGCCACATTTTGCCCTGGGAGCTGGCCATGACACTACTAGCTTTATACTTAACCTGCTGGCTTTCTGTCTTGCTTTCAGTTCTCCTGTTTCTCCAGTTTAGAATGGTATAATTCTCCTGTGTCATTTTATGATAGAAGAATTTAATTTTTTTAAAGGAGTTCCCAGCTAAGGCTTTGCCTTGAGTCTCAGTATAGAGTTTGGACTCGGACTTAGCAGAAATCCTGGAGATATTAAGATGTGGTGACTCTCAGAGATGGACTAAACGCTCTTAGCATAATGATATGGACATTAATCTTTTGACAACCATGGCACAAGGTAATGTTTTAGTTGTAAAATATTCCCCAAAGAGCTCATTTTTTCCGTGGTAATTGGATTGTGGTGCTCTGTACTTATCAGTGGATTTACACCTCGATGAGTTCAGCAGACAAATATCTTGTTAGATGTGGGGTCTGGTTGGATTTGGCTCATTGTCACTAGCTCTTCTTTTTTTTTGCTCTGGTCCCTGGCTCCATGAGATGGCATCCTACTTCAGGCCTGATTCTATCCAACTGAAGCCACTGGAAAATGTGAAACAAATATAACTGTATTCCCTTATAGAGATTGGGTATTTTGTCCCAGTGATAGGCAAGAGATTAAGACAGATTTTTCTACCAGAACTCACATTTTACCACTTTGTGCCCTGAAGCCCAGAAATGAAGCTATAGAACTTATTTTTGCTAGCTTATTTCAGTCTTGCTTTCATAAAGTTTTTTTTCTATCCCTTTATTTTTTTTAATTATAAATTTAATGTTACATTTTTGGAAAAGAATTGCACAAAGGCCAGGTGTATTATATAACTGTTCAAGGTTTTTGGTTTTTGATTTTTGGTTTTGGCTTTAAAAAAATAATAATTTATTGGTACATTCTAGGTAGACAGTACAGTTACACTCATCATTGGGATCTTGTACCTTTACATGCCAGGTCTTGGTTCTCATTTTTTCCCCTTGTCCCCATCCTCCCTTCACCCTTCTCTCCCCTCCCCCCCTTCAAACACTTTAATTCCATTTTTACATTTTCTCATATTTTTTTCCTTTATTACTCCAATTGGGTTTGCGAATACTTACCCTGAGCCCTTTTATGTTGAGATCACGTAACTCTTTGTTTTTGCAGAAATTCACAGATGTATATGTGACTTGTGTCTCAGAAGAGAGTTGCAATTTTGAAAAATACTGGAAATGTTGAGTCTCTGGGGAAGGGATTATATAGTTTCCAGTAATACACAATATGATTATATTATAGTAGATAGATATATAAACTTGTTATTGTGTTTATTTGTAGATCCAGTATGATTTAAGGAAATGTGTTTGGATAGCAAGATATAAAGTAATGAAATGTGGTGGTTAGGGCAGATTTTCAGTTTAAGTGGCACTGATATTGTTTTTATCTGTAAATCTAGTACAGCTTAAGGAAATGTGTTTGGGTAACAAGATGTAAAGTACTGAAATGTGGCTAAAGTGTAATTTAAATTTGAGTGGCTTTGGGATCTGACTCAGACTGGTGGAGCACGCTGCCTGCTCTGTCTGGGCAGATCATGGGAGGGCAGCCCTGGGATGTACGCATTATCCATGTCCTTCTTTGCCCCCTGTTTGCCATAAACTGAGCAGCACTGCTCTCCAATGCATTTCTTCCACGATGTCATTGCCTGGATCCAGTCAGTCATGGCCTGAAATTGTTACTAAATTAAACCTCTCTCATTTAATTTGTGAGTATTGAATATTTCGTCTCAAAGAGAAGAAAGTTCACTAATACAGTATAGCATCAAACTTTTTCAACTTGATTATAAATGTAATATCTTGTTTCATTTTTTTAATTTCATTTTTATTTTCCTCCAGCAACTTTCCTATATTCTTCCTACGGTCTTCGAATGTGGATTCCGTTGGGGTAGAACTTTCGGCTGTCAGGTTTGTATTTTATTCCTTTAGACAAAGATGCCTACATATATTTCCTCATGACCAGAGACAGATTATGTATTTTGGCAGGAATAAATCATAAATGATACATTCTCACTTCAGCATATTCTAGAGGCACATCACGTCAGTTTGTCCCACTGTTGGTGATGTAAATTTTGATTACTAGGTTAACTGTGTTCAGCAAATTTTACACTCCACTATTATCATTTTTTTCATAGAAATGTAATCTATGGGGAATGTTTCAAAAATTTTTAAGTATCATGCTCATTTTAAAAATTTTACTGGAGTTTTAGGAGTCATTGATGATTCTTGGCTGAATCAATCATTGCTGTGTTGCAAAAGACTTTTCCCCTTGCATTTTTAATTGGAATTATGATGCAGCAAAGAGCTTTTAATTCTGGATTTATATTTTATGATCTACATTTAGTCAACTATTCTTATTGTTACAGTTTTTCCATTCTTAATATTACTTATTGGTCTAATAAGGCTAAATAAAATGTATGGCTCTTAACTGAATCCTGTATCAGGGAAAACTTACCATAAAGAATATTATTGGTATAATTCTATAAATTAAATATTATCAATTTTATAGCTCTATAAGTCCATAAATGTATAGTCTTAAACTAGATATTAGAAAGACTTCCTAATTACAAATACAGTGCAATAATGTCTATAGCTAAAGGACTGATGTTTTTATGTGTAGACAGAGAATAGTGAGAACACTAAGAGCAGTATTTGTGCATAAAACACATTACCTAAATCTTATCATGATGAAATCTTAAACTGAAGTCAAAAAGGGGATGTTAAATACAACTATTCTGTAAATATCGAATAGTTTCTCTGGTGTGAAAAGCTATAATAGTACATAAGACCCTAATGATATAATTGACAGTGTAAAATAGGAAGAGAAGGGCTAAAGGTGTAGGGGAACAGGGAAGGGGAGGGGCAAGGAAATAGGGGAAAAGAAAAAAATATGAGAAAATGAAAAAATGGAAATAAAGTGTTTGTAAATAAGGAAGGAGGAGGATCTGAAGGGAGGGCAGGGACAAGGGTAAAAAATGAGAACCAAGACCTGTCATGTGAAGGTACAGGATCCCAACAATGAATGAAACTGTACTGTATACCTAAAATGTACCAATAAACTCAATGAGAAAAAAAACTATTCTGTAAACTTAAAATAATGTCAGTAGTTTACTGTGAAAGATAACTACACACAGAGAGAAATAAAAATAAAGCACAAAGGTAAAATTTTTAATTGCTGAATTTACTGGGTGATCTGCATGTGAATTTCTTTGTACCATCATGTTACTTGTTGAAAATTTAAAATTTCAAAAATAGTTATAGAAGAGATGAGTAAATTAAAATAATGGAACTGAATTAGGTGCACATCTGTAATCCCAACACTTGGGAGGCTGAGGCAGGAGGATCACAGTGATTCAATGCCAGTCAGAACTACATAGTAAGTTCAAGGCCAATCTGAACTGTATAGTAGGATACTGTCTCAAAAAATGAAATGAGACAAAATAATAGAATTGAAATTACACTAAAATTGTAATCCTTTTCCTGGTGCATACCTCTTTATTATAGTCATACTTTTATTAGAATGTGTAATTTTACTAGCTCCATCCTTCCTATGTGGTTCAACACACATTTCAACTATGATGTAGATACCTAAGATTTTGAACTGCTGAAAAATTTCTCGGTGGTTTCCTTCTCACCTTCAAGATGAGTTGCCAGCTGATTTAAAAAATATCAGTGGTACTGTAAAATATTGTTAAAGTGGATCTTTTTTTCCTTCTAAGAGGTTAAATTTTTATTATGTCTTTCATTTCTATTCAATGCTCACATAGTGAATTTTGAATGGTTAAAGATTTCACACATTGGGCTGGGGATTTAGCTCAGTGGTTCTGCTCCTGCCTTGCAAGCGCAAGGACGTGAGTTCAATCCCCAGTACAAAAAAAAAAAAAAAAAAATTCACACATCTTTATAAGAATCTCTTGTTTTATTTTCTTCCAAGGTATAAAATCAGGATATCAGGTATACCCTCAAATAATTTTTCTCATAAATGAAAGTTAGTATGGAAAACAGTATCCCAATAGACTATCATGATAAGTAAGGAAAGTCATTTCCCCCCTGCCCCCCCCAAAATTGTTACACAATAAAGCGATGTTTCAGATAAACATTGCCAACAATAAAAGGAGAGCAGAAAAGTGCCTTAAATTTGATAGAAATGAATGAAGAGCTTCCTATAAATAAGGATTGCAGAGCATTGACTAACTAAGACATTGGTAAAGTGAGAAGAAATGGAAAATGCTGATCTGAATTGCTGTTTGAGTTGCCAGAGAGATTTCTACTCATGTCAGGAGAACTAGGAGACAAAGGGCAACCAGTCACTAGTTCTACCCACCTGTCTTTCTCTATTAGTCTTCTAAGATAAAGAAGTAGCAATATCTCCAGTTTATCTTAAACTACATTCAACATACTGTGACTCTCATTGACTAAATATGTTCAGCAAAGTTTACTCTTTAATATTTTCACTTTCTGTTTGCATTAATATGTTATCTGTGAAGAACGTTTCCACAATTCACACACATGTAGACACACACACACACACACACACAAACACACACAAGCAGCATTTTAAAAATAGGAAAAAAGGGTCGAGGGATTTAGCTCAGTGGTTCCACCCACCTGCCTCAGAGCAAGTCCAAGGTCCCGAGTTCGATATCTGGTACAAAAAAAAAAAAAAAAAAAAGGAAAAAAGAAAAGTTTGCATATCGTGGTATGTATGGATGAGTGGTGATAAATGGCTCTTATAATGGGCTATATTTTGATTTACTGATATTTCTTGATACAATGGCTTTCTTTGTATTTTAACTTCTATAAAAGTTAAACTATTCCTTATTCCTTAAGTCAATTCATACATTTAGGTTCCATTCTTTGTTAATGACATATATCAGCAGAAGGGAGAAAATTAATCATTACAGATTTTATTCTATAGATAATATTATTATTCTATAAATAATATGAATTATGGATACTAAAACTGATCATCATCAATGAAGTAGGAATGGGGGAAATCTTTATTTGCAAGTGAATTTTTACAAAACACTAATGACAGAACTTTCCAGATTGTTGTCTTTGAAACTGATCTGTATGCATTTCTTTGAATTGTTAAATATTCTAGTAACAGGCAAAACATAGGGACACATAAAGGAGAAGCAGCTGAGAGTAAGCTTTTCTTATTTAAAATGTGAGGCAAAGATTGTTCACAAAGATCACTTTTATTTCATTTTTCAATGGAAGGAAGTATGGTCTACATTCTCTTCTGCATCCCGTCTTGGACCATATAAATTTTGAAATTGTTAAGTGATGAGGTCACTTATTTCTGTACTTCATATATGCGAATTTTTCTTCTGCTTTAATCCTGAGGAACTTTTATTTTAATATGCATGCTTCCACGTTGTGTTACCTTCTTATATCGCACTTAAATATGAGCTATTTAGAGGAACTAAAGGGAAGAAGCTACCTGATTCTCTTTCACTTGTGTAAATTTCCTGTTCTTATAAAGTAGAATAGAACAGGAAGTTATCATCCTGCTCCACCCCATGTAAGGTCTAATTGTGCAAGCTATTTATTCTGCTAAATTTCTCTTCATTTCATTCGATCCAGTCAGACAGCTTTCAGAGACAGATACTTGATGTTTGATTCTTTATGAAATAAATTGAAAATCCTTTGTCCTGTAAAGGTCTACCTTTCTCCAATGACGTTCTTTCAGAGATTAAATTGTAATTACTTTTCGTCTTATCAGTAGTGATGTCTAAACTGTGAATGATATTTTTTCTCAGACAAGATACAAAAGTCATCAACATTTCAGTTCATGAACATATTTAGTCTATTCAAAATGTAAATCTTTCATAATGACAAGAATTATAGAATTGCTTGATTTTTATATAGACATATGTAAGAGAGGAAAAGAAGATGGGAAATAAGTAATTAAATGTAAAAATGAAAGGATTAGACAAATTGCATGCATAAATGGGAAATGAAAGTGATGAAAAAACATAAATTAGATGCTCTATCACCAAATATATCACAAACAAGTGTATTATTAGATCAAATATATTAGTTAAAACAATGAAATTTTTATTTTAGATTATTTCCTCATAATGTTCTTGGTAAAATATTACTCAAAATTTGTGAATATGTAGCATGGCAATTTTAGTCACAATAGTTATATAGTTAACATGTATTAGAAATTCATTATCTAATAGATAATGTCCTTGAAGGCAATTTAACTGTTTAGTTGAACAACATCCAGTAGGTATGTGTTGTTGTTATCTAAAATTTGCAAATAAAAACTAAGGATTAGAGATTTAGTATCATTTCTCAGTGTCATAAATCTGATAAAAGCATCAGAAATTTCTTCCTATTTCACATTATCTATTATGCATTCTGATCCTCATTTAGACTTTCAGTTTCTTACACAAGAGAAACTATTTGGTGTGAAATAGGAAGAAAATATCCAAAGGATAAGGGGAAGTTGGGGAAGAGGGGAGGGTAAAGGAAAAAAGGGAAAGGAAAAAATATGAGAAAAGAAGGGAAAAATAGAAACAATGTGTAAATAGGGAAATAGAGGGGTGGAGGGAGGGAAGCGGAATGGGAAAAAATAAGAATGATGATCTACCATACACGTGTACCAATTAGCAATGATAAATGTCATCATCAGTATACCTAAAATGTACTAAAAAACTTAGTGAATTAGAAAAAAAACGTGTCATAAGTAAAATTTAAAATTGTGCTGTCTCTTCCAAGAATCTGGGAATATAAACACTTCATGAAACATGATTTACATGTAGTGATTTCTAGCAGTCATATCATATTTAAGTGGTATTTTCTATTGAAACTGAAGAACAGAGAAAATTTTGATGGCAACTAATAGTAGGAGCAACACAGAGATGGCAAAACTTAAGGTCATCATATTTAAATACCCTCACCACCATAATGTGTAAAAGTTGATCAGGATATTGGAGGATTTTTTAAAGCAGATTATTGAAGAAATTTAAATTTTCTTAGGGAATAGATTTGCTTCTCTGCATACTTAAGGGGAGAAGTTGAAAGGAGACACTTCAGCTTCAGAATTACCTTTTGAAATTAAAGACTGATGATTGATGTTATTGAAATGCCTGAGAACATAATAAGAGGGGAAATTTTCATTCTCGTGGTTTTCTTGTGTCAAGAATGCCTGGCTGTCTCTTATGTACCATACATACTAAGGTACTGTGGGGGCAAGTCTTCCTTTTCAATATTGCAGCCTTATACACAAATTAACTAAAGGAAAAATATGCTTCATGTGGTTCTACACGCTTAGCACCTAAGGTAGCAGTGACCAGCAACCATGATAAATAATGAAACTGGAATCAAAGGGTTCTCAGCAAATCACAAATAAGTTGTATACTTGAGGGGATTTTTAAAAAACAGTCATGCACATAGATTATGACTTTGGATCACAATTTTAAACAAGTTGAAACTTTTTGCCCACCTGTGTCTCCTCTCACCTTTCTACTTTCCTTTGTGTCATGGAGGATATTCACTACTGTTTAGCAAGCTCAGATATAGCAGAGATGTGAAAAATAGTGAGAGAGATAAATAGCCAAAGGCTCTCCAACTTTACCTGGTTGTGATTAGAATTGTCAACTCTAGCTGATAAGAATGAGAAAGTTTTATTTTGAAGTGAATTGTAGTATTTTGAAGTTTTAATTGTAGTATTTTATTCATTATGAATGTTTTATTCATATTCACTATATATGCTTTAGGATTTTTTACATAGATTTTAATTTTTACAAAAGTATTGGGTTCACAAGAAAACAGAGAAATATGTAAAGTAATTCTCATATATTCCCTACTCTAACATACATAAAGGCTAGATCTAGATCTAAACATATTATTTAAATTAATTTTATTGGTACACTTAAGGTATAAAATATAATCACATGACATTCATCATTAGAAATTTGCATAATAAGTTTTTTTCCTTTCCCTTTTTTCCTTTACCCTCCCCTCTCCCCCAATTTCCCCTTATCCTTTGGATATTTTCTTCCTATTTCACACCAAATAGTTTCTCTTGTGTAAGAAACTGAAATTTGCATAACATAATCCATCTTGGTTCTTATTTTTCCCCATTCCCCTGCCCTCCATTCAACCCCTGTACCCCTCCCTATCTACAAGTAATTGTTTCCATTTTTTCTTTTTCTCATATTATTTCATTACCTCCTTTCTTTTCCCCTACATGTCCCACTTCCCCTTTCCCTTTGTACCTTTTCTTCCTATTTCACATTGCCTATTATACCTTTTAGTCCTTATTTACACTTTCAATTTCTCACACTAGAGAAACTATTTGGTATTTACATGTGTCCTTTTTATTTCACTTAAAAGTATCACCTCAATGTGCAGCCATTTAGCTATAAATGTCTCTACTTTCTCTTTCTTTATGGCTGAGTAGTACTCCATTTCCTATTAAAGCCACGTTTTCTTTATTCCATCTCCCATTGATGGACAACTGGGCTCCTTCCAAGTTTTAGCTATCACAAATTTTGCTGCTATGAACATGGGTACACATATATCACTGTGTTACAATTATTTTAATTTTTTGGAGAAGATATCCAGCAGGGGAATAGCTGGGCCAAATAGGACTTCCAACCCTAGTTGTTTGAAGTATCTCCATACTGATTTCCACAGCAGTTGCACCAGTCTGCACTCCTACCAGCAGTGATGCAGGGTTCTTCTTTCCCCACAGCCCTGCCAGCATTTGTTATTGGTTGATTTCCTGATAGCAGCCATTCTTTCTGGAGTGAGGTGCAATCTCAGTGTTGTTTTTATTTACATCACTCAAATGACCAGTGATGTTGAACATTTTTTCATATATTTATTTGCTGCCTCTACTTGTTTTTCTGAGAAATGTCTGTTCATTTCTGATGCCAAATTTTGGATTGGGTCTTTAAATGTGGGAGGTCTGATTTTTTAAAATTCTTTATTTCTTCTAGATAGTAGACCTTTGTCTGAGGAAGAATTGGTGAAAAAATTTTTCCCACATTGAGAGTTATCTCTTCACATTTTTGGTCACTTTTCTTGCTGTGCTGTATGAAGACTCCCATTTATTGATTGTACTAGTTCACAGGCACCTGAAATTTTGTTCATAAAATCTTCCTACACCTTTTACTTCAAGAATTTTACCTAACCTCTTGTCCAGCTGGTTTAGTGTTTCTGTTTTAATATTTAGGTATTTAATCCATTTTTATTTTAGTTTATTGCATGGTGAGAAATATATGTATAGTTCCATCTTTGGCAAGTTGAAACCCAGTTTTTCCATCACCATTTATTAAAGGGCTATCTTTCCTCCAGTGAGGGTGTTTGGCTTATTTATTGAAGATGAGGTGGCTGAGGATTTCTGGAGTTGTTTCTGCATCTTCTAAGTTGTTCTACTGATCCTCAGGTCTGTTTTCTTTGCCAGTACCATGATGTTTTTATCACAGCAGCTTTGTGGTAGAGTTTCAAGTTGGGTATTATGATACCCTCTGCTTGTCTTTATTGCCTAGAATTGCTTTTGCTTTTCTAGGTCTCTTCTGGTTCCAAATAAATTTTTAGGTTTTTTTTCTAAAGATCTGTGAAGTGTACTATGGGATTTCAATGAGATTGCATTGACTCTATGTAGCAGTTTTGAGAGTATGGTCATTTTCACTATGCTGATTCTTCCTTCTCAGGAGCAAGATGTGTCTTTTGATTTTCTGATATCCTCTTCAATCTCTTTTTTCAGAATACTACAGGTTTCAGAGTAATAGTCTTTGATTTCATTTTTTAACTTGATTCCTAGGTATTTCAATTTTTGGAGGCTATTATGGAAGGAATTGTTTGCCCCATTCTTCTCTCAGTGAGTCTGTTTTTTGTTGTACAAGAAAGCTATTGATTTTTGTGTGTTGATCTTGTATCCAGCTCCTTTGCTGAAATTGGTTAGAAGACTTTTGGTGGAGTTCTTGGGCTCTTCTATATAGAGTATCATATCATCTGCAAACAATGCCAATTTGATCTCTTTATTTCCTATCTTTATTCCTTTTATTTCTTTCTCTTGTCTAATTGCTGTGGCTAATATTTCAAAAAAAAAAAACTGAAATAAACAGGAGGGTTAAAGTGAACATCTTTGTCTTGTTCCTGATATCAGCACAAAGGATTTCAGTTTTTGACCATTGGTATGATTTTGGCTGTTGGCTTTTCATAGATGCTTTTTATCAGATTGAGGTAGAGACTGTCTATGCCAAATTTTTGGAGATTTTTTTTCATTCAACATAAATCCATGTTGGATTTTGTCACATGTTTTTTTTTGCATCTATTGAGAAGATCTTATGGTTTTTCTCCTTGGCTCCATTAATATAGTGTATTACGTTTATTGATTTGCATATGCTGAACCATCCCTGCATCCCTGGGATGAATCCCATATGTTTGTTTTTGGTTTGTTTGTTTATTTGTAGTTGAGTCTGACCTGGAACTCACTATGCAGCCCAGGCTGGTCTCGAACTCAAAGAGATACTCCTGCTTCAGCCTCTCTGGGATTACAGGCATACACTACCATGCCTGGTGAATGATATTCTTGATAATCTTCTGCATTCTATTTACAAATATCTTATTAAGGATTTTTGCCTCTATGTTCAGTAATGAGATTGACCTGAGTTTCCCTTTTTCATTGGATCATTCTCTGCTTTGGAGATCAAGGTGATGCTTACTTCCAGCAATGAATTTGGGACAACTTCCCTTTCACTTTCACTGAAGAGTTTAAATAGTAGTGGCATTAGTTCCTCTCTAAATGTCTTCTAGAATTCAGCAATGAAATTATCAAGAGCCAGGCTCTTTCTTTCTTTCTTTCTTTCTTTCTTTCTTTCTTTCTTTCTTTCTTTCTCTCTCTCTCTCTCTCTCTTTCTTTCTTTCTTTCTTTCTTTCTTTCTTTCTTTCTTTCTTTCTTTCTTTCTTTCTTTCTTCCTTTCCTTCTTTCTTTCTTTCTTTTTCTTTCTTTCTTGAACCGGGGATCAAACTTGGGCCCTTGTGCTTGCAAAGTAGGTGGTAGAACTACTGAGCTAAATGCCCGGCCCCTGGCTATTTTTAGTTGCTAAGTTTTTATTTACATTTTCAATTTCTTTGATTGATATTGGGTTATGTAGAATTTTTAGGTCATCTTTGTTCAACTTTGGTAATTTACATGTATTGAGGAATCTGTCCATTTTTTCTGTAATTTTCATCTTACTGGGGTAAAACTTCTCAATGTAGATATTGATGACTCTCTGGATTTCTGCTTGGTCCACTGTAATTTCACTTTTGCCTTTCTAATTTCATGAATTTGGACCTTTTCTTTCCTTACCTTAATAAGGTTCATTAAGGGTTTATCAATTTTGTTTATTCTTTCCAAAAACCAACTTTTGCCTTCACTGATTTTTTTTGTATTGTTCTCTTAGTCTCCATTGCATTGATTTTGGCCCAGATCTTTATAATTTCTTTCTTTTTATGAGCTTTGGGTTTGTCCTGCTTGTCTTTTTCTTGAAGCTTGAGGTTTAGCATCAGGTTGTGTACTTGAGCTCACTTTGTTTTGCTAATATAAGCATTCACTGCTATGAATTTCCCTTGTAAGACAACTTTCACTGTGTCTCATAGATTCTGATATGTTGTATGATCATTGTCATTTCACTGTAGAAACTTTCTGATTTTGTCTTTAATTTTGTGTGTGACCCATTGGTTATTCAGAAATGTTTTGCTGAATTTCCATGTGTTTATGAAATTCTTTTTGCTATTGATCTCCAATTTCTTTGCACTTTGATCGGATAATATACAGGGGATAACTTCAGTTCCTTTGAATTTACTTAAACATGTTCTATGAGCAATTATTTGGTCTATTTTGGAGAATGACCCATATGTAGCTGAAAATGATGTGTATTCTGATTTTGTGGAGTGGAACACTCTAAATATCTGTTAAGTTCATTTGTTCAAGAGTTTGATTGAGGTCATTTCATTGTTTATTTTTTGTCTACTTGATCTATTTGTGACAGTGGAGTATTGAAGTCCCCCACTACTATTGTATTTGTGCTTATATGATTTTTCATGTGCATTAGTATTTGTTTTATATAGTTGGGCACACTAGTGTTTGGTGCATATATATTTATGATTGTCATGTCTTCCTCTTGGACTGTTTCGTTTACAAGGATGTACTGCCCTTCTTTGTCTCTCTTAATCAGTGTTGGTTTGATGTGCAAAGATGGTAGCCACTCCTGCTTTTTTTGTTTACTTCCTATTATATGGAATATTGCTTCTACTCTTCAACTTTACAACCTTCGTCTTTAAGTTTAAATCAACTTTAAGACTTTCCACCTTCAGCTTTCCTTTTGTATTGTGTTTCCTTTATGGAACATATTGTTGGATCTTGCTTGTTGACCCATTCTACCAGTCTATTCCTTTTGATTGGTGAATTGAAACCATTAACATTGATGGCTATAACTGATATGTATTGACTTATCCTTGCCATGACTTTTTCTTTTTGTTGGATTCTCTACCTTTGCATTTAATTTCTTGTCATGCCTGATGGATTCATTCTGCTGGGCTACCTGTGGTTGTGATCCTCATTTTTCTAGGATATTATTTAAAGATTTTTGGAGTGCTGGTTTTGTATTCATGAAGTTGCTAAGGTGCTCTGTGTCATGAAAGTATCTTATTTTCTCCATCAATTTTGAAATATAGTTTTGCAGGGTATATCAACCTGGGTTAGAGGTTGTTTTCCTTTAGGAGATGAAGTACATCATTTCATTCTCTTCTTTCCTTGAGGGTTTGTTTTGAGAAGTCTTGCTGTGATTCTGATGGGCTTTCCTTTGTATGTGATTTGTTTCTTTTCTCTAGTTGCTTGTAGAATTTTGTTCTTCTGTTGAGTCTCTGGAATCCTATTATATGCCTATGTGTAGATTATTTTTTGTCAAAGCTAGTTGGAGTCCTATATGCCTCACTTATCTGTATGTCAAGCTCATTTTCCCTATATGGGAAATTTTCTGCCATTACTTCTGTGAACAGTTTTTTATGTCATCTGCACGCTCTCTTGTTTCTTCCTTAACTCTGATCAATCTTATGTTATTCATCTTTGCATCATCTTGTAGATGCTGGATTGATTTCTTACAGTCCCTTACTATTTTTGGGAAAATTTTCTTTTCCTGGTCACTAATTGCAATCTTATCTTCTATATCTGAAATTTTGCCCTTGCACTGGCTCATTCTGCTGTATAAACTTTCAATGGAATATTTAATCTCCTGCAAATCTGTTTGCATCTGTTTTATGGATTCCATTTGTTTCCTATGTTGGATTCCATCATGTTTCTCAGCTCCTCTACTTATATATCTATGTCCACTCTATATTTATTAATCATGTCTTGTATTACAGGCATAATCTCTGCTGTTATACAAGATTTTCCCAGATCCTCTTTGTTGCCATTTCAGGGAGTGCAGGTGGTTGACTATCAGTTTTTTCCATCTAGTTGCCCTCTGGGGTTGCCTTAGGTGATCTGAAGGTCTGGTCACTTATGTGTCTTCTTATTTCAACAGATGCATCCTACTGTGCCTTTGTTGAAGCAACTTTTTGCTCACCCAGTGGTCTTCAATTCTCAGCAAGCTACCAAGCAGCTTTTATGCTGCTGCTCAGCAGTACACCAATTCCTGGGTTCAGAATGGTAGCCTTCTGGATCCCTGAGCTGACCTGTTGTCTGGGCAAGCTTCTGGCTTGGGTCTTGCACACATTGTATGGTATCTAGGTGTGCATCTCTTTGGGGCCCCTATGTAGCTTTTGTCTGGGAGGGTTTTTTGTCTGATGGTTGTGTATCCCAGTTCCTATTGTCTGTACAGGCTTCTGTTTAGGGTCTCTGTGGATTAATCAGTGGTATCTGGATGAGCTTCTGGTTGTTGCTTGTGTTTCTGTGTAGTTCTTTTCCCAGCAGTTCCTTGGCTGTGGTGAATGGTATGGTGGGTCTCTGGTTGAAGCTTGTGAGTCCATGCAGCTCTTTTATGGGTGGGCCTTTGGCTTGGGTGGATTTGTTCACACCTTTGGGCTTGGAGAAGAGCCTTGGCTGGGATCCACCTGCAGCCATGTCACTCTGGTCCACATAGCTTTTCCCAGGGATCTGTGCACACTTACCAATGGTATCATGGGCCTCAGGCTAAAGTCCAATCTATATTAATGTATCATTTTCACCCAGAGTTCATAGTTTACATTTGAGTTCACAATTGGTGTTAGTTATTCTGAGTTTTGGCATGTGTATAATAATCTATTCACTATTATAATATGCAGTATAATTTTGTTTCTTCAAATATATGCTCTTTCAAGTAATCTCATGTCTTACTCCCCTAATCTCTAGAAACCAATGGTCCTTTTACTGTCTGCTATTTTTTGCCTTTTTTATGGTCAAATATATTTAGAATTACATAGCTTTTAGACTCTTCATGTTGGCTTCTTAATATTCATGTAATATTCATGTAAGTTTCCACATGTCTTTTCATGACTTGACAATAAATTTATTTTTCAGTTCTGAAATACCATTATTTGGGTAAATCAGAGTTTATTATTCATGTGTATGTTGAAAGAAATCATGGTTGTTTTCAAATTTTAGCAATTATGAATAAAAATGATGCAGTAGCTCATACTAGGACCAAGTACCTAACATTTCAGAAATTGAAGGAGAAGCTTAATTGGTCCATTGTTTCAGAAGTTTCATTCTGTGCATTATGGCGTGTATCTGGATGTTTCCTCATTGCCTCCTGGGGCTATTCTGAGGTGTCTAGAACTAGGGTGTGTGAATATGGATTAAAAGTGCATAATTAACTTATTCTACTGATTGGTTTAGCACAGTTCTAGGTGTGAATAATGTGAAGTCATACCTTAGATATCAGTGCCACCAAACAATACAATTGTAGGCTGAATGAAATAAAAGTGAAAGGGATGCTTTATACTGCTGCTTCACTCTTTTCTGCCTGTTCTACCATGACTGTTTCTCTTCTGTCATGCTATCTGTCTTTGGAGCCAGACAACTAGGAACTGAAACTATGAGCTAAAATAAACATTTTCTCCTTTAACTTGTGCATGTCAGGTAATTTGTCTCAGCAATAAGAAAGTAACTAAACACTATATGCAAATAGCTCTAATTTGGAGACATCATGGTAAAAGGGCATAGTGAACCAAAGCTGGTTACTCCACGGTTGTGAAGAAGTAGAGCTGGAAGAGCACCAGAGAGGAAAGGGCCAGGTTCCACATATAGACCCCAAGGTCATATCTCCTTTCCCAGTCCCACCAAGAAACACTCAGAAAGGTGCTTTATAAATCACTAAGTAGTGCCCCAACCCATCAAGTTGAAAATTACACTCAACCATCATATTTCACTGCTTGTCAGCTTGACTCCAAATAGATCGCCTTAAACCATACTTAATCCCCAAACAAAGACAACAAAAAGTTGGCAGTTTTGATGATACAACTGTTCTGTGTACAACAGAAAATGCAATAATTGTTTCCTGAAAAATCTTAACATTTCCAACAGTTTTCAAAGGTCCCAATTCAAAATTTCCCCTGAAACTCAAGGCAAGCTCTCAGTTTTGTATACTTGTAAAAATGAAAAGAAGTTAAATATCCTCAAGTATAATGGCACAGGGTAAACATTCCAAGAGCACAAAGGAAATAACAGAAAGACAGAACAAAATAGTACCAAAGCATGGCCAAAACCCTCCAAGGCAAACATTAAGTCCTATAGAACTATATTCAGGATCCTTGGCAGTTGTGATAAGAAGTGAATTCTAAAGTTCTTGGGAAGCCCCTTCCCACTGGCCTAATTGATCACAAATCACATGCTCTCTCCCTCTCTTGGACTGGCTGTGCTTGTTCTCTATGGTTGTCTTTCGCATATATTCCATGTTCTGCAATTCTCTGATGTCCCAGTTTGCCCAAACACTTCCATCTTCCCAGTTACAGCTTCATGCATCACCTTCTTACAGTCACATTTCGTGACCTCCCAAGCCTTTTAAATCTTGGATGAATCCTCCAAAACCACATAGTTCATGCATTCTGCATGTCCAAACAAATGAGAACAAATGGATATTACCAGTTTAAGTAATGGCCAGGTCCCCTTGAACCAGAGCTGAAGTGGACTTTGAGTCCTAGAAAGTTGACCATATGAAATGAATCCTGGGGAATTGATTTACTGTGTGGCCTTCTCCAACAGTGGCTTGGTCACCGTCTTCTCAAATGAAGGGTTTACACTTCTGCAATCTCGAACTTGATTGCTGTGGGTAGAGTCTTGCTGATTCCCAAGATAGCCTCAAGGCATCTGTCTTCTCTCTGTTCAAAGTACGTGGTGTGGTTGTAGTAGCACTAATTGCTTCAGAATTTGTACTTCATTTGGCCACAACGCTACACATTTTTCTTTTCTGGTCAAAAAATTGAGGTTTTCAAGTGCATCTTCCTTTTGCTCCCTATTCTCAATATGTAGTTGCCTAAAAGCAGCCATTAGCATCCATGCCATAAACTGAATATTGGATCAACTTGATATTTCCTTTGGCAGTTTAATTAGTCCACACTCCTAAACTCAGTCCTCTGCAAAGTCTACTGCCATGGACAAAGTGTAGACATTTTTTCTTCTTATGACAAAATGTAACATGCGATCTAATCCAATTCCCAAAGGAGTCCTAATTTTCACCGGAAGACTCAGAAGACTGGCCTTAACCATTTATAGTCCAGTAAGTATTCTGGTCTTCAGAGCTCTGATAAAAATTGCTCATCAGGCTCTTCTTGCAGCATTCTAGAGCTTCTCCAGTCTGTATCTCCCAAGTTGTCAAAATTTCTCCCAAAAATAAATATCAAAGGCTTTTTAACATCTTGGCAGGTATAGTCATAAAGACCCTACTTCTCTGGTACCAATTTTCTGTATTAATTATCTTTGCCATTGCTAGAAGCAAATTCTCAACACCTGCAATTTAAAGGAAGAAATATTTAATTTGGCTTGTAGTTTCAAGGATATCAGTCTATAAATAGTTGGTTGCAAGGCAAAAATATGGAGAAAGGCCATGGTGGAAAAAACTGCTCACTTCATGTTGGTGAGGAAGCAGATCACCAGGGTAAATCACCAGAGAGGAAGAGGCCAGAGACCAGATATAGACCCTAATTCCTCTATAACCCATTCAGACATAACCAGAAATGTGCTTAACTAGGTGTCTCACAAGCCAATCAATTGAACAAGTGAACTTAAATGTCACAACTGGTGTAAACATTTATTTTCAGATATTTCTTCATATATCATTTCAGTTCACTTGGGAAAACACCAAGGAATGTGTGTGCTCTGTTGTATGGTAAGATGACGTTTCTTTTGTTAAAAATTAATGAACTGTTCTAAAGTTATGTGCTCTTTACATTTCCACCAGGAATAAATGAGGTTTTTCTGTTGTTATATGTTTTTGCCAGTATTTGGTGTTGTCAGTGTTTTACAGATAAGCATTATTGTTCAGAAAATATTATATCATAAAATCTAGAAACTCAGAAAACTTGTCCAAAATTTTATTGGTGATTCAATATCTAGCCCTACACATTAGTCTAAGAATAAAGGAGAGTCACAAATCCTCCCTGAAAATTATTATTTAGGCATTGTGCTTAAACACTTTATCAGAAGATAACACTACTATCATTTTAAATTCAATACAATGCATCTATACATTTTAATGGATTCTTTATAATTTATTCATTCTACAATTGAATGAATTTAGGAATGTATGAAAATATTAACCCAAGTTAATCTGTAGAATATTCATTACTTTTATGCTTTGATTTAAAATTCACTACATCTCTTACCTAAATGTGCCAGGCATTATGTTAAAACTGGGAGTAAATATATGAATAAAATATAGCTTTTGTCTTTAAATAATGTATTAGACAAAGTTTTGTTGTTAAATATGACAAAAATTGTTTATACCGCCGAAGAATAAGCATTAATTTATTGCTTAATAATTGGAGAGTTGAGAAAGTTGGCTTTAAAAATTCAGGGTCTCTGTCTTATTATATCTCCTTTGGAGTTTATCACTTTATTTTATCACTGTCTTATTACAGAGAAATTGCTTTAGAGTAGCTAAAGTAAGAGCACTGTTGAACTATCAGAATACATCATTTTTTTACAATGAGAGAGAGAGAGAGAGAGAGAGAGAGAGAGATCCTTTCTTCCTTCACTTATCCTAAAAGTTCAATTCTACCAACATGACCTCTATATTCATCTCCACATTTTCTGAAATAATTATGTCTTGAATTAGAAAATAACTTTATTGTTAGCATGTGAAAGAACTTTGCCTCTCTAACTAACCCAAAATATTAACAAAGACTCCACATAAATGCTTATATAAGACATAAGTATGTGGTGTAGTAGGCAACAGGAAGAATAATCAAGCATGCTTTATCAAAAATTTCCAGGTAAATCTTCCTATTATCCTTCCATAGTTGCATTGAAAAATGGTTCATCTCTGACTCATATGTTATTTATATATATGCAAGAGATTTTGGTTTTAGGAGATTCTGAAATTTCCAGTGGAATCTTTGTACAAATCAGCAATTGTGTACCTAAACCAGGCCATGAAATCTATTAAAACAGAAATATCAAAATGTACAAATATTAAATCCTAGTAACATTAAAGAGATATGACCCCTAAATCGAACACCATAGCTTTTCTTTAACTCTGTAATTCTTATCTTGACAAAGAGATAGAGCTAGACTGCAGATAATCCCAGAAATAAGCATAGAATTGTTCCAGTTCAACTGAAACATAACTTTACCTTACAGCAAGTATGTGGTAAATAACAAGAAGGATAACTTCTTATGGACTAAAAAGAAAAATATATAAAAGAGGAAAATATACAGGGCTTTAAAAGTAGGGTGGAAATATCCTTTATATGAAAATAGAGGTTAGAGCTGGTATAAATAATGAGGTCATTAAGAGAAAAATATTTAAAGCCACCCTAAGGAAGAAATGAGTGCTAAACTTGAAAAAAAATACTTGTAATTTTGAGCATGTTACCAGAGCATTTATGAGCGAATTCTAGAGTAGAAATGTTTTATATTTTTTCTAGGAAATTTATCTCTGTTTTTCTTCAGAAAAGAGTGTTATAAGTTGTTTGCCTTTGTAGTGTTGTATCTAATTCAGTTTTTATAGATATTAATTGGACTATAGCTATTTAGATATTGTGACTCAATATAATGACAGGCTAAATGATAAAGTGGTCGAAATCAGTTTTTCTGGCTCCTCTTTTGTGGGAGAGACCCAAGAATTCATTTCCTTTTCCACTATAGGAACATGTTGGTATTCAGTCTATAACAGTTAAGTAAAAGAAAAAAAAAAGTTTTAGAATTAGATAAAAGATCAGGGTCGTGAAACCAGTAGAAATAAAAGGAACATATGGACAAGCACAAAGCACACATGGATATTATTTTACCCATGGAACTGACCTGTCTCAGTAGAAAAAGACCAATAAGTATCCCTGAAAGGGCACATGGTTCCCTACATCTATACAAAAACAACAAAACCTTTTCAAATAGACAGATGCCATATTAGGAAACAGAAAATGAGTTCTGCAAATCTGACATAATAAAATACATCCAGACACATTATTTAAGTCAACATTGGATATATTGAACATTTAAACAACAACAAAAAGATAAGCTGTTGAAATACTGAAGTTTGAAACAGGTTATTAGGCAAATATTTATTGTACTTCATACTACGAGAAAGGAAGTAAGAGAGACAATTTTGGTCACACCAAAATAATCATGCTTTATTGTGGATTTTTTCCATGACTGCTTTTTTAAGAAAAAAAAAATCTTGATTTAAAACACTGAAGATTATTACAATCACATTACCATTATGGTTGTTTTTCAAAATTTTAATTTCTAATAATATAGTAATTTTCAGTACATAATGATTAAATTCCTTCTGGGAAGTTGGTAAAACATATCCATAACACTTTTTCACTTTTTAATCCTTTTCTAAGTTCACTTTGCTTTCCCCTTTCTCCTTTCCTTAACTTTTAAAATATTTTTCAGTCACTTCGATGAAATAAATGACAATTGTTGTTTCTTGATTATTCATAATTCTATGTGTAGTAGTTTGAATAGTGGCTCTCAAAAGTTCATGTCTACCTCGAATCTAATATATTACATTTTTTGAAAATCGGGTCTTTGAAAGGGTAATTAATTGAGAGAAGCCATACTGGATTGGGGGAAAGCATAAATATAATTATATGTGATTTTATGAAAGATGAAATGCCACATAGAGTATAAAAAAAGACAGAAGTGAGAGTCACACATCCTTAAGTTGAGGAACAAATATACAAGAAAGGATTCTTCCCTATAGCTTTCAGAGATAACATGGACCTGATTGAACCTTGATTGTGGGTTTGTTTCATGTTTTCCTGAACTCTGAGAAAATATACAATGATATCTCTGCTGACCAAAATTCTGTTCATGAGCAATTTAGTTTACATCAGAAGCACTTTGTGACATTTTATTTGCTGTTAATTATGCCACATCAGGTGACTAGAAATGTGGCAATCTTCTCCAGAGTTATGGGATGAATTACATTTGTGAACCAAAGTATGACTGCAGTTCTTTTGACTAAAGCTACCAGTTTTCCACTTATTTGTTGTGGTATCCCCAAAAAGAAAAGCGTTTGGAACCAGGATGTAGGTGGTCCTGTAGCAAATATCTAAATATGTGGATGTTTGGGAATTGGGTAATAGGTATAGGATAAATGAATTTTGAGATGCTTGGTAAAAAAACAATGGACTGCCTTTAAGGCATGACTTGCAGACATCACTGACATTATTAACATTCTGGAGAGGCAACTGGTGAAGTGAGGACCAGGATAAAGAAAGCTTCTCTATTCTAGAGAATGTATATTATCACTATACGTAAATCATTAGAACTATAAATCTTTGAAATACTAAAAAAGAAATGAGACATTACTTAAGGGAGAAAAGGTGATTTTGGTTATAAAGGAGTAAAAAACTTGCACAAATTGTGTTCTAATGTTGAGTAGAAAACAGAACTTACAAAAATGGATTTATATATTTGTTTGTTTATTTGTTTGTTTGTTTTGAGACATAGGGTCTCACTATGTAATTGAGACTGACCTGGAACTCACTATGTAGCCCAGGCTGGTCTTGAACAGCAATCCTCCTGCCTCAGCCTCCTGAGTGCTGGGATTACAGGCATGCACCACCATCCCCAGCTAAAATGGACTTATATATTTAGCTGAGCACATTGCCAAGCAAAGTAAGAAATATTGGCCTAGATTTTCTTTGCTGCCTGTAGTACAATGAGAGAAAAGATAAACTGAGAAAGAAAAATTTAAATGAAGAGAAGTCAACTCTTAGTTAATAAAGGTCTCAGTCTACCTGAGAGCAAGATGAGAAAGTGTGTGTTCTGGAGAGAGGATGAGTACTTAGGTATATAATTATTTCACTTAAGAAATATCTAATCTCTTTACTAATAGACTAGGGCACACATGTGTAAATGCCAAATAGTTTCTCTGGTGTGAAAAACTAAAAGTGTAAATAAAGTTCAAATTGGATAATTAATAATGTGAAATAGGAAGAAAAGGATAGGGGTAGGAGAAAGGAAAGAAGGGAAAAGAAAAATGCGAGAAAAGGGAAAAATGGAAACAAAGTCTTTGTAAGCAGGGCAGTGTGGAGGGGGTGAAGGGAGGGCAGCAGAATGGGGAAAAAGTAAGAACCAAGACCCATCATGTAAAGGTGCAAGATCACAATGATGAACGTAACTGTACTGTGTAACTAAAAAGTATGAATAAACTTAATAAAAAAAAGAGATTAGGTCCTTAATGCATGGATCATCAGCTTTCTCAGCAGCATCCAGTCTTAGGAATGGGTTGTAAAGGAGGAACATGTTATCTAACAATACAGATCCTTTTGGTTTACGTATAAAAGGAGCAAGAGTTTTAAGAAAGCTGTACCAGCACAAACACTGAACACTTGGACAGAAAAGGACACAGATGAGATAAAACAAAGCAGGAGGGACTTGAAGGCACAGGTGCAGAATCAGAGAGGCAAGGAAAGCCGGTGATGTTAAGGCCTAAAGCTACTAACCAGAAAACCTTAAAAAAGGTTAAAAGATATTGTCAATGAACAGAGGATAAAACATTGAGCACATTATTATTATTAGACCTTGAAACTTAATGTTCTCAGTTCCCTTTCAAACTTACTTAAAGCCAATAACCCCTTTATACTGTATCTTCTAATCTCTACCTTTGAGAATGAGAATGTCTATCATATGCTATTTCCAAAATCAGAGGCAATATCATCCTATAAACACCGTGTTTTTGGTCTTCTGATCCTCTATACTGTGAGAGACTATATTTTAAACCATCAGGCTGATGCTAATTTTTTAAGGTAGTGCTAATAATCAAATATACTCTCTTACTCAAGTACCCAAAATATTCTGATGGCTTTTGAAAAATTGCCTTCCTGAGATTGAATCTTTAAAAAAATATCTTTTGGCATATAACTCTGAAACTTCCCTGAGGATACCTGGATAAAACACATGGATTTATTCTTTAACCTTATAAAACTTGAGTTGTTAAAAATAATTAGTTTTATTTGATATGTGATTTATGGTGATCTGCAATGGAGGAGTCATCAAACCAAAATAGATGCTAACCTTTCCCAGATTGAATTTTTATAAGAAAAATATTAAATATTTCAGAAAGTCCAAGACTTAAGAGTAAAATTCACAGATGTTACTTCATTCATTGTTGAAAGTGTTTCTATTTAAAAGAAGTGTATTTCTGTTGCTACATTGCCTCTTATAATAAAAGCAAAAACTAATTTCAGTTTTAATTTACAGTTATTTTTAAATGCTGACGTAGCCATAACTTTTCTTTAATTCTAATCTAGCATCTTTTGGTACAGTGGTTTTCTTAGTGATTTATATCATTTGTCATGGAGCTTTACTAAGATAGAAATACTCAGAACCTTCTTTAGACTTAATGAATCTGTTTATTTTAAATAAATTTTTGGTGTAATCAAGTATATGCTTGGAATATTGGAGTAAATTATGTCTCAGTGTTAACAAATGTAGTGAATAAAATTTTTGTGTAAATTAGTGATGTTCATGAATCCTTAAAAGTTTGATATAGTATTAATTCTTTAAAAGAAGTGTTAATCAGTTCTATGGATATCTTTCTGAATTTTTCATGAAAACTTTCATTTTGTCTTGTACAGCATAGAAATAACTAAATTTCTTTGTTGGTTACTTTATTCTTATAGTGAAATTACCTACCTCATTGAAATATTAATTTTGGAACTGTGAGAATTATGCTATTTTTGGGCTGTGTTTGTGAAAATATATCTGGATAAGGTTAGTGTTTGAATCTGTGGAGTCAGTAAAGTAGAAGGCATTCTGATATAGGTCTGATCACCCAACCCATCGGGGACCTAAGTAAAACAAAAAGCAGAGGGAGGAAGAATCCACTGCTTCTTGCCCAATTGCTTGAGCTGAGACACCACTATTTTCTTATCCTGAGCTCCGGTATTTAGGCCTTCAGACTTTGACTACAATCCACATGCTCAACCTTTGAAGCTTTCAGGAGCTCAGAATCAGATTTCTCTTTTTCCTCAGTTTGCAGAAGGCAAATTGGCATTTTGGGATTTCTCAGCCCCCATATTTGAGGGAACCAATTCTTTATTAATTTTTTTTCTCAGCTTATGCACATATAAAAATGCATACACACATATATGGGTTCTTTTTTCTCTAGAGAACTTTGGCTCACCAAATGTTTAGATTGAAATACAAAAGACTGGACTGGACAATACTGCCTGTTTTTTAATCTTTAACAATTTTCAGTTCTAATTTTCTAAAATGAATGGCTATAATCATTCAAAAGTATTTTTTCTCCTCTCCAGAATTGCCAACATTGAGAGATAAAAATCTATGTATATTGTTATTGATATAAGTTGTCTTGCAATTGCCCCTTTCTCCTGGAATTAAAAAAGATTTGTGAGATAAACTTGATTTGAGACCAATCTCAAAGAATCCTGGCCATAGTAGATAATACATGAGAGAGAATTTTCCTGGACAATCTGCTGTCTAAACCATTTAAGAAATATGAAAAAATGCTTGAAGCATGAATGCCTTTATATGCCAGGTAATCATGACTGTGGAAACCAAACCAACAGCATCAAAATCTTTGTTAAAGATGTTAAAGGTGATAAATGAATGATTTTCCTTCATCAAGCCCTTTGCATACAGGATAATGTATGCTTCGTTGTTCAACTCCTAGCTATTTGGATTAACACATCATTTTATATTAATATGTCTCCTTGTTTTCATTTTAAGTATTAGTTTTTAAAAGATGCTTCCTATTCAAGCCTTCAAACCAAGTAGCCTTTCAAAAACTGGTACAAGTGATTTGGCAGAGAGGAATCCCAAGAAAGGCCTCAAGGAATGTCTTACAAATGGCTTCCCCCTTTAATATTGCCACGTAGGAGTACTATATCCAATTTTGAGTTATTTTGCTGCAAAAATTGTAATTATTATGAACAAAGGGAGGGGGCGCAGACAACGTTGAAATTTTTCTGAGCACTGAGCATCTAGTAAACAGTAATGGTTGAGAAATATCCCAGTTAGAATTAGGAGAAATTGCTGATAACAAAAACCTCTGCGTGTGCTAAGAATTCCTCATCTACATCCTGCCTCCACCTTTCTTTGTTTCCTCATAGGACTTCTTCACCATACTTTTTCTTTTTTACCTGTCTCTGTAAAATCCTAGTATCTGTTCTTATTCTTTCAGACTCTTCTTATTAATGGACCTACTCTCAATTGCCATAGCTTGAATAAAATAATTTCCTCAGTTGCCACATACATCCTTATTTCCAATAACCTTGCCTAAGGAACATTTAAGTCAAAAAGTCTCTCTACTTATCCCTCCATGAAATAAAATGATCTTAGAAGAAAATAAAACTTAGTATTTATACAGTTTGGCCCATTATCCTATACAGAGTATTGAGAAATTACCCTGAATTCAATATAAAAGAGTCCAAGAAAATGGAATTATATTATTATTTCACTTTTTTATAATTATATATAGCCATAAACACCATACCACAAAAGGATTCATCAATATCAATAATAATATGTACATTTTATGTCAAAGAACACTTTATACCTTCTATATATGAAATATTTTCATAAGGATTCTGAAACAATCTTAAATTCTTGAATTAAAAAAGCTCTAAGAGAAAAAATGACGATGTGATCGATTAAATAATTATAGCAAAGCCTTATAAAATGGAACAAAGTGGCAGAAAGAACTGCAATTTTATAACATGTTAAATTATTGCTTTCTGACATGCATATTTACAGTAAAACTTGTTAAAATTGTAAGCTCTAAAGCAATGTGATCTACTGTACTTCCCATCTTATCTTTGGTTTCATTTTCCATGGTGTTATAATTTAGATCTAAAATGTCCCCAAATATCTTATATCTAGAAATGGGTTTTTTGGGAGGTGACTGCGTTAATGGCGACACTTTATTCATAAGTTCGTTAATGACAGCTAAATGTGCTGTTGGTAGAAGAGGCCTGATTTGCGAAGGCAAATCAATGGGCATATGCCTTGAAGGGAACATATAAGTTCTAGTTATGCACCCCTACTTCCAGACTGCCATGGGTGGACTAGTTTCTCTCTTCTTTTCTTTTCTATCATGCCATTTCTGTCTTGGAGTCAACTGATCATGGACTGAATCCAATGAAAATTATGAGCCATATTAAACTTCTCAGTTCTTTAAATTGTGGGTGTCAAGTATTTTGTTCCTGTGAAAAGAAAGCTGGGAAACACACATGGTTTCAGTTATCCATGTTCAACTATGTTATAAAGATATTACCATAGTCCAAAACAGAAATAAAATATTTTCAGAGCAAACATTAATTTTTGCAAAACTTTATCAAGTATATTGATATAATTATTCCTTTAAATATTATTCTCTTCCTCTATAAACTGATTGATTATAAATGTGTATATATAAATTGACCATGTGTGTCTATACATGTAAATATATGTATATGTATGTATATATATATCTATATATCTATATATATATATACAGGTGCATATATAAATATATGAAAAATACATATATATGAAATATCATAGATTTAGAGCTCAGTGAACTTTGAATTTCAGGCATTCATTGGGAATCTTGGGAAATATTCCCCACAGATAATAAGAAACTACTGTAATTATTCATTTAATTATCTCATGTTTAATTTTTGTGTTAAAATACTAGAGGACATTTTTTATTTAGATCTCATTTTATTCTCACTGTTCAGATTTCAGTTATCATCTCCACTGAAATAACTAGCTGCATTAGACAAACTGAGTTAAAATCAGTTTTCATAGTAGATATATGATCTTTTTTCTACTAGCTATAATTTAGCAAAATTACAAGGGGCTATAGACTCACATAATTTCCAGTGACTCTGGTAGGAAATATATTGATCACTTTTATCCTATCTATGACTTTTAGATTAGATGGAAAAATTTAACTATCATCTACAGAAAGAGGTAGTCTAAAACAATACAAATTTAGGCAGCAAGATTTTCAGGATCAGCAGTGGATTTGTGGATGAAGGCTGGATTTTGACCTCAGTATTCCAAGAACAGCCAATGTTTTGTTCATCTTTGGTTAATCATAATAGTGAATACTAAGAAGTTGGCAAGACTATTCTCTCGCCTAAAACCTTTACTTTAATCAAATAGTTCCTTCGACAGGGAAACATATATGACTGCTTAAATAAAGTAAGACATTTACCTTCATGAGCGTGTAAAATGCTCTCCCCAAACACAATTGTAAATTATATCTGATCTGATTACATAAGTGAATATACTTCTTTGAAAATTTTAGCTGACCTAACTAGTTATAATGGATTAGTTTCCTATTAACAAAAGTAAAACAACCAAGATAGATGTTCATTTTAAGTGTCTTGTAGTATAACTTGATATTCCTGCTTATATGTCCCAACAGTTTTTCCTTTAGTATGGGAGGTTTGTACACAGATAGTAAACGGACAAAATGTCAGCAAGAGAGGAACGTGGGCATAGCAGAGAAAAAAAAAATAAAGTGACAGGATCAAACTCACTTCAATAAATGGGACATACACACACTGGGTACCTAGAGAAGCTATTTAGTTGAATGCTAATTATTTAAGTTGGAAATCGGGCTTCTCCAGTGGTTTTCTGCCTGATATCTGTAACAAACGACGTGTAGACCACCGGAGCAGGCTAGTGAATTCAGAGGTGCAGACTTTATTCACCTGGGCAGAGGTGGACTGACAGCAAGCAAAAGGCCACCATCCCTGAACAAAAAAAAGGCAGAAAGTTTTATAGAACGTTGGAATAGAGGTCTGGCATGCGTATCATGTGTAGGGGTCAGAGCAACTATCTGTGGCTGGTGTCCATTCAGTGATGAGGAGAGATGTATGGATAATTTCAGGGGACTTGGCATTGAAAAGATGCTGTTCTTTGTAGTTATAATCTCTAGATTAGGAATATCCTATCCTGTGTTCTGTGTCTGTGATAGCAATGGGTTTTGTTGGGCGAAAACAGCACCTGCATAGGTGCCTGTTTTGTTATGTTTTTTTTGGTATCTTGTCAAACTGTAGCTTGGTATTAAAAAGCATATTCATTAACCATTTCAGGGCCAGGTCAAGCCTGACAATATCATGCAAATGCCATGTTTTCTCCATCACCATGGTCAAGGAGTAGCATCAAGTATGAGCAAAGCTACACAGAAAATAGGAGGTAACTCACTACCCTTAGGAAGACTAAGCTATACTTGTATTGTTATATAGTGCAAAATGTTCATCACTTAAATCTAGTGAAGTTTTTAAATGGCAATTTGAAAACTCTGAAAAGACTTCAACAAATATAGTACAATCAAGAAGAGTAGGCTAAATATTTTTCACATCATTTACCAGTGATTGTTGTAAATGTGCTTCTACCTTAATTAATAAGAGATGATTTCAAAATGAGTAAATCACGAAGGATTTCCTTCTAGCACTTGGCCTAATGATGAATAAAGAAGACAAGAGAATTCTATTGGAATATAAAGACTTTTTTTTTTCTTAAAGGTGAATTAAAATGGCTTTTAAAAGTACACAAAGAAAATGTGTTTTACTGAAAAGTCTTCATTCACCACATTTGACATTAAAGCTAAAGGAAATTTGTAGAAGTAAAGTCTCTTTAAAGACTTCTTTATGTGTAGGAGCTCTGATTAACTGATTGAGAACAGGACAATAATATTTTTCCTCCTCAGATTAAAAAAAAAGTTTAAATAAATGCATTTAATACAATTGCAATAAAAGAGCCAGTCAAGTGGAACAGTCAATGTTATAGAACAGGGAGATAGCAACAATCATAACAAAGGAAGCTTTAAAATAGAGAAAGAAACAGAAAATGCAATTTACTGTTGTGTTAAGGAAACATTTTATATGCTTATGAAGGAAATGTCTCAGAATATGTAGGCATTCGTGTATATTTATAGGGGAGGGTAACTTTTCAAAGTAAATGTGTTGGGGTGGACTTGCCTTCTTTATGCCCAGTGTTATGATTAACTGAAGTTGAAGAGAGAATTACAGTTGGAATACTGAGGTGAAACTCTAACTCCCCCACTAATGTTCTGTTGGTTTTGTGCAAGCCATTGGTATCCCAAAGTTTTAGAGAATTCTTTGGAAATGAACATGTACCTTTAAAAGAAAATCTCCAAGGCTACTAATTGGAGTCACTTAAGCTTTAAAAAATCTACAACACAACATTCAATGACAGGAAAACACATAAAGCTTACAAACAATAATTATAGAAACCCACTGTATGCAAAATCAGGGCACGTGTCTATAATTTCAGCTACTGGCAAAGCTGAGGCAGGAAGATTGCAAGTTCAAGACCAGCCTGAGAAACTTAGTAAGACCCTATCTCAAAATAAAATAATGATGAGAATGTATCTCCATATTTTCTGGGTTCAATCTTTTACTAACTAAACAAAACAAGCAAAATCCTATTGCTCTGGTCTGGATATCTGTGTTCTCTCAAATTCTTGTATTAAATTCCAATCCTCAAAATGACAGTGTTAGGAGGTGAAACTTTGTAAGATGGTTAGATTATGATTATGAAGTAAGGACTTTTATAAAATGAGATTAGACAGATACCTAGCCCTTTCTTCAGAGAAGAAACGTAAAAAGTTGCCATTGGTGAAAATGGGGATTCTCTCCAGATACAGAAACTTCAGGTGCCTTTATATTGACTGTTAGTGTCCAGAAGCATAGAAATAGATTCCTGCCGTTTATACCTTATTTGGTTTGTGGTCCAGTGCTTTGTTGGAGCTTCTCCAGTGGTCTAAGAAACCCAAACAACTTTATACAGTATCATTTCTTTACTGAACTCTTTGCATATTAACATTCACAGAAAGGTTGTCAAAACAAAGCAAAATGAAACAAGAACTTGTCAAGCTTCAAAGAATATAAATAAAAATCAATCAGTTTGGTGTAAAAATAGTGTTTTCAATATATTTCTCTGAGAGTTTCTAGTAGAAGTAAGGATGAGATATAAGGAGACTTTCAGAGGAGTGGCCTACAAAAAGCTATCATTCAAAATTTGGTGACACGTCACAAAGAAAGGCATCCAGTCAGTAACAAAGTCAGGCCGACACTAATCCATCATTACATTCAACTTTCTAACATCATTTTTTAATGACTAGAAAAACATTATAAATCAGAATAGAGTAAGCATATTTTTGGTAAACATGGATTGAAAACCTTTTTAAAGGTTAATTAACTAATTCATCTATATTTCAATGACAATTCCTCACAAAATTAAAAAATTTTATGCATTCAATAACAAGTTCTTATTGTAGCTCATTGTATTGTGAAAGTAATTTTCAAATTTCCAAATTTGGAAGAAGTCCTGAGGTGGCTAGCTCTACATGTGTAATTTGACTATTACATCTAAATGTGGTAATCAAATTTATCATACAACTCTTTCTTAAATAGGACATTTCAAAAATTGCTTTTTATGTAAAATAGAAATTTCAAAAATAATTTTTAATCTACCCCATCAAATACCATCTTAATAAATCTGTTGGGTTACTGACTTAAAATGTTAAACAGTGGTAGAATTGAGAGATGGCTGATACTTTTTAACAGATTCCACCTTTCACCAATATTAACGAAATCACATTAAACATGATGAAAACTTCATTAACTAAAAACTAATTGTTCCAACTAATGAGGCAAACATAGACTGAAGCTTTTGAGGATCTGTAACTTTTGCTATTTTACAATCAAAGTAGTATTTTAGCTTCTAATTTACATAATCTAGTATGAAATAGTGAACAGTATTGCCCAATTGAGTTTTTATTGGATTTTGGGATAAATTATTTCTAGTGACATGTTAAATTTTGAAAAAAAACTGTATTATAAAATTACTTAAGTGATTGGACTAAATCAGAGCAGACAAAATCAACAAGAATCCAGAAAAAGCTAGTGGTAAATTGTCTGATACCATGACACAATGATTATTGAAGTAAAGTCTTTTGATCATATTAATTGGAGCATATTGTCATTGATATTTCTAATACATAGGTGAATTATTATACTGCAGAAATGTAGTTTTTTTTTTTTTTTTTAGAAATGTAGTTTTTAAAAAGATGATTTGGATGAGCTAAACTTCACTTTTGGGGGTTGGTTTTCATATTTTCATCTGACCTATTCATATTCTCTAAAAATATTTTTTAACATTATAAATATGGACATATTGGGGAAATATAGGGAATAATTTGTCTCATTTAGTTGCAAGGTAGAAAAACTTTATTATACTTATTATTTTGTTCAACACAAATTTCTGAATATAATTTTTTTTTACCGGGGATTTAGCTCAGTGGTTCTGCCGCCTGCCTCGCAAGCACAAGGACCCAAGTTTGATCCCCGGTACCACCCCCTCCAAAAAAAACCAGATGTGAATATAATTTTTTTTTACCGGGGATTTAGCTCAGTGGTTCTGCCGCCTGCCTCGCAAGCACAAGGACCCAAGTTTGATCCCCGGTACCACCCCCTCCAAAAAAAACCAGATGTGAATATAATTTTTTATTTTTTGGATCCAAGGATCAAACTCAGGACTTTGTGCTTGTGAGGTAGATGCAGTGCCATCGAGCTAAAAACCCAGCCCTAAATGTATAACTTTTTTTTTTCTTTTTTTTTTTGGCACTGAGGATTGAACTTGGGACCTTGCGCTTGCAAAGCAAGTGGCAGAATCACTGGGATAAATCCCTGTACCTCTAAATATAATTTTTATTATCAACTAAATATTTTGAAATGAGATAAAATAACTTAAAAAGAGTCTTGAAGACTTTTAGCAGAAATACAGTGATATAACAGAGGAACAATTATATATTTCTTCCATTTTCTATTATTTATTTTCCAATCTTACATTATTTTCTTTGAAAAGCACAGTTTTTATTCAATATTAAGAAATACAGAGGCAATAATGTGTCTAATAGCACCTAAAGACATCCCTTAGAAGTACATGAGAGTAATACCATAATACCTTTTTTTCTTTTTTCTTTTTCATTGAGTTTATTGGTACATTTTTGGTATACAGTACAGTTATATTCATCATTGGGATCTTGTACCTTTACATGACAGGTCTTAGTTCTAATTTTTTCCCTTTATCCCTGCCCTCCCTTTACCCACTCCTTTTCTTTTTTTTTTCTACAAATTAGCTCATATGTTATTTTCTTACATATCAGGCTACTTTTCTGTTGTTTTGCCTTGATGAGAAATATTATGTTTGTGTTTTCAAGACAAAGACACAGAAGATATACAAGTAAATAATGAAATATAAGATAAGGAAAAATGTTGTATCTACCCTACTAGAATATATTTCAACAGAATGTAAACTTCATAAAAGTCATGTCATTGATTTTTATCAAAGTTTTCCCCCATAAGTTGTTTGTATAAAGGCATTCAATAAATGTCTTTAGAATAAATTAATAATAGATGTTGACTTGTTTCCCAATATCTTATGACTTCCTATTCTTTTGGAATACTGAAACATTATTGTGTTTACTTACTCAATTTTTTAGGAAATTTCTGTTCAAATATCAAAGAACTTTTATTTCCAAATAACAAATTTATTCATAGCTCCTTCTTATATAACTGAATAAATATTATGAAAGTTCTAATTGACATACATCAACTATAAAGGCTTTTCTTCAAAATCTTTTTATTTTCTATTTGTGGCAATACTACTTATTGCTCAGGCAACCTTTGCATCCTAGCACTGTTTCTTGAATCTGAGAAATAATGAGTCTCTTCTCATTCTGTATCCCATGAAAAGGGCAGAAAAAATGTGCTCATCCAAGAGCAAAATCTGTGAATGTAACTATTCAGTAGTTCATTGTGTTGGGATGAGTTTCTTTCTTTCTTCATACCCAAATCATAATGGAAATAATATTTAATAACATTTTCTTTCTTTCTTGTAAACAAAGCACTAGGTTTCTTCTGTATTCTAATTGAATTATTATAAAATAGAACATCTGTAACAGTTTTATGCTATGTTTAACATATAGAACTTTTTTGTTTATTATAACTTTTTTTTGTAACTTTTATATATTATCCTACAGAGATGGAATGACTTCACACAGTGGTCTACTTCAAATAGGGAGCTCTATATGTTCATAAGTAAATTAAATAGGGCCACATAATAAAGAGGAAAAAGGGTTGAGCCCTCTAAACCTGGATCTGCCAAGCATTTCTTGGCACAACACCTCCAGTGTAATATGTTTTGTCCCAGTTTTACCAAGAGTACTTTGCATGTTTGAAGGGTAACATATGTTATGTTTTGATAATGCTAATTTTACACTATTGTTATGCCCTAGCAATACACGACTAATTGCATATTTAAGAAAAAGAAACAGATTTATGAATTCAAGAAAATAAGGATGACAATTTCATAATGTTAGGATATAGAAAGCTGAAATGCTCACTCTCTGGTTGTGAATCAGAATTTCC
Organism: Fukomys damarensis; assembly: GCF_012274545.1. Lineage (NCBI taxonomy): Eukaryota > Metazoa > Chordata > Mammalia > Rodentia > Bathyergidae > Fukomys > Fukomys damarensis. The sequence goes on from NW_022900936.1 coordinate 32,626,355, forward strand.
ATTAATAAATAGTGCTTTGCCATATGATATATTGTCTCTACTAGAGCCAGTAAAATATCCCTTTTTTTGACATATCATGATTTTAAAAGTATATGTTACTCATGTTCAACTAATTGTATCTGAAATATTACTATAGGCTTTCTAGCATATTGGCTCGTGTAAAAATATAAAAGGAGATGAAAACTTATATTGAAATATATACATATTGCAAGGTTTGTGTATAAAATCTAGCATTAATCTATAGTAAAAATGTTATCCACAATCCATTCTGCAAAGTTGGCTTATGATTTATTGAATATAATGCAAAGTCAGTTGAGTTCAGTACAATATCTACTGGTAATGTAATTTCAAATCTCTTCACAGAAATGGCTTAAGTGTGTCTTGAATTGAATAATTAATCTTAGTATCCTATTTCAGCGAATCTATCTTTTTTAAAAATCTACCTCTTGGCTTAGGGAGGAAAGCTGGGGGAAAAATCTAGATTTTGCATCTATTACTCAAAATTAAATACACTGGAAAATCATAGCAAGGATGGTTCAGATCAAGATTAAGTAAGGGAATGTAACATTCAAGGGACAAAAGTTGACATTATTCCTAGCCAAAGAGCATGTCTTGTTTACCTTAAAGCTAAAGTTAAAGCTTAGGAAATACACCCTGAAATTGCCTTCTCTAACTCTGTCTGCTCAAAGGCAAGCTGCCCTCCTAAACCAACCAATTGGTTTACTCTTAGGAAAAATACAACAAAATGAAACAAAGCGCAGCCCATCTCCACAGACTGCTTCTGATTTACACCTTTACCACACCAATCTTTGCTTTTGTTCAATGAGACAATCTTAAGGATTACCTGAGCTTCTTTATACATGAACAACTGTAGCTACAATCTATTGAATTTTAATTATTTGAAAATACTTCCAAAATATTCTTAGAATTTGAATATACATTGTGCTCCATAAGAAGAAAAATAAAAATTTCAAAGGTATGAGTGTACAGAAATATATTTTGTAAATCTTGGTAAGTGATTCCTATTTGTATTGCAGATTTGGGCAACTTTTCCTACTGTGACATATCAAAGTAATGACTTATAACTTTTTATAAAGCTAGACTATCTGTGCCTACCTGGGAGGTAGTATGTCTAGAAAATCAGAGATCACAATGTAGTATCCAACAAAATAGTGTAGCATCATAGAATTTAATCCCAAGTGGCACTTTATTTTTCTGATATCCACTAAAGCTCATAATTATCTATATTTCTAATTAAATAAGAAGAGATCATATAAATAAAATTATGTTTATAAATAGTATGGTTGGAGAATCCAGGACAAGTAGTTGATTTGAAATTCTAGCTTAGCTTTTCACTGGTTCTATGTTCTTTGGAAAATGATGTATTTCTTTGGGCTCAGTTTCTTTATTATAAAAGAAAAAGTGAGAACTATACAAAGGATTCATACTGATGAGAAAATGAGGTGCTGTACCTAATGATCTTAGTACTATCATCTCAATATACATTCCTTTTTTATTATTACATCTTTAAAAATTTCCCTTAACATTTATTCTTTAAAATATTAAAATGCATATTACTGTTCTGAATTACCCTATTAAGTAAAAGACTCCATTTAAAAGTACTGGTATGTCTAATTCTTTAAGCCACGGTAGGTAATTTTTAAATTTTTATTTTTATTATTACATGTGCACATTAGCATACAATGTCCTTCTGATAATATGCATTTCATAACCTGAATATTGTATTAGTACTCTATGTAGTATTCCCATGGAGCCTATCTTTCCTTCTATTTACCTAAATTGCTAATGCTAAAATATCTAATGAAGTTCACATATGATTAGCTAATGTTAGAAGAGTATTGACTGGTTCAACAAAACTAAATCACTTATCTTCACTCAGAATACCTTTTATCTCATGTATCATTTTGTCAAAAATATCACTATGCTTCATTTTTTAGGCTTTTTAAAAAAGTGAGAATTAAATTTCATGCCTCATTTTTTGCACAACCCAGTAAACATTTTATTCAAAGACCATCCTAGTGATGATGCACATTTTGTTTATTATTATTTTAGATATTTTGATGAATATGTTTTTAAGCATATTAATTTTATAAAGTCAGCATTTTCTTTGTTAGAAGGCATTTTGTTTTTGAAGCATATGATATTAAACAGAATTTAAAAATAATAAAGTTCAATTGAAAATACATTTAGTAGGTCATTCAAAATGCTCTTTATTGGTCATATATGTAAATTCATTTAGATGGGAAACTCAATATTTTATTCTACTCAAAAGTGAGAAAGGTTAGGTGACATGGTGAATTAGCATTAAGGCTGTCTCTTTTCATCTCTAAAGACCTGAAGTTCACATTTACTTATATTGACTTCCAAAGAGGAAGTATAGTGGTTTCAGAAGTTAAGCATGTACCACACAAATTACCAGTCATGGAGATTTAAGTTCAAATGATTCCCCAAACTGACATCAAGGGGAAAATAGCACAAATAAAATGATATACTGCCTTACAAGAAGTTATGTTATATGATTCAGGATGAGCTCTAACTGTACCTCTTAATTCCATCCTTAAAGTCATATAGTGATAAGGTTTAGTAATCCCTTTTCCATTTATTCCTTTCTAATTTATGAAGAAAAATTATGAAACAGGCAAGGTCAAGGTTATAAAGTAAATTAGAGCAAGACTCAGAACCATTCTGTCCACCGAATCTCTTAATAAAATAGGAGGAACTACTGGGATATTTTTAAAAAAATGCCTTCTTGATTTCTCTGTAACTCATGTCACTCTTTGTAGTAAAAGTGTGCTATTTTATTTATTGTAATTCATTTAAAATAGCTCTAAATTTAAAAATCTAATTGGTGAATAAAACTTAATAGTACATATATTTATGGCTAGTATTTACAATTGAAAAAACAAAAAAGATGCTTCAGATAATTTCACAACACATAGCTTTATTATATGTAAGTACTATGTTAATGTGTTTTGTGATTACAGTAAAATATCTGAAGAAGTCTTTATAAACAAAAGAGATATTTCAGCTCACACTTTCGGTGGTTGAAAGTCCACACTCTGGGATCACCCTGTGTTCAGCACTTGCTACCTGCCTACTTCCTGCTGGCATCATAAAGATAGAGCATGTATGAGAAGAAACACATGCCTGGAAAAGAAACAATTAAGTGAGTCTGAGTCAGACTAGGGCTTCTTCAACAGCTTGCTTTTGCAAGAACTCATTGCAGAAGACCAGTCTTTCCCTTTGATGGAGCTAACCCTAGGCCAGAGGGCCTGTCAGGGCATCACACTTCTTTAGGGTCTGTCACTGCCCACATATCCACACTGGGAACCAAAATTTCAACAAACAAAATGGGGAACACTCCAACTCTACCCAAACTTCAGCAAGTACAGTGGAAGTGGACATCAGTTAATTATCCTTCGAACACTGAAAAATTCATGGACTGCACCTTCATTTACTGTTTTTTGGTGGCTCTGAGTACCATTGGGCATCCTTAAGCAGCCTGACTTGGAATATAATCTCTTTTTAGAGGTGTCTCAAGTATCTGGGGAACTGAGAAGTTTAACCTAGGCACCAAAATATTCTCTTTGAAAAAGTAGACTTTTGGTCTTCAGGAAGTTGAATGGTAAAGAACATGATACTAAATCTTAAAGTTGGGCTTGGGCCCACCCGGAAGGTCTGTGACCTCCCCAGCTGTGTGCCATCAGATCCAGTAAGAATGTAGTCACTCAGGCACCCTTGAAACACACCCACAACCTGCTCCACCCCTTCACTCCCCGTTCTCAAACCTCTTGATTGGGCCAATCCTTGGACCCACTCTGCAGAGGCATAGGTGCTCATGGAGGGTATTTTTATGAGCTCCCAACTTTGAGCATCTTTAAAGAAAGGGCAGGGGAAACCGGTAATAGAACTGAGTGGAGTTCAACCCTGCCAGTGGGGAAATTCAATTTAGGTTTTTGTGGGCTGAGGTCAGTCTGTGTCGTGGGGACCTGTCATTGACTAGCTGAGATCAGGGGATTTGGCTCTGCACATGGCTGTACACGTGTTATAATATGACAGCAGAGACATAGTCTGAAAGAGGCCCTTCAAATTCTTTTTTATTTTTTTTCTTTTCTTTTCCTCATTCCACCCTACAATTTCTTTCTTTTTTCTGTCCTCTCTCTGCAACTCAGTCTCTTGCTCCACCATATTATCCCTTGTCTCCCTTTTTATTCCTGCTCCTACCCTAACTCAGACTTCTTCTTTTATTATTTTTTCTTTTTTTCTTTATATTCATTTCTCCTGTCATTTTACCTCACTCATGACTCTGTAGCTTCAAGGGAAGGCGAGCCCCTGTTACTGTTAAGAGGATATATTCTTGTCCTTATTTCTGCACTCTGTCTATCCCCTTTGAAGTTAATAGTTTTGTAAAGATGGTATGGTCATTCTACATACTCTGGCTTCACTTGAAACCTTCTCCAATTCTTTCACTTATCTACTCCTCTCATCCTAACTCAGTCTAAGCCCCCATCCTAAATGGTAAAGATGCTATATTGAAAAGTATATTCACTGTAGATGTATTTTGGGCTACTTCTTGATATTAATTTAATTCACATGGTTTAAAGGTGATAGATTAATGACTACCACAAGAGGTCAGTTTGCAAGTTGTGCTTGATCCTATTGGGCTGCAGAATGTATCAATTGAGATAAAGGATTTTGATTGATTTAATGAGTTGTCTTCTCTGATATTATAAAAATGAGGATGTCTATGAGTCATTAGAACTCAAAAGCTAAAACACAACTATATTGGGAAGATTTAAGTAATAACCCAGAAATTAAATGAAAGACAACCCAACAACAAAAATAAAAATGAGAAAACACTTAAGCAAGACACAAAGACAGACTTCCAGTTCACCAATGGCAAACAGTAGGGCAAATGAGGATGAAAAGTCTGATAGTGAACCAGAAGGACACCCTGGACCTATAGGACAGGAGGTAACAAAACAGAACAATCAGGCTCCAGAAAAATTCAAATCAGAAATAATTTCCCAGTTAACCATAGAAATGGTGAGCAAAAATGGAAGTCATGATTTGAGACTCTAGAACAGAAAATGACACACACACAAAAAAAATAGATGAGCTCAAGACCATGATAAAAGCCATGAAGACTCAGCATAAGAAAGAAATGGAAACAATGAATGCCCAATGGAGGAAAGAAATGGAATCCATAAAACAGATTCAAACAGATATCCAGGAGATTAAAAACTCTACTGAAAGTGTATGCAACAGAATAAAATATTGCAAAGATAGAATTTCAGATATAGAAGATGGGATTGCAGTCAGTGACTGCGTAAAAAGAGGTTTCTCAAAAACAGTATGGGATCATGAGAAATTGATCCAAAAACTTCTAGACGATGCAAAGAAAAATTACATAAGACTGATAGGAATCCATGAAATAAGGAGAAAACAGAAAAGACTTTGAAAAGCTCTTCATAGAATTAATGACAGAAAACTTCCCAAACAGAAAGGAAGAATTAGACATACAGATAAGGGAGGCATATAGAACTCCAACTAGCCACAATAAAAAAATTACGCCTAGACATATAGTAATCAAAATCCCAGAAATCATACAGAAGAAGAAATACTACAAGCAGTAAGAGAAAAGAAACAAATCACATGCAAAGGAAAGACCATTGGAATCACATTAGACTTTTCAACACAAACAATTAGTTCAAGGAGAGCCTGGAGTGGGATATTTCAAGTCCTAAAAGAAAACAAACTCCAACCTAGACTGATGTATCCTGCAAAACTCTCTTTCAAAATAGATGGGAATATAAGATACTTCCACAACAAAGAACACCTGAGAAACTTCATGAACACCAAACCAGCACTACAAGGAATTCTAAACAATATCCTAGAAAGGGACAATGAAGGTCACAATTCCATGAGGCCCAACAGACCAAATCAAATAGGCAAGGCAAGAAACTAAAAGGAGACGGGAGAAAAAGTAAAAAGAGTCAACAAAGTGACAATAACAGGACAATAATAAGTCAGAACATATCAGTTATAATCACCAATGTTAATGGCCTCAATTCACCAATCAAGATAAATAGACTGGCAGAACAGATTAAGAAGCAATATCCAACAGTATGTTGTATACAAGAAACACACCTAGTGCAAAAAGAAGCCCATAGACTGAAAGTGAAAGGATGGAAAACAATTCTCCATGTTACAGGGGCCCAGAAAATAGGTAGGGGTAGCAATCTTATTTGCGGACAAAGTAAATTTCAAACCAAAACTCATTAAGAGACAGAAAAGGCCACTACATCCATGTAAGGGGAACAATTCAAGAGAAGAGATGACAATCATAAACATATATGCACTAAATATAAATGTCCCAACAATATAAAACAAATATTAAATAACATGAAAAACCAAGTAAGCACTAATACAATTTTAGTGGGGATTTAAATACCCCACTATCACAAATTGACAGATCATCTAGGCAGAAAATCAACAATGAAATAATAGAACTGAACCAAGCTTTGGAACACATGGACCTAAAAGATGTCTACAGAGTCTTCCACTCCAAAAAATCAGAATATACATTCTTTTTGGCTGCACATGGATCATTCTCCAAGATAAACCACATTTTGGCTCACAGAACAGATCTGAATAAATGCAAAAGAATTGAAGTCATTCCCTGTATATTATCAGATCATAGTGCAATCAAGTTGGAGATCAATAGCACAAGAAACTGTAGAAACGTCACAGGCACATGGAAACTGAACAACACTCTCCTGAATAATCAATAGATTACATGGGAAATTAAAAAAATAAATTAGAAAGTTTTTACAAATAAATGAAAATGGCAATGCAACATACAGGAATCTATGGGATACAATGAAAGCAGTTCTACGTGGAAAATTCATAAAATTGAATGCCCACACTAGGAAAACAGAGCAGGCTCAAATATACAACCCATTGATGAATCTTAGACTCCTAGAAAAACAAGAGCAAGAAAAACCCAAAACTCAAACAAGAGAGGAAATTATAAAGATCGGAGTAGAAATCAATGCAATGGAAACTAAGAAAGCAATACAAAAAATAAATGAAACAAAGAGATGGTTTTTTGAAAGAATAAATAAAATTGACAAACCCTTAGCTAACTTTAACAAAAAAAGGAAAGAAAAGGCTCAGATCCATGCAATCGGGAATGAAAAAGGTGAAGTCATAACAGATCCAATAGAAATCCAGAGGATCATTAATACCTACTTTAAGAAGCTGTACTCCAATAAAATGGAAAACACAGAAGAACTGGACAGATTTCTAGATACTTACGAATTACCAAAGTTGAACAAAAAAGGTAAAAACATTTTAAACACCCCAATTACAGTCAGTGAAAATGAAAATGTAATTAAAAATTTACCAACAAAGAAAAGCCCAGTTCCTGATGGATTCACAGCTGAATTTTACAAGACATTTAGAGAACTATTGCCATTACTATTCTTACTTTTCAATGAAATTGAAAGGGAAGCTATACTTCCAAATTCATTACTGGAAGCAAGTATCACATTAATTCCCAAACCAGGGAATAATGCAACTAAAAAAGAGAACTACAGGCCAAACTGCTTAATGAATATAGATGCAAAAGTCCTTAATAAGATAGTAGCAAACAGAATACAGAGGATTCATACATCCTCACCAAGTCAGATTTTTCCCAGGTATGCAAGGGTGAGTCAATATACATAAGTCAATAAATGTAGTACATTATATTAACAAAGTCAAGGACAAAAACCATATGATCCCCTCAATAGATGCAGAAAAAGCATTTGACAAAATTCAACACACATTCATGATAAAAACCCCACAAAAAATTGAAATGAATGGTCTATATCTCAACTTAATAAAGGCTATCTATGAAAAAACAATAGCCAACATTATATTAAATAGCCAAAAACTGAAAATCTTCACGTTAGAATCAGGAATAAGACAATGATGACCACTATTACCTCTCCTCTTTGATATAGTTCTGGAAACATTTGCCACAGCAATTAGACAAGAGAAAGAAATAAAAGCAATAAAGATATGAAAGGAAGAAGTTAAACTCTCAGTATTTGCTGACAATGATACTCTAGATTGAATACCCAAAAAACTCCACCAAAAGAGTTGTAGACTTAAAAAGCTTCTGTACTGCAAAAGAAACCATCAGCAGAACTAAGAGACAACCTCCATTGTGGGGAAAAAAATTTTACCAGCTGCTCCTCAGACAAAAAAACTATTATCTAGAATATATAAAGAACTCAAAACAACCAGCCCCCTCAACTATAAAAACCAGATTCAAAAATGGGCATCTGAAATGAACAGACATTTCTCAGACAAAGAAGTAAAAGCAGCAAGTAAATATATGAAAAAATGCTCCACATCACTGGTCATTCGAGAGATGCAGATGAAAACAACACTGAGATTTCACCTCACCCCACAAAGAATAGCTGCTATCATGAAATCAAACAACAAATGTTGGCGGGGTTGTGGAGAGAAAGGAACCCTTCTCCATTTTTGGTGGGAGTGCAGACTGGTGCAACCACTGTGGAAATCAATATGGAGATACCTCAAAGAGCTTGGACTGGAGCTTCCATTTGACCCAGCCATACCTCTGCTGGGTATCTTTCCAAAAGAACTAAAAGAATCATATCACAGCGATGTATGCACACCCATGTTTATAGCGGCACAGTTTGCAAAAGCTAAAACTTGGAAACAGATCATTTGCCCATCAATTGGATATTGGATAAAGAAGATGTGGTTTTTCTATAAAATGGAATATTAATCAGCCATAAAGAACTAGAAAATAGATTCATTCATAGGAAAATGGATACATATTGAAGAGATACTCCTAAGTGAAATAAATAATTCACAGTTTCTCTGGTGTGAATAAACTGCAATCAAACATAAGATCCTAATAAGGTTACTGACATTTTGAAATGGGGAGAAAGGGGCTAAAGGTGTAGGGAAGGTGGGATGGGTAGGGGAAGGGTAATAAGGGAAAAGAAAAAAAGTTTGATAATGAAAAGATGGAAATAAAGTGTTTGTAGATGGGGAGGGGAGGAGGGGGTGAAGGGAGGGCAGAGGTAAGGGGAAAAAATGAGAATCAAGACCTGTCATGTAGAGATACAAGATCCCAACAATGAATGTAACTGTACTGTATTCCTAAAATGTACCAACAAACTCAATTAAAGCTGAAAAAACAATCTTAAAGTTGGCATTAAAAATACCAAAGCTCTTGCAAACTATAGCCAGTCAAAAGCTTCTCTTTCACAAATCACCATCAGTAGAAGAAAATAGATCTCACCACTTTCTGTGTATTTTTCTCATGGAATATTCACTTTAAATTGCCCTCATTATTTTCTTTATAGTATTAATTTTATTTATGAGAGAAATTACTATTTAATTACCATTCTCTGAAAAGTTTAATATTAACAACATGCAAAACATGATTCATAAATGAGGACGTGCAATTTTAAAATACATATTTAATAATCACATATGTAATTAATAAAACTATGAACTGGAATTACAGCTATTGTTTTCAGAGTTCAAAATAAAATAAATACTACTACCTCATACATTTTGAGTATTGAAGTATCTCTGCATAAGTAATTTTTCTTTCCATCTAAAAAGAGAAGCTACAAAGTAACATAGGTTGTGAGAAGATAGGCAGACAGACATCATACACATACATCCTTAAAAACAACTATACTTTCATTTTTTCTACACTGTTATTTATATTCCCTCAGATCAGATAACTTTTCAATCATTTTATACCTTAAAGTGTCAGTCTCTTAAAATGGCTTGTTTCATACCTACATTCTCCTACTTATTATTTTTCTGGCAATTTTATCAAGTATGAATATATATTGTTTCAAAGTTCACAGTTTTAATTTTGTAAATTATTTACTCTAAACATTCCAAATACACTCTCTTCTATTACTGATTATTCCCCCAAATTTAACATGTCACATAACCCAAAATCTTCAGTATTTGATTTTGTTTTCAAATCTTTTTCTGAATATTTGATTGGTCTGTTTCTGCTATTCATATCTCCATATGTTTATTCAAAAATATAGGATGAATTATAAAAAATGCTACTTGTAAATTTCTTAGTCCATTCTATCCTACAATAAGATTATATTGAAATCCATATCTTAAAAATATAAATCCCATTATAATAATTTTCTCAACCCAAATCCTAAGAACATATTTACACCTATAAAAGACAAAGATATTGGAAACATTCATATAAACCAAGATAAGTTTATTTCTGGTGTGACTCTAATGAATTCTCTGAAGACTAGAGCTAGATTTATTGTACTCTGTTTCTTCCAGCTGACTAAATTGAGAAGATACAAAAATCTCCAAATTTTGAAAATTGATTTCATCCAAATTACATTCAGTGTTTATTTGAGTTATGTTGCTAACCACCAAACTGATTTGTTTTCATTGAAATAAAAATAAGAAAGTTACTCGGGGCTAGGGATTTAGCTTAGCGGTTTGGTGGCCTGCCTTGCAAGTGCAAAGACCCGAGTTCAATCCCCGGTACCAAAACAAAACAAAACAAAAAAAAGAAACTTACTTATTCAATCCATAGAAAGCATTTATTTTATTTTTTCTGCCAGATTCATAGTTAGCATTATAATCACTCCAGTTGTTTTTAAAATGATTTCATGGTATACTTAGGAAATAAAATAAATAATTTCATATTATGTATGTCTTCATCTATTATTTTCTTCTGTTGAGCTATAGCCCATCACAGGAATACTCTTTTGGATTACAGACTTTAAATTTGAGATATATTTAGCAGTTTTCACACTGCTCAGATAGTTTGATTCTTTAGGACTTACTGAAATATTCAAAATTTTTAATTCCTAGAGTTTTTTGACTTTTAAGCACATTTATATCATAAACACTACTTTTACTAAACAAATATTCTTAGAAACCCATAAAATGGATTATATATTTTTACACAATTTCAAAAGATCTGACATTTCAAAAATATGTAAATTAATTCATTTCCTACTTTCCTTTTTTCTTATACATTTTGTTAAAATACATTTATGATTATCTGTATAAAATACATTTATAAGTATTTGTATGAAATACATGCAAAATATATGTTAAAAGGTGTGTATAAAGTATATTCACATATATGTAATTATTTACTAGAGCTATCTGTATGATTTAATTATTCATTTTTTATCAAATTAAATGTTACAATCTTTTTAAAAGTTCCTTGTTGAATCTCCTAAAATGTTTGATTATATCTTAAAATGGTTATCATTGGGCTGGGGATTTAGCTCATTGGCACCACACCTGCCTCCAAAGAGAAAGGTCGTGAGTTCAATCCCTGAAACAAACAAAGTTATTTCTCTTGTAAAAATTCTTTTCTGTACTTTTCTTGAAATAATCATAACGTTCAGTGTATAGCTTTTCAATTAAAATCGCTTTAAAATGACAAACATTCCTTGAGTCTGGTTAATGTTTTTGTCATTTCTCATGACTTAGATTAAACTATGAGTAACAAATTCAAATAATACTTTATGCACAATTTTCTTTAAGATTCTAAACAGTTTGCTCCAACTAGAGGCTTCTGGATAAAAAAAAATAATAATTCTGATTTACAACAATGTATAAAGATGATATATTTTTTCCTTATGCTCTTCATTGTGTACAGCAAAAAGACTCAGAGGAAAAATTAATTCATTGTTTATGGATATATAATGTTCTAAATAACACCTTATTACAATTCATTTTTAGATTTTAGAACATTACAGACAGCAATATATTTGACTTAAACATAAACATTAACAAATTGATTATTTCATGTATGCTACAGGAGCAGGTATGGGAGTATGATTAAAAGCAAAATAAAATGTTAGAAATAAAAAAGCTATGTCAGAGATTTTAAAAGAGCTTATGAAGATGTCATAATTATGCTACATAGTCATATAGCTTATATATTTTCAGGTGTTTATAAACAGTTTAGCATATTCAGAAATATTTTATAAAAAAAGGGCAATGCAATTCTTTATTTCTTTTGTATGTAAGTAGCCTGCTATTGCCAAGTAGTTTATTTTCTTTTTTGTCTCTAGTATTGTTAAACATTTTCCTAATAAATATAATATGCTTCACTGTGTTGTTTTGAACTTTGCTGGATGACTGAATTAGCAATTTAATCATCTATTTAGAGACTTTAAATGGCTGCTTTTAGGTCATTTTAAGAGGGCTCTTCAATACTTTATGCCCAAATAAGTACTACTTGGGGAAGTTTGTATGAGCTACTTGAACAAGAATTCCTTTTAATAAAGCAGGATTATTGGAGTTAAGTAGTTATGAAACAACAAGCCAGAAATTCCATGAGTATTCCCTTTTCATTCTTTCTTATTCATTTCCTTTAGTTCTTATTACTATTTAAAATTATAAAGGAGGTGAACACCACTGGAATGTTTACTTGCTTATAGTGGGGATTTTCCTTTGTTTACCAGCTAAAAACGTATCTGACCCAGTAGAAATTTAATTATATTAAATGTTAAATAAATGAATTTTGGGGACAAGAGCATGATAGAATCCAGATATCAGATTTTTTTTAAATCTCATTTTTGGGGCCAGGGATTTAGCTCAGTGGTTCTGCTGCTGCCTGCCTCATAAGCACAAGGACCCCAGTTTGACCCCCAGTACAAAAAAAAATCTCATTTTCATGTCATTCACATAATATCAGATGTGTTTCTTTATGGGTTACATTTCTAAATCTCATGATTTATACTTGCAAATTCATGCAAGTATATTCATCAAGTACTTTTTTTCTTAAAATGCTGATTTTTATAAGTCAAGTGTTACTTTTTATAGGCTTTTATTTCCTGCATGTTTTTCTGAATCAACCAAAAAGTACTTATTTGTCATTTTTATCAAAGTTTACAAAGACCTACATTTCTATTCTGTGAAAAACACTGGAGTTTTAAATTCTGGTGACAAGCAAAGATTTAGAGCCAGAAAATACTTGTGTTTGAGAAAGAACTTTATCCCTTGTTTCCCATACAATTCCAGGAAGTCTGTTTGCTTCCCCAAGGGCCCCAGTTACATCTTCTGTAAAATTGGAAATAGCAATCCTTGCTCAAGCTACACTGTTGAATCCAGAGAATGAAAAAAGTTTGAAATTACTTTACTAACAGTAGAGACTTTTGTATCTTTTTTTCTATAAGATCAACTCATAAAACATTTCTCTGAAATAGAATTATGTAAGAGTGCTTCACTTTTGGCATACTGAGCTATAATTGTAAATGGAATATTTAGAATATTTAATTTAAAACAATCAAGGTCTCTAATTTTATATAAGAATTTTCTCTAATTTGTCCAATATCACTTTATAAAATTTTGCTAAGTGCTTATGGGGATATAAAAATATATTTAAATTTTTCTTGCAAAAAGTTTAAAGTCTAACAGCAAAGAGACGATAGATTATTTTGAAAAGTGGACTAGAAAATATAGAACTTTGATAACAATTATTTTTCTCTCTAAAAATTTCCCAGTCCAAAAATGTTGAAGAAATCTTCCAAAACAAAGACATTTTAAGTGTAAAGAGCTAGTGGTTAAATGGAAGAGTAGAAAGATTCCAAATTTTATGAATTTAATGAAATTTTGAATGCTGTGATGTGCATCACGAACAATAAAAAAATGTTACTAAAGTCAACTGATATTCTGTCTTCCAAAAAGTGAGGCAAGCGCTATTGAAAGAAGTTATGAGGTCAAACACACACTGCCTGCAATGTAAGCTGAGTAATTATGATTGGGCCAGGTCAACTTTTACAATCTTTACCCCACTTGGACTTTACACTGTGCCTTCTTTGGTGTAATTTAAATAGAGATGCATGGTTTGCCTCTGAGAAACAACTAATTATACTAAGCCAAAGGTTTTTGGTGACATAGCAATGTATGATAAAGTTGTTCTTGATTTCAAGGTCTGCACTACCTCAGTGAAGATTTGCCATAATTTTTAGGCTACTATACTTGGAAAAGCATGAATATTTTCCTCATTTCAAATGCAAGTACATTTGGAGAGAAGTCCTCATTAAACTAATTAAACTAAGTGAAAACAAGAAGTTTGGAGCCTCTCCAAGGGGGTCAGTGTATTGACAAAGAAAGAAGAAACTTGGTACACAAGTACCTAGCACAGAGAAATGAAACGGAGAGGCCACAAACAAGGCAGAGCCTGAAATCAAATCCATCGACACCTTGATTTTAGGCTTCAAAATTTCAGAACTGTAAACAATTGATTTCTGTTTTTAAGCCACCCAGTCATTGGTATTTTATTATGTCAGCTCTAGCAGAATAATATGATTCCCAAAGCACTACGTAAGTAAAAGAAATACTTGAGGAGCTGAAATTTTCTTTAAAAACAGATTTTTTTTTTTTAAGGTAGCAAAGCTGGAACATGACTGTTGGGATAGGAGAGCTGTTTGCGGAGGCTTGAGGACATCACTGGCAAGATATTCCTACGTTAGAACAATGGACAAATTATGAAAATTTTCAAATAGCAGGAAGAATAAGGGCCAGTATGGATAAAGCAAGGGCATATGATCACAGTTGTGACTATAAAACAGCATTTTGGCCAAAATTTGGAAATTGAAGAATAACTAATCATAAGCAGATTGCGGAAGTTCAGTCTGTGCTACTCAGTGCTGGAGAAGTAACACTAGAAAGGCAAATATTAAAGAGAAAGGAAGGATATTAAGGAAGTCAAATCAAGAGACAATGGCAATGATCTGCTTATGAACTTGATAAGGTAGAAAGTGTCAAGCTCTAGACCCCACATCCTGGTCCACTGAGTTTGATGCCATGCCAGAAATGTTTTGCTCATACCACACTGGACCACTACATCTTGGTATGTTTATTTCCAGTAACAGTCATTTTTATCTATTTGTCAGTGTTGACCTCGAGGCTGATAAAATTCCTTAAAATCAATCTTGTCATAATTCTTACACTCAGCTTTCAATGGCTCCTAAGAAATAGAGTTGACTTAAACATAGACTACTGTAGCTCAGGGAAGACAGCAAATATGCTTTTCCTTGGACTTGAAAACCTCTTTAGTCATATAGCACTCTCAGTATTGTATGACTCACTTTTTCTGGGGATGCTATAGCCAAATATCATTAATTATGCATCATATACAAACATTGCTAAAGTTCAGGTACTACACTTGATCTTAGCCAAAAGGCCGAGAAGCGATTTAAAGTTCAGGTACTATATGATTGGATTTATTATTGTAATAGTTCATAAAATATACCATTCCCCACAAGACTCTATCTCATTGGTTTGTTTTTTGTAGATTTTTACAATGTGGCACCAGTGAAATGTACCTTTTGCTTGGAAATCTAGTCTTTCTTATAGGCAGATTAGATGCAAAATATATTACTGTAAATCTTCCATAGTTTTTCCAGCTTGGTTTTAGAGTACATGCTGCCCAAAGTAGAGGTATCTATCCTAGATAGGACCAAAACTGTGCAAAGGTCTAATTATTTCTGGAATATCTAATATAATGTCTTCATTTCTGCCTACTTTGAGATTGACCATATCCTTTTAAATCAAGTTTTATTGTTTACTGGGTAAGTGATGAAGAATATACTTAATTCTCCAATTGCCGATTTCCAATGGCAAATGTGGCAGCTTCCTTTGTTTTAGCAGAAAGAGAATGGTGGGTTTCATCCGGAAGAACTCTCTATGTTTCCAGAAGTGCTAGTATCTGTCCACAAAGACAAAGTTTTAATATGGTCATGAATGCTATGTATTCTTCTCAACATTCCGAGTGTGGTACTCTGCTGTAAAATCATTTCATCAGTAACAGTAGCTTCCATGGAACTGCTGTATTTTTTATAAGCACATCGTGTCATTATCAATGATATATTATTTATCTCAATTTTCAAAATTATCTTTGTTTTGCTTCTAAAGTTATAAGGAAAAAGACAATATTTACAAGAGTCACAGAACTTTTAGATATTATCTCAGTATCTCAATTAGATAAATCTAATATTTCAATCAAATAAATGACTCAATAATAAATAGTTCTGCATCTGTATCAGCCTTTTTGTTTAAATTATCTTTATTCCTGGCAGCACTTTGGATTGTATGTAATAAATATTAATTTGAAATAAAATATATAAGCTATTCACACAGAGATAATTTTTGGCGTTAGTGCTATTATGGTACATTAAAGTTAAAATTGCAGATAATCCCAATAATTCAACATTTTAGGTGCTACATAAAATTGCTATTATTAAAAGTTAAATGTTTAAATGCTATTCTAGGACCATTCATTAGATGGTTTTAGAGGAACTTTTTAAAAACTGAGGTATAATTTTTATCCATTGAAATGAATAAATGATCCTAAATATGTAGTTTGATTTTTGACAAATGAGTACATTCAAATAATTTCACATATCTACCAAGGTGTAGAAATCTCCTTTAGTCCTTGTTAATATAATTCTTTCTTTCAAATACAATCACTCTTATCACTTCTATCATTCTGGAATAAGTTTGTTTCAAGACATCATATGCATATTCTCATACAATAAGTATTTTATATATAGCTTCATTCATTCTGCATAAAAGTTTGGAGGCTAAATTTGTTGTTAACCATAACATTATATTATATCTCTTTTTGTTTCCAAAGAGTATTCCATTATAAAATTTTATGACAATTATTTACTCAGCCTGCTGTTGGACTTTCTCCATTTTTTTGTTTTTTTTTCAGCACCAGAGATTGAACTCGGGTCCTTGCACTTGCAAGACAGGAAGCAGAACCACTCCAAATTTTATTTTATGTTGAAATATGCATCTGACTCACCTATTCCTTCTTTAAAAACAGTGGTTTATTTGGCATTAAGAAATGACTGATTAATAATCACAGGTTCTACAGCATCAACATGGGGTTAATCTTGTTACTTTTGAGTTCAACACAACACCTCAAGTACACATTGTTTATATGTGTTTGATTTTGCTATAAGAATGATTCAGAAAATATTCAACTCAGCTTACAAAACTATTCTCAAGGAAGTCCTTTCTCTTTTTTTCTTTTGAAATTTTTATTTTTATCAGACAGTATAATATTAGGAATTAATAGCAGAATAATAATGCTCAATGAACATAAGAATTATTTGGTAGATTCAAGTCCAAAACAAGAAAACAACTGTTGAGGTAACCATTGCAAAGTTTCACTGACTTTTCCAAGAAGAAAATATCCATTTAAGATTTTATTTTGATCATATGTTATTGTTTGCTTGTTTGTTTGTTTTAACCAGAGAAACCTCATCCAAAAGTTTCCATTTTGTAAGCAGGGATGATGTTATAAAATATTCTAGGGTGTTATATTCTATATCAAACTGCCACTGATTCTTCTAAATTTCCATTCTGTTTTCAAAATCATATTTTCTGTCAACTGAGTCATATTTCCCATGACTTGTCTTTCACAGCTTCAAAATCAAGTTCATCTTCTGTTTATCTTGTTTTGTTTTGTTTTGATTTTTGAGACAGGGTCTCACTATGTAGTTGAGACTGACCTGTAACTCACTATGCAGCGCAGGCTGGTCTCGAACTCACAGCTATCCTCCTGCCTTCCAAGTGCTGGAATTAAAGGCTTGAGCTACCACGCCAGGCTTGTTCTATTTGTCTTGAATAGCATCTATAGGCCAGTCTTATAAAAAAGGCAAACCTCAAATGAGATATGACTTTATGGCATTTCTTTTGCTTGGGTATTCTTTCATTAATACACTGATTCATTCATTTCATTGAAAATATTATTGATGTATATATGCAGGACTTTCAGCAAAATCACAAAATGACTATTCACAAAATCTTTTTCTATTATAATGATTTAATGTGTACTTAAAGACTGTTGATAGCTTCATAAGAATCTGCCTCTTACATTTTATTTTTCTTTTTTATTCTACCTACTCTTATGTAAAGAGCACAGGAATTGCAAAAACATAAACATTTGGGTAATGTCCCTTTGCTCCTATATCTTATCTCCTGAATTTGAAAAAACTTATCTCTCTGCCTTTCTCTTATCACCTTATTTTAGGGCATTCATTGATTATTTTTAACCTGTTTATTCTTCTCATTTCCTATAATTAATCCTGTTGCCTAGCCACATGCACTGATCTGTTGCTCCTTTCTAAAAACTTGTTTGGTTACACTCTTGACCTCTACTTCTCGTCATCACATGCTTTTACCAAAATTTTATTTTTTATTTTTAGCTGGTGGAGGATTACTAGTGCCTGAAATCTCTCTGTGGCTTCTGGCTGTGAGCTTATATCTTTGGATGGCCTAATTGGACTGAAGGGAAGGACTGTCAGGGCAAAGAGCTTGAGTGAACCAGGAAACATCTCTCCCCAGTTGTTGATAGTCCTCTTAACTTTCATACCACTTGTGCTGTTGCTCCTCCATTACAAGTTATAAAATAAATAATCATAAAAACCAAAGTATAGCACATTTAGATACTGATTTAGAATAAATTACTATTCATAGGAACGTGAAAAAAATCCTTGTTTATTTTAGCTGTGGCATATTAATTTATAGTTTTTAAATTAATTTTTTATTAAAGATTGCAAACATACAGGACAATAAGAAATGAAGATACTAAATAAAAATTTCAAATATACATATATATGACAGCAAAAAAGGATATGAAATAAACAAAAATTTATGTAACACAGACTGATAATCCAAATACATTATTAGTTTGATATGATCTTCAAACATTATAGGTTCTTTCTCATTTTCTTTTCATATAATATTTTTGAAATATTGTATTTACAAATAAAATAAAGTTACATATTATAGTTGAGAAACTTTTCTCAAAATTTTATGATTTATAAACTCCTTGGTTTTATTAATTTGATAAATATCATATGCTTGTTGATTGTGTCACTTACATTTTCTAACAAAACTTCCCACAGAAAAGAAATATACTTTTTTGAATTCCAAAAACAACTAAAAGAGTTCACATTTTTCAGATCAGATTTTTCTTCTTCTTTTTTATTATATCCCATACTTATTATATACTTTATAAGCATAGTGATACAATTTAACACCAATACATATGTAATATTCTTCCCCCCAAAATGACTATGAATTAAACCAAGCATCTAATTTAGAGAAATCATAAGGTTGCCAGAGAAAGTATCGATATGCCAAATGTACAAAATCCTACCAGATTCATGCCCATGTTTCTCATTTAATAGTGCACATATATGTGTAAAAACATACCCCCCACACATATACACAATGCATATTTTCTACAATATAATATATACTTTGGTATAATAAAACAGTGCAGTGATGTGTGGAATGTTTGTGATTTGTGTGATTTGAGAAAAACAAATATCATCTTTGAGGTAGTTGGAGAATTTGTAACATGTACCAGATACTGAATGATATTAATGATTTATTATCCATTTATTTAAGAATATTTATAATAAAATTTACTTAAAATTAATAAGTAGTTGGAGTTTGTAACATGTACCAGATACTGAATGATATTAATGATTTATTATCCATTTATTTAAGAATATTTATAATAAAATTTACTTAAAATTAATATTCATTATCAGTAGAAAATAGGTACAAAGATATATTGATAATATATCAAAAATTTTCTTAACAAATTTCCAACCAAACAAGCTGCAGTGACAGAAAAGGAAGTTTGCAGAAGGCAGAGATGAGAGAGGAGAATGACGGATGGACCTTAATACTTTACACACTACTCATATATACAGATTTCATAAATTCTCAAATAAAAAAGCAAAGAAAATGAG
>NW_022900936.1:32646651-32820909 GCF_012274545.1 Fukomys damarensis
AGAAGAAGAGAGAACAGGAGTATATGTGCTTTCTAAAATTCTCAATAGATTGAAAATGAATTATTTGTTATCTCTTCCTCTTGAATTGTTCCCTTCACAAGGATGTAGTGGCCTTCTTTATCTCTTTTAATCAGTTTAGGTTTGAAATTTACCTTGTCTGTGAATAAGATTGATACCCCTGCTTTTTTCTGGACTCCTGTTGCATGAAGAAGTTTTCCCTCCTTTGACTGTCAGTCTATGGGCTTCTTTTTGCACTAGGTGTGTCTTGTATACAACATATTATTGGATTTTGCTTCTTAACCAAGTCTGGCAGTCTGTTTCTCTTGATTGGTGAATCGAGGCCATTGATACTGATGGTTATAACTGATATGTACTAACTTATTATTGTCATGTTTTTTTTTTTTTTCACCTTCTCCTTTTAGTTTTGCTCTTTTGGGCCATTGATATTGATGGTTATAACTGATATGTACTAACTTATTATTGTCATGTGTTTTTTTTTTTTTTTCACCTTCTCCTTTTAGTTTTGCTCTTTTGGGCCTCATTGTGTTGTTACCTTCACCATCTTTTTCTAGGATATTGTTTAGAATTGCTTGTAGTGCTGGTTTGGTAGTCATGAAGTTTCTCAGGTGTTCTTTGTCATGGAAGTATCTTATTTCCCCATCCATTTTGAAACAAAATTTTGCAGGATACATCAGTCTAGGTTGGAGGTTGTTTGCTTTTAGGATTTAAAATGTTTCATTCCATTCCAGGCTCTCCTTGACCTAAAGGTTTGTGTTGAAAACTCTGCTGTGATTCTGATGGGGTTTCATTTGCATGTGATTTGTTTCTTTTCTCTTACTGCTTGTAATATTTTGTTCTTCTGTTGGGTTTCTGGGATCTTGATTATTATATATCTAGGTGTAGATTTGTTTTTTGATCATGGCTAGTTGGGGTCCTATATGCCTCACTTATCAGAATGTCAAATTCTTCCCCTCTGTCTGGAAAGTTTTCTATAATTAATTCTGTGAACAACTTTTTTAAGTCATTTGAATTTTCTCCTGCTACTTTTTGGATTCCTATCAGTCTTATATTATTCTGCTTTGCATCGTCTAAGAGTTGTTGTATCAATTTCTCATGATCCCCTATAGTTTTTAAGAGACCTCTTTTTTCACGGTCACTGATTGCAATTTTATCATCTATATCTGAGATTCTATCTTCGGACTCTTTTATTCTGTCGTGAGCACTCTCAATGGAGTTTTTAATCTCCTGGATATCTGTTCAAATCTGTCCTATAGATTCAATTTCTTTCTTGTATTGGGCATTTATTGTTTCCAATTCTTTCTTATGCTGGGCCTTCATGGCTTCTATCATGGTTCTGAGCTCATCTATTTTCCTTTCAGTTTCTGTTCTAGAGTCTTGAATTATAAGTTTCATTTTGCTCATCATCTCTATGATTATCTGGAAAATTACTTCTGTTTTAAATTTCTCTAGAGGCCGGTGGATCAATTTTGTTACTTCCTGTGCTTTGAGTTTAGGGTGTCCTGATGGTTCACTGTCAGACTTTTCATCCTCATTTGCCCCACTGTTTGTCATTTGTGAACTAGAAGTCTTTCTCTGTATCTTGCATAAGCATCTTCTCATTTTTACTATTGTTGCATTGTCCTTAGTTTAACCTTTAGGTTATTACTTAAATCTTCCTGATATAGTTGGGCTTCAGCCCATGGGTCTCTAATGACTCATAGACATTCTCATTTTCATAATACTGAAGAAAACAGCTCATTGAATCAATCACAATCCCTTATCCTAATTGATACAATCAGCACCACAATATGATCAAGCACAACTTGCAAATTGACCACTTGTGGTAGTCATCAGCCTATCACCTTTAAACCATGTGAATTAAATTAAAATTAAGAAGCAATCCAAAATATGTTTACAGTGAATAAACTTTTCAATAAGGATATTTACCATTTAGGATGGGGGCTTAAAACAGAGTTAGGATGAAAGGAGTACATAAGTAAAAGAATTAGAGAAGGTCGCACATAAAGCCAGAAGATGTAGAATGACCACACAATCACCAGGAAACTGTTAAATTCAAAAGGTATAAACAGAATAGAAGTATAATAACCCTTGAGTGAGGTAGAATGACATAAGAAAAGAACACAAAGAAAAGAGAAAAAAAATAATAAAAGAAGGAGTCTGAGTGAGGACAGGAACAGAAACAAAAAGGGAGATGAGGGATAATATTGTGGAGCAAGAGACTGAGTTGGAGAAAGAGGACAGGAAAAAAAAAAGAATTTGCAGAGTGGAATGAAAAAAAGAAAGAAAAAAATGAGTTTGAAGGGCCTCTTTCAGACTATATCACTACTGTCATAATGTACAACATGCACTGCCATGTGCAGAGCCTAGTTCCCTGATCTTAGCTAGCTGGTGGCAGAACCCCAAGATGCAGATTGACCTCAGGCTGCAAGGCCCAGATTGAGTTGCCAGACCTCCTGAAGGGTTGAACTTCACTCAGTTCTACTACAGGTTTCCCCTGCTCCTTCTTCAAAGATGTTCAAAGTTGGGAGCACTGGGAAATACCCTTTATGACCACCTCTGCCTCTACAGAGTAGGTCTAAAGACCTCCAATCAGGAGGTCTGAAAGCACTTGGGGGGTGGGTTCAGGAGTGCCCATGTGGCTACCTTCCTGGAGCTAAAGATGGTGGTGGTGCTGTCAGGGGAGGGAGTGGAGCAGGCCCTCCTGGCACTGATGATGATGGCAGCGGTGCCAGCAAGAGAGGGAGCTGGTCAATAGGCCCTCCTGGTGCTGGAGATGGCAGCAGCGGCACCAGCAGGTGAGGTCACGGCTGATCAGGCCCTGTGCCGCTGGAGATGGTGGCCTTAAATTAATGTTTAGAGGACTTTTACCAAGGTTCAAAGTCTCAAGCATCTTTACGAGAGGTGGCAACCATGGTATTGCCTCATTTGAATCTTCCTTCAGAGTTTAGCATGATCTTTCAGCTGCAGAGAGTTAGCTGGTCTCTACCTGTTTAGGGCAGTTTTTATTCTGAAACTTTCTATTGGATTGGCTAAGACTGAAATCTGCACTGGGTTGCCAATACTACAAACTTCACTTCTTTTCCTCCAAACCTAATTTTATTCATTTTCTACCATTTGTGGCAATATCATAATGATGTGTTAAGAATTATAAATGAGTCAAATAAATATATAAATATGAAGACTAACCCCTTTTGTCCTGAGTTTTAGTTAGGCCCTACAGGAGGCAAATGCATCTGACATTCAGCCAGAGTTACAGATGCGAAGATTTTGGAGAAGGAAACGGTCTTGTGAAGGTTAAAAGGGCAAGGAAAGCCTTCAGAACATGCACACGTATTTAGTACTAACAATTTTTGAAAAATTCAAAATTATTACACAGAAAAATATTAATATTCTTCTGTTTAATAATCTCAATACTGTTTTTATTCCTAGGATATATTCTTATGCTATTTCAAAATTTTAAAACTTCATGTTGATATTTATGTCTGTACTAAAAGTCTTATCCCTTACATTATATTTAAAATCTTTCCTCTGTTTTCAGATACTTTTGTGATATAATGTTTAACTTTTAATTTTTGTTTGGGGGGAGTACCAGGGATCAAACTCAGGACCTTGCACTTGTGGGACAGGCACCACTGAGCTAAGTCCCTGGCCCCTGATACAATATTTTAAATACCAAGAGTAGCAAAATAATACAACTATTTTTTTTGTGTGTTTTTGTTTGTTTGTTTTATTAGCCTGAGGCCTCAGAAGACTTAATGGAAAGGAAACTTCCACAAAGTATCTTTGTTAAAATAGGTTTCACAGCATAATTTCTGCTTTAAACTTTCCATTGAAGGAATTGAAAAGCTCTACAACACTGAAACAATTTTCCTTTTTGAAACATTTAAAACAATCCCTCCGTCCCAGAAGTTTCTTTATATTTATTAAAATTCTGAATGGAAACCATGAACTCATTAACTTTCACCATTTATCCCATGCTTTCTGGGTAAGTAGTGTAATCAAAATTAAATTTGGCTTTAAAAGTCTCAATAATATGATAATACATCACAAGGGTAAATTCTCATAGCGTACCTCTTCAGAATCTGCAAATCTAGCATTCAGTACATGTCTCAAGGGCTTCATAATTAAGCATGGTTTTGTGCAAAAATATGATAGAAAGCCAGTTATTCATACTTATTCATCCATTTATTCCTTTATTAATTTATTCAATAAGTATGTATTGAGTGTGTACCATGTTTCAATTAAGGAGAACATAGAGATATAGTCCCTTTCATCAAGGAGCAATTAAATACCTTTTTTTCTTCAGATATTTCAGTATTGAAATGAATGCATTCCTCTTGTAATTTATATACAATTGTTTGTGTTGTACGCATAAAAATTCAGTCATGTTTAGTCATTATTAAAAGTCTGAAAAAGATGCAGACCCAAAATATTTTGGGTGGACTCAATTAAGACAAAGGCTAATATTTATAAGATCATTAACTGTACAGACACCTAAAGGTACATACAACGTTTTATATAAATTATGGATTACCTGAATTTTTGAGTGAACATGGGTTATATAATTTGACTTAGCTGGACATGGATGGAGTTATGAGGCAACTCATGACTTCTGGTTAACTGACTGCTGACTAGCATATTCATTGTTTATCCCAGAAGGCATAAAAGTAGATAGATGACTGATAGTCACATTACCTTATAACCGAAATCCAATGACTTTCTCCTTCCTTCCTTTTCTTTTTTTGTCTTTTCTTTTCTTTCTTTTTTTTCTGATCAAGTTCAGTGCTCTAATGTAGACACTGAAATGGGTGCTCCAGGAAACATGTAGAGGAATAGAATATGCATGTTAAAAGGAAAGATAATGAATATATTCTTATAAAAATCATGTGTCTATGTTATTTTAGAAACTTATTAGAATTTTTTAGCTCACTAGGAAAAGTAGAAAAGGTTACTAAGTCTGATTTTGTATATAAATATCATAAAAACAAAAACATTCATGCAACTGATCTTATATTACTCAGAAACATATCTAACTCAAGTTTAAGCTGAGGCCCATGTATTTTTTTAAACGAGTATATACAGAAGCATATTACTTGTGTTGTAAAAATATGGCCACTTTATTTATCTCAAAATTCCACCATTCAAAATCATAGATACAGGGCCAGGGATTTAGCTCATCGGCACCACGACTACCTGGCAAGCACAAGGTCCTGAGTTTGATCCCTGGTACAAACTCAAGTTTAAGCTGAGGCCCATGTATTTTTTTAAACGAGTATATACAGAAGCATATTACTTGTGTTGTAAAAATATGGCCACTTTATTTATCTCAAAATTCCACCATTCAAAATCATAGATACAGGGCCAGGGATTTAGCTCATCGGCACCACGACTACCTGGCAAGCACAAGGTCCTGAGTTTGATCCCTGGTACACAATTTTCATAACTTGAACTTATTCATAAAATCAGCATGCAGATAAAAAAATAGAGCCTTCCCAAAATCCCAGAATTCTCCATTGTGTTACTTCTCTTGATTAATCATGAGTCTTTAAAAAATGGGTTTATCTTGTATGAAAAACTCAACACATAAAAAAGTATAAAAGACATGTACTCACCACATAAAAATGTATGAAAGACATCTAACAGAAAAAAAAGTTATTTTAATCAAACGTGGATGATGTATCCAAAAGTGTACCACAATTTAGTATAGTTGTTATATTTTTAATGTTTTGTGCCTACTAGTCTGGTAATCTGTAAGTACAATAGTTAGATTAATAGAGACATATAAATACATGTGGTGCTGGAAAAATAAAAGATGGGTGGATGGAAGGGCAAAAAATTGAGAGGTGTTGTGTACATGTACTAATTCCCTATAAGGAATGTAACCAATATGCACTACAAACATGTATGACTATAAATTAAAAATAATAGAAATAATATATAGAAATATGTGCAAAGAATATATATATGTAGAATATATACATGAATATATATATACATAGAATATATATACAAAATCAGTGTATTTATAAATACACATATGTATGTCTTTTATGCTTTTTATATTTATACATAAAATATAGTGAATGTTTACTTTTTAAAATATATTAAAATGAAAGACACATTTCCTCTACCCTCCCTCAAAATATTTCCTTTCACTTTTTTTTCAGCTTTAATTGAGTTTATTGGTACATTTTAGGGATACAGTACAGTTACATTCATTGTTGGGATCTTGTTTCTCTACATGACAAGTCTTGGTTCTCATTTTTTCCCCTTACCCCTGCCCTCCCTTCACCCCCTCCTCCCCTCCCCATCTACAAACACTTTATTTCCATCTTTTCATTATCTCACATTTTTTTCTTTTCCCTTATTACCCTTCCCCTACCCGTCCCACCTTCCCTACACCTTTAGCTCCTTTCTTCCCATTTCTAAATGTCAGTAATCTTATTAGGATCTTACGCATTGTTGCAGATTATTCACACCAGATCCTTTCACTTTGAAAATATTTATCCAATCATTGTTATCATTTTCTAAAGCAGTTCTTAAATTTCTTTTTATATCTTTATTTGCACTGTTGTGGCTGCCTGTCTGTCCTGAATTGATGTAAAACATGTACCTTTCATGGTTCTTTTTTCTTTCTTTCTTTTCTTTTTTTTTGTACTGGGGATTGAATTCAGGCACCACTGAGCTAAACCCATGGTCATATTAATTTTAAGTAAGAGCCAGAAGTTCTTAGTGTGCCACATCCAGTGAATAAGCTTGGTGGGTTCACACCACAATGTTTTACTTGACAGAAATGGCCCCACTAGGACAGATGTGACATGGAGCATTGACAGGGTGGAGGATGAGACTGTATGCTCATTTCTCAAGCTGTTTCCTATGAACATCATTTTTACAATGTGCTAATAAATTCTTATAATATTCAGAATTCATCATAGTGTTCTTGAGTACAAACTCAGCTTTCACAATTCCATCAGTGTAAAAAATAAACACCATCAACGTTACTGTGATGTTTGATTTTGATTGATGTGCTTTGTTCACGCAGGAGAAATGGGTAATTTCCATTCAGAATTTTGACCCTTGGTCTCAGCATCATAAACATAGACACAAATTTAATCCTCTGTTATGGCATTTCTTAAAAAGCTGGAATGTGAAACACAATAATCATGCAACTCCAATGAAATTGACAAAATGTCACATTAATGTGAGGATCATGATTCATGATTTTCGGCACACTTTGAGTGCAAGTTTCATCAAGCATAGCTCATAACCAGCCTCACAACCAGTTTACTACACTAAACAAGTTCGTACTTGTCACACATTGTTACTATGGTTGTATGAACTGTTTCTCATATTAAAGTACCCTTCCTATCCCTTGGATAATACGCTGTAGCAACATTCACCTTATATTTTCATCACACCTTTGTTCATACCTGTATAAGATCCCCCCCATCTCTTTCTCTCTCTTATCCCTGTATCTCTCTGTCCTCCTAACACTCAAGTGGTGGTAGGGAGGAGAGGAGAAGAGGAAAGAGAGATCTGAGAATTCACACAATCTTCCATCTGCAAGGTGGGAACCCAGGAAAGCCAATGCTATAGTTCAGAGTACGGAGAGACAGAGTCAATAATACAGATTTCACACTGAGTGTGAATGTCTGAGGACAAGGAACGTGGAGAGCAGATCTATTTTTCTGCTCAATAAAAGGGGTTCAAAACCCCAGTTTCTCCATCCTTTTGATTCTAATCAGGTCCTCACTGGATTGGATAATGAACATCCATAATAAATATTTCATTTAGTGCAGAAATTCAGATGATAATTTATTCAAATTTAAATATCTCTTCCAGAAATATCCTCATAGACAAATGCAGAAATAAAGTTTAATCTTATATCTGGACATTCCATGGCCCAATTAAATTGCTATATGAATTAACCTTCATACTTTCCAATGATAATTACTCTCTTTACAAGGGTAAGAATGGTAAGTCTTTTGGGGGCGGGGTACCGGGGATCAAACTTGGGTCCTTGCGTTTGCAATGAACCACTAGGCTGAATCACCGGCCCACTTCTGTTTGATTCTTGACTACATAGTAATTTTGTCTGTTATAGTTTCTACATAAATGAAATTACCTCTTCATGTTTACATTCTTTGCTTAATATGTTTATTTTTTTCACTGATATTGCTGTGTACTGTCAATTTATTTACCCTGAGTAACTTGTTATATTCTATTGTATGATTTTACACAATTTGTTTACCTGTCCTCAGTTTTTATTTTGTAGCTGTTACACCCAGGAGTACCGACATGGTTTTATAGGCATTGGTAAATATATACCTAATAACTGAATTTCTTAAGCAAATACCATCTTAGGGTCTAATATAACTCCTTTTAATCAATTTCAACCAATTTGAAAAAAAATATGTAGTTAATTGTTATACATTGCATACTTACAGTTAAGGTTTATATCTTTATGTTATATTTTATGATAATTGCATCTCACTTAAATTTTATTTGCTTATTTATTATTTGCTGCACTGGATGCATCATGTGGAGTTCAGGACAACTCAGTGAAAATTTGTATTTTAGGAGAATAATGCAATAATACACAAACAAATTTTGGAAGTATTCAGATTATTAAAGTTGATGAATATAATGATGCTTGAATTTGAAAGTTATATTAAAATTTCACAGTATTTTTATGCATATTCAAATTTTAACCATCAAAGTCATCCATCATTATTATTTATCAAATAAATAGGAAAGTCATCTAAATTAACTTTGAATCATAAAAAACTGCAT
Source organism: Fukomys damarensis (assembly GCF_012274545.1). NCBI lineage: Eukaryota > Metazoa > Chordata > Mammalia > Rodentia > Bathyergidae > Fukomys > Fukomys damarensis. The sequence goes on from NW_022900936.1 coordinate 32,655,466, forward strand.
TAGCAAAAAGTAAAATTTTATACATATTTAATGTATGAAAACATATTGTGTCCTTTCCATAATCAAACAAAGCCCTTAACTGTGTATTTTAAGCCAAAACATTTTAACAAATCTAGATGATACAATATTTAACAAACATATACAAAGAATTCTACAAGTTTTCAAACAATAAATTATAAATCCAGCTTGATACACATGAATATAAGTAATACTTATTATAGTGCTAGGAAGAATTATTAAATTTTAATGTTTGGAGTAATCCTGTCTTATGGAGTTAGAACAAATTAAAGAAAGAAACATAGGTGGAGCTTACCTAAATGAAAAATAAAATACAACAAATTGGCAAGGCATTTTAATTTTCCTTAAATTGCTTATCTCCTTAAAAATATGAAATCCAATCATTGAATGGAATACTTTTCTAAAATAAAAATAAGAAATTAAACTGGATGAGTTTCTATATCATGTGGCTATTTTTTCTCTCCAAACATGAAAAAGAAATAAAAGTCTTTATCCACAGGAACTGAGAGTGTAACTAAGAAGGCAATGGTAAAAAGAAAAAAAAGAAAAAGGGTTTCAGTTTAATGATACCCAAAATTGTTCCTGTTGAACTACATGTGAAGTATAAGCAGGCCAGTTTGCCCAAAAAATGTTCAGCAGGTTAGAGAAGATTCTCTAAGATAACTCAAATTAGAAACAAGCCTAAAAAATAAAGACACTAATTGTCATTCTCTGGAGAGTGAGGAAGGGGATGGGCACAAAAGAAATCCCCCAGTGACAGTGACCTAGCTTCTCTAAAAAACTGCACCTCTCAGCAGCACATTCATCTGTGAACTCATTAGTGAATTAACCCATGAGCTTTTTGAGGAACATTTTCAATCCAAATCACATCAATCTCCATTCATAGCAGAAAGTATCAATGAGCAACCGGCTTCAATCGAAGGTTTTTAGTACAAGCTGTAAATGATGCATAATTATGTTAACTTCTAGGCTAATACACTCAAAATTCTGAATCCAAGCACATAATTTCCCAAATCCTCATAACCCCTTTCAAAATGAGAGATTGAAGGAATACTTTCCTGTAAAAGTTGAAACTCCCACAGGTAAAGACGTTGTATTGTCTGCCACAAAGTATGACACAATTTAAGATAAAACTAGGGTGAAACCTTAAATGGCAAACCCCACAGTTTGCAACAGGACTGTTCATAAATCTTTTTAAATATGCCTAGAAAATCAATTTTATTCAAGATAAAAGAATGCAAAAATAGTCAAAATTATAGACTACTTCATTAGGGTTGTTACCACTTAGTTGTACACCAAGAACAGAATACACATATCACAGAAGTGGGAATAAATTTAAGGAAGACACCAGTGAGAAAGAGGATAGAGGACGACTCAAACTGTGAGTATATGCACAACAGGAATCCCTCTTGCAACTCAGGCTCTAAGGGAAGCAAGATGAAATTATCACATCTTTACATCTTTAAAAGTATGTTTGTAACAGCAACCACCCTTTTGGTTATCCTAGTAATCCTAGTCTGTGACCTAAGATTTTACAACTATTTCATCATCACTATTTCCTGACTACCTTATTTTCAGAGGGGAGTGATTTGACACAAGGCACAATTACAGACTTTCCCAGCACCAGCAACAGGTCAGATGATACTGGCAGCTACAGTATGATATGTGGTGCTGAGGGACACAGTCCTTCTGTGTTTAGCTCTATAGGTTATTTAAAAAAACAAACAAACAAATCAGTTTAGCTGCTCCTTTATCTAGAAACAAAAATTGAGAAAAATGATCAAATTAATTTTGTGTAAAATTAGAAATTTTACTACAGTTCTACGATGGAAACATAAGAGGTTAGTTAAAATAGACTAAATAACACTGTGGTAATAAACTTCAAATCTCAGTGGATAAACTCAACAAATATATTCTGTCATTCACATCCTGCAATTTGTGTAAGCCACTCTCTAGGGTAACTTTTCTTCAAGTTCCAGCTCAGTGATTCCAGATGTTTGGTGCTCCAGCATCTATATCTCAACACATGCTTCTATTACTTCAGCAAGACAGCAGATAAAGGCAAACTGGAGAGCTTCATACTAGAGATCACATATTCTGACATGGAAGTAACACATGCCACTTCTCATCACAATGATTGGCACCAGTCAAAGGAATAGCTGACTTCAAGAAACCAAGAGTGCAGTCTTACCTAAGCAAGAAAATAGAGTACTTCTACGTAAGTGCTTGGGACCTCACAGCTGATGAAGTGTTTATTTCAGGTGCAAGAGCTAATCAGAAATACTTAATGGAACTCGTATAATCATTGAAGGAATGAGCAAAATATATTAAGATTTTTAAAAGTATGATATTGTGAATTTTCTGATATAAATTTATAGGAGAAAATCAGGAAATTTTAATATGGCCTAATATGTGACATACAAAATCAATACAAACTTGTGGAATAAATAATTGTTTTAATTACTTGTGAAGTACAATAATGGACTGCTAAAAGTTTTCAGAATTTTCACCTTGGTATTTTTCAAATAAGGAAGTCAGGAGACAGTGATGACAAAATAGTTGTAAAGTCTTGTGTTAGAGGCATTTTTTCTAAAAGACTTTAAAATATTGTTGAAGGTCAATGTCCTATATGATTTGTTTAATCTTTCTCCTCAAAATAAATTTTAATAGATCAGTCTTTGGGTTAGTATTGGATTTATTTTATGAGAGGTCTATATGATTCAGCAGTGGTAATGTTACTGCAATGTGCATATATTTTTCTTCACATCTGTGTTAGTGCTTTCTCATTCTAATTACACAATTCTATGAATATTTTTTCTACAGTTATAATTTTCAACTATATAATGTAGTTTAACTTTAGTGGCAATGATTTCTTTTAAATTAACCTCTAAATGTAAATTTTAAAAGGACATTTCAATGATAGAGTTATGTTTTAAGAAAATAATTGGCATCACAGTGTGGTCAAATTTATTATTTTCATTGTTTCACATGTATATCATATAAATGCCTCTGAATTATCTACTTTTAGTTAATCATGTAACAGATTATTGCTCTATATTAAAATCATTTCCCTTGGTTTCTGAAGAGGAGCTAAATTAAAAGAAATTAGACCTCTCTGTCCCTGCTTCGATATATTCTCCAATCCACACAAACATATTTTAGATAAATGCCACATCTTCCTTTAGATATTTAACTCAGTGATGATTTGATCCTTTTACCCAAAAATGTGGTGTGTGTTCAAAGAATATGTAACAATATTATACTGATTTTCTATTTATTTTATCTGAGGTAAAACACAATTTTCTCTGACTCTAGTCTTAGAATATTGTGCCATGTAGAACATTATTGATCAGTGTACAAATTACTAGGCCTCTTTTTAATGTATACAGAGGATTTTTTTTCTCATTGAGTTTATTGGTACATTTTAGGTATACAATACAGTTGCATTCATTATTGGGATCTTGTACCTTTACATGACAGGTCTTGGTTCTCATTTCTTCCCCTCACCCCTGCCCTCCCTTCAGTCCCCTCCTCCCTTCCTTATTTGCAAATATTTTATTTCCATTTTTTTCAATTTCTCATGTTTTCTTTATTTTTTCTTTTTAATGTATATAAATAACAAAATTGTTACTTTGATTCATGTTTACATGTTTAAAACTAAAATACTACTATTTATGAGTAATAAACAACAAACAGTTAATTCAGATGTTTTTTGTGTTCCAAAATATTTTTTGTTATTACTTGAAAAATATTTTTATTAGTACATATTTACAGTACATAACGGTTACATTCATTTTGTGCAGTTGGTGCATGGACATAAAACATCTTACATTTTTCACCTTTTTCCCTTCTCCTTTCTCTCCCCTCCCTCCCCTTCTCGGTGCCTTTCTCTTTCACAAAGGACCTACCTCCCTATTTCCTACCACCTAGTTTTTATTTGAATACTTGTATGATTTATGACACTTTATAGTAAGATAATAAATACATTTGAAGACTTTCAGTTTTATGGATAATAGTCTTATGTAATTAAGAAAATCTTTTGTACATTATTTATGAAATGATTACACTGTACTTTACTTTTCAGGTTCAACTTTTGATCGCTGCCAAGGGCAATTCCAAATTAGAACTGCAAATAATGTACAACCTGATAATATTCATTCTTATGAATTGAAAAGTAAAATTTCATAAAAGTTATATATGCAAGTGCTATCAACTGATGAAAATTTAAAAAATAATGCTAAACAGTCATTTAAATTATAATGTAATGACTTGTTAAACTAGTGTGAATTTATTGATACATAAATCTATTGGTAATACTTTAGCTAGAAAAAGCAGAATAAAAATAACATCTACTGTGACATTATGTTTGATATCTTTTATTTCATTTTTCAAATCCATATTTCATATTATTCTTTGTATTTTACATTATGTATATGGTATTATCAAAATATATAATGAATGTTTAAATAAATATTATAGTAAAAGACACATTGCCATTAATCCCTCTCAAAGTTCAACTCTTTTCTTTGAACGTGTTTATCCTATCATTCTTTCTACTTTCTGAAGCAGTTTTGGAAATCTGATTTCATGGTTGTTTTTACAAGTTGAGATAAAAAACATAGTGAATGTTGCTTTTAAGTGCCATGTAACACAAGGGAAGTTTCATAAAAACATTACAGGCGTAATGTTATTCACAAGATCTACCTTATTCACAAGACCTGGCACCCTGAGACTTCTGATTCTTTAAAAGACAAAATGACTGTGAAAGGTAAGTATTTTGAATTGATTCAAGACATCAGTGCAGCCACAAGTTTGAGGATCCTTAATCTGATCTTCAGATGTGATCTGGGGCTGCCCGTTTTTTAAAAATTAAGCATTAGATTCACTTCCAACCTCACTGATTGCTGTTGGAATTCATTTCTTGCTACAATAGGATCAAGTCTGACAACTTCCAGTGCCCACCAGCCCTTTCTGACCACGTGGCCATGTCCATACCAGGTCAGGTTAGCAGGAGACTCTCCAATCTCCTGCAAGAAAGAGTAGACAGAATATTATTAACACCAGTGTGATTATTACTGCCTGTAAAAAAGAGGGAATGTCTATCTCGTCGCATTCACAAGTCCCACTCGGTAAAAAAAGGTATTATTCAGAGCATGTATGGGAATAGAGAAATCTTAATTCTGCTTACTGTTGTGATTACTTTAACATAGTATCAAATACATACTAAACTATGCTAAATTATTTAAAAGGAAAGACGACAAAATTTTCTTTATATAAAACTTCAAAATGTACTTAAATATTCTAAAATATATTCAAAAAATAGAAAGTACAACTTTTTCTTAAATAATTTCTTTAACTTTGCAACTGGTTTAGAATCATAAGACAAATAAAATGAGAAAACACACTATAAAGCAGTCTTAGCAAAACCATTTAAAATGCAAAAACATGCTCTTGGTAAATATTTGGACAGAAATTAATGAAAATCATCAAATCCAGCAGAGTGTGGTGGAGTGTTTCTGTAATTGTAGCTATTGTGAAGGCTGAGACAAGAGGATCTCAAACTCAAGGTCATCTGGACAGTGTAGTGAAACTCTATCTCAAAAAAGAAAAATAAATTTTAAAATATTAAATTGCATGTAGTGATATATACATATACATGTCTACACATACATACATTTCCAAAGACCAAAAAGCAATGTAAAATTACCTTTAAAATTATCAAGTTGTGGTTATATCTAGTTGTAGGTGGCTATGTTTAGATTATGAAACTCACCTGTATTTTATTTTATTTTTTGGATTTAAAAAGATAATATTTTATTTGTATAATTAGAAAAAACAAAATTTAAATGATTTTAGTTGTATGATGCATTCCTTTTACATTTACAAACTCAATTATTTACAGAAAAATCTACCCAAAATTGTTAAAATAAAATATCTACACACTACAGTAAAAAGCCCATAATACTTCTGCCATAGAATTAGAGCAAGATAATAACCAAAGTGAAAATTTGGTAGGTGAGAATTTTGACAAAGAAGCAGGCAAATATTTCACTATACTTGCATATTTTAATTCTAATTACTCATATAATATTGACTCTAGGTTCTTTTCCTTAATTAAGAAAAACATCGAGGGCTGCACATTCTATCATGAAAAGGTCAGATTTATTGTGGCATAGAGTTTGCTTGGTTTGATATGAAATATTAATTTCATTGCTAATTTTAGATTACATTTAGTATTTGTTTAGGCACACCCTTTAACACCTTGTATATTACTTTGGATAATTCTTACAAAATATGTTTGAGGTGGAGACAATTTTTATCAAAATTTTCAGTGGAAAACTAAAGCATGGAAATTTGAAAATGTTCCCAACTCCTAGGTTTAAAAATAGCATATTTGAATTTAGCAAATCTAATTGCTGTTAAAGTCTATGTTATGTTGTGATACTGAGTAATATGCACTTTCATCTTTGATGGTCTCTTCAACCAAATATTAAGCAGAGATACATTTTAAAATGAATTTTCTTCTTTAAGGCTTGAATATATAAACGATAACACTGAAAAATCTCCCCTCTAAACCCTGTTGCCATTAAACCATGTGAATTATCCTCTGTAAAATATATGTTCATGTTATTTATTTCTCTTTTTCTTTCTCTATTGAGTTGTTGGAATTTTATATTCAAGTACAGGATATCAGTACAAATTAAACTTGGGAATGGCTTTGGGGTGAAGTGGTGGCACGATACACTACTGGATTCTTAGCACAGTCTTCAACAATTCATCCATTTACTTTATATATGAAAAATTTAGAAAAATAGTCTCTTGGTTATAAAGTTGTAAATACTCATTTAACTATGATTTCTGCTGCTATTATATGAATACTTTTATATTTAAAGACTGCCCATGCAGTGTATATCCTGGTGTCAGGTACATGATCGATATGGTCCTTAACTTTACTCCCATTCTCTAATCAATTTTTCCAACATAATTAATTGAACATTCCATCACTTCTGCCAATGTCAAGGTGTATTCAGTGAACAAAAAAGACAAGAATATACTTTTGCTTTTTTTTTTTAATGGACTTTCAGCTGTGTTTCTTGGACCCATTGGTTTATTCTTTGCCATTAGGATGTTTTTGAAATTGCTGAGGACTTAGGACTAAAAGCATGAGTCCACCTCTTTGTTCTTTCCTTTCAAAAGTTGCAAGATATTCAGACTTTTTCCACCTAAACTTCATCATCTTTTTCTTTGGTACCCTCTTTTCTCATCTCAATGACTTTCTATGTTTTTATTGAGATCATGTGAAATTTAAGAGGCAATTTATGGCAAATTGCTGCTCTTTATAAATCATTGAACATATCCTTTTCCCCCTCTGGTTTATAATGGCTCTTTTATTTATTTACAATTTTATGCATAGATTTTTTTGTGTGTGTGTGGCCCAAGAAGGTGGCATGTCTTTAGTATGGATAAGATATGGATCATTTTTTTAGTTTCGGAAGCTTTTAAAGGTTTCAAACTTTTTTTTTATGTATTACTAACGTTATTTGTAGATAATATATCATGCTGGTGGTTATTGGAACCCAGGTCTTTGTTCCACTGTGTCTATGTATATTTTGTTATCTGAATGCATTGATACCTGTATATTAATTTTATATCACTCTTTTCTATTTCAATTTTCACTAATTTTTCAATGGATTCTCTTAAATCTCAGATTAGAAATATTATTTAAAAATACAGACGATTTTTCTTAGTCTCTCACAACATTAAATCAATTTATTTTTCTAATTATTTTGGAAATACCAAAATGCTTGAGATAATTTATCATTAAAATTATAAGCATCTTGTTTTTAAAATAAAGGTATAAATAGACACTTAATGTTTAGAATTATTTTCTAAACTTTCATAGGAACTTTTCTGTAATATTTTCATTAGGTTTATTACTATGTGGCTTAGCCTTTTTTCTGCTATTGAAACAAAGCACTACAGATTGGAAAACTTGAAAGGAACAGAATTTTACCTGTTCATACACAAGGCTGGAGAGTCAGACACAACAATCTCGCTGGGGCTTTTCATGCTTCATTAGTTCATGGTAGAACAGCAGAGGGGCCATGGGGAAAGGCCAAGAGAAATCCTAGTTAGCTGAACTTATTTTTGCAACAATCTACTTATATAAGAATTCATTAATTCATTCCTGAGCACTCAGAAGGCTATGTTTCTTAATACTGCCTTGGGGATGTATTCAAACCACAGCCACAAATTGGAGTATTTAATCTGTAGCCTCACTAGTTAGGTATATTTTAGTTTTTTAAATTGTACTGATGACATACCTATTTATTATCTCACTGATAATTGTGTTATTCATAATTGTACATAATTTAATGTGTTTTGAATTTAATACTCTTATTTTGTTGTTGTTGTTTTAAGGAAAAAGTTCCATAAAGCTATTAAGTCTACATAGCCTGTCAGTTATTTATTTATTTATTTATTTATTCATTCATTCATTCATTTTTGCATTGATTGCTTGACGATGCTGTTGTTCACAATATTTTCATGGAAATCATTGGTTTGAATTTGTATTTTTTAAAGATAGCTCAAGTAAATCACATCTTGCTAGAAAGTCACCCATAACCAAATTATTGAGTGTGTTTTCATAACAAAATAAAAATGATTCTTTTATATTTTGTCGTATTGATTTTATTACAAAAATCAATTTTTTGGATTTACTTATTACTTCTCTGTGTTGTCTTTATATATTCGCTTTTAACTTGACATATTACTTTCTTCTTCTTTTCTTACTTATTCTTTTCTGTTTTCTCTAATCTTTTGAAGTGCTGCTTAAGGTTGTCATCTGATTATACTAAATTAATTTTTCTTTTCACTCACATTTACATATATCCTACTAATTTATTTTTCTTCAAATGATTTCCTGCTGCTTTTGTTTTGAAAGTCTACCTAATAGGCACCAATTCCTTCCCACAGATCATTTATCAGTGTTTTCCACTTAATTTTATTTGAGTAATTTGTATTTTATTGTATTCTATAATATTTGCTTTGTGTTCTCTGACTCTAATCGCCAGTGTGAATCCCTGTCTAATTTTGCAACTCAATTCTCACCAGTAGTCCTTTGCTTTAGTGTCCTATTGTATTAGTTTTTCCAAATATTTTCCTGTTCTAATATCTTCTTGCATATCCAAAGCTTTTATTTTCTTGACTTTCTGATTATACAGTCTGTGATAAATGCACTTTTTAGTTGGATTTTTTAAACGATCCACAATCTTCAAGTATAGAATATTGTCCTAAAGAAATATAGGCTAAGTGGATTGCTGATGATTGTCTTTCACAATTTTTATCTTTTGGCCTTTCTCTTTTTACATCTATTTTTCCCACCTTTGTTATTTTTCTTTTTTGGAAGATGCTCTGCAGAGATGTAGAGTCATACTTTTTCTGGCTTACATACTTTCTTAACCTACTCAACCTTTTAATCGATATTTCGGGTATCTGTATATTGGAGCACCTTTGTTTTGTTTTCCATAAAATCAGAACTCAATTATTTCTTATAAGTTTCAACTTCATTTATGTGAAATATTCCATTTGTCTAATTTTTCTATTTTGAGCAAAGGTATAGTATGTTTATCTCCTTGTATTTGTCATTTGTTCTAGGGTGCTGCATCTTTCCTTTTTATTTCTTTTACTATCACTTAACTTTATTGCAGTTTGCAATATTTTTAGATTTGTGTCATTTTGTTAAAGTATATTTAATTTTCACATCGTTTCTTTCTCACTTTTTTCTTCATTTGCTAGTATATTTTTTACATGAATTATATGCTGGCTCCTTTTAAATAATAAGCACTAAATTAACTGGGATTTATTGGACTGTGCTGTTTGTAGCAGATTTCCTTATAGCAAAGTTTTAGGTTGAGATAAGGACACAAAGTGATGCCTTTGGGCCCTTAGTGGGATATTCCGAAACAATAAAGCAAGACAGTGTTTGGTAGTTTAATACTACACAGATATCCTCTGTGACTGTAGAAGTACTGTGAATGTTAAAGTAGGATTTAGCTATTGGATTCTTGCCACCCATCCCCTCTGCCTGTGTAAGTCAGTTAAAGTCCTAGTGACACTGCTATCAGTAAAGGAATTCCCTTTCATACAGCAGCCAACAAGAGGATAAAGAGATATGCTTATATAGAGAAATGTGAAATTTTGCTACATAAATCCAGAGGGTCTTGATGCACATATCATTTAATTGTGTTTTAAACTCCAATGTTGTTGAACTATTGGATGCAACCCTGATTCTTTCTAACTCAACTGAACTGGGAATTGTAAGGCTTTCATTTTTCTGTGTCTTTCTGTTTCTCTCAGAATTAGATTTGGACAGTGTAGTCTCCTAAAATTTCTCTTCATTATTGTGCAGAGATGGTACTTTTTATATGCAGAAGTTGTTATGTTAGGCTAAGTCACTTTCCATTTTTTCAGGGAGCTTTAATATAACATTTACCTTAACTATTATTACTTATTGACTTATTTCATTTGATTTCTTTACAGTTCTTCTATGTCTCTTTATCTAATGTCACTTGATCATCATTTTAGCCCTTTTGTTAGTATGAAGTTTAGTAGAATAGAGGTAGTTTGTTTTTTGTTTTGTTTTTGCTTGTTGCTGAAGGCTTTTGTTAGTAAGAGGATATAGTTTATATTTATTTTAACAGCTGATTTTTCATTTTATTTCATTTTCTTTCTCATTGTTTACTTTTCATAAATTTAAAAATATGATTATATTTTTCATTTAAGTTTAATCTTTTCTCTCTACTAGTTATGTTCTGTTTGATTATAATTATATGTGGACTCTTGCCAACTGTATCCCTCACCAAATAAAATTTTTCTTCAATGTTTTATCTGTAGTTTAGGAAGATAATGTTACATATCTTATTTATGCACATTTCACTTTTAATTTTTATTTTGATATTTACCATTTATATTTCAGAAAATTCTTAAATATTATATTGAATTGTTTCTTCTATAACAAAATTGTTATTCCGAGACACTACATATACGACATTTTTATCAGTATTCATTTAGATTTCAGATATTTTCCAGTCAATTTCTAATTACTCACTTAATCTATCTTTGTTTCCAAAGTTTATTGCTCACATTCATTGTCTTTCTTTGCAAATTTCCCCACACTAAAATTTCTGTTATTACATTTGCTTATTTTTACATTTTTTATTGAATATTTCTTTTAGAGTACATATCCACATACATTTATGTTTCATAGCACAGGTAAGTGATGCTTTAACCAGCTATAAAATTACTGAAATAAATGATATTACCAATAATTTTATAAATATTATTTTTTTGATTTTACATGTTCAATTTATCAATTTATTTTTACTTAAGAAAAATGCGTATTGCATAATTTCAAAGGTGATGTTTTCCTCCTGGCCTGGTAACTTTTCAGAATTCCAATTTACATTTTCAATATTATGCCTCAAGGTATATTATTTTCTAATTCACCCTACTGTAAATTGAATAAACTTTAAACCAAGAGATTCTGTATTCCTTTATTATTATTTTTTAATTATTTTCTTCCTTGTCTTGAAGAAAGCAGGACCCAATTGTTGAAGAAACTGACTCTGTTTTTCCTTCTATGACATATTGTTTTCTGAGTTATCCTTTCTCTTAGTTTTCCTTAAATTCTAGGATTCCACAGGTGGAATAGATAAACATCTTGCCATGGACATAGAATCTTTCCCATCCAAGAAATGGCAAAGTTCTTGGCCCTATAAGACTCTGCAGGTCCTGTCTGAGTATAGCTCTAATGTAGCTCCATATAAGTTCACATTTAATAGTTGTATTTAGAGGGGGTGGCACAGGAGAAATATTTATTCCATCTAACTCTAGTCAGGGACATACTGGAAAGTGAAATGAAAAAAAAAAGAAATAGGGATAAAAATGAATATAAAAATATTAAATATTAGTTCTGAAACATGAAGAACAAATAAAGTAGAACATACAGTAATTTGAGAGTAAGATAATACATAGAATGAGTGAAAAGCATTCAAAGAAGTAATACCTAAGAAATTAAGCAAATCGATAAAGTAAATACAACTTCTAATATCACTTTAAAATACCTGAAGCTGGAGGTAAATACAGATATAACTTTTAATCAAATAATACTTTGTGTCTAGATCTCTTACAACGAATAAGCAGGGAGAAAATAAAACAGAAAAACAAACAAAACCAGAAGATATATTTTCTTTTAAAAGGCAAGGAATTTATAGAGAATAAAATTACACACATATACATTGTCATTAGCCATCAAAGGAACGCAAATTAAACCATAAAGAAATTTCATTTTACATGCTTTTAAAATTTACACATTGTATATTTTATTGAGTAGAGGATAAATGATTTTCCCCTAAGTAGAATAAGAAAAGCTTATTTCTGTTTAAAGAAGACATTTTTAACAGTAAAATATTAGAATGATAAAAAATATGAAAAAGGAGATGTAATATTTCAATTATTTATAGGGAATTAATGTCCTACGATAGCTTCTTCCAACTGTACAAATTCAAATTAAACATAAATTTTTTTCTCTGCAGCACTAGGAATAAAACCCAAGGCCCTACAAATGGCAAGGAGATTTCTATCCTTGAGCTCTATCCGCGGCCAGCAAATGAATTATTTTTTATGTTATGGTCTTTTGAGACAGAATTAATAATTTACTTTATTTATATTATTATATTATTTATCCTTTATAATCTAAAATTACTTCTACACATGTCATCTCTCTTCAGTACATGGTAAAAATATTTAAAAAAAAACTATGTTGGGGTTTTCTTTTGACACTCATCTTGGACAGCCAGAACTAAAGCTGTGTCTGTTCTGTAACAAATTTTGACGGCATGAATAAAGTGTTGGCACTCATTTATTCAATAGGATAGAATTTGAATACCAAACAGAGAAATCTCTACTTTCTTTGTATGTAGTGAAAAATCAGTGAAGACGGAATTGAACAAAAACATATTCTAAGAGATTAAAATTAAACTTCACTGCATTAACTAGACTGAAGAAGGCAATAAACTTAGATATGAGGTAATTAATTAAATCCGGTATGAGAGGAGAAACAACTGAACTAGGGTAGCAGGAGAGGAGCAGAGATGATAAGCTCATTCAGAAGGCAAATTAAATATTACATGAAATTATTTTAAGAGCTCATATGCTGAGTATTGATGACTGCAAGAAAAGAAATGAAGAATGTTTATTCAACTGAAACCTCTACAATATATCATATGACTGCATGTTAGAAAAAAGAAATTAATCTAGTAAACCAGTTAAGTAGGAGAAAACACCAAACAATTGAATTTTGTGTCAGTAAGTATCCAGGGCTGCTCAAACTAAAAAAGTAAAAACCTGGATTTTATATGCAAATTATTCAGTATAAAATTATTTCTGGAAAATGATCAATATTGTAAAGAATTATATAAACACAAGAGTAAATGGAGTAGAGAAATAAGAGTAGCGGATGTTACTTTGTTTCCTACTGTCAGAGACAGTGTGTCCTGTGCACTCAACGCTACAATTTATATTCCTGTTGCTCACCATCCACTAGGCATTAGGTGCTTAGACTTAATCTAAATACTAAGGATAAAATCTTCATACAAAAGTGGCACTTTAGTCTAAAAGCATGATTTCATAAGTTTGAAAAATTTGACCCTTATATTATCAAATGCCTCATATATGACTGATTGATATGTTATTTGCAGTATAATACAATAGAGGATTGAAAAATTCTTCATTATTTTCAAACTGTCTAGACATATGTAATATGCTCCTTACTCTATTTCATACATACCTGAATAATAATGTATATACATAAAAATAATACATTCAAGTAATGTAAGCTGAATATTTCTGAAACCTTAAAACTATTATTATTGAAAATCTAGAAATTTATTTTAAAATACTATTTTAAATTTGCTAATATCAGTACATTTGCTAATATACTGTAAAGAAGACCATGAACTGTCTTTATGAATCTCAATCTACATCACAGCTTCACAGAGATTCTACTTGAAGAGCACTTTTAAATGTTTATTTTCATATTACAGATATGTAATATTTCAAGGGAAAATTTAGTATATCATGGGGTGAATTATTATGTTCTATTAGGCAATCATTGCCTATATTTAACAATTAATAATTTTAAATGTATTTGCATAGATTTTGTTAGATAAATGCAATATATTATTGACAGAATGTCTAATTTTCATTAAAATACTATAAAATGTAACATCCTTACTATACATTTTCTCCATCTTTAATGCTTGGAAATGTGATTTTCTTGTTTCTACCTAAAAAGAAGTCCTATTTGATGACAACTATTGATAATATGACTTCTGCAACTTTGGAAAAAAGCTATTATAATACAGCCTTGTAAAAATTGATAAGTATAGAAAATGTACTTCAGTTTTTAGGACTTGTACAAAATTATCTACCTAGTCAAATTTTGTATTTTTTAGCCATCACTGAGATAAAAGATGTTTTCTCCAACAAAAAGTAATTCATGATCATATCTATTCTTCTCACTTTTTAAATTATATTTTTGCTTTACCAGAATTATCAAACAATACAAACGGGCTAAACTTTCAGGATTTAAAAAATACCAAATCATATTATTGAACCAAATTTTTTCAATGAATCATTTTAGATAATTACAAAAATACCAACACATTTTGTTATCTCTATGCTTTGGAAAATCATGTTCATTAGGGAATTAAGTGTTTCTACGAATACCTTTATCGTAATTATAATCCACATATAAATTATCAGTGTCAAATCAATAAAAACTACTAAAAACACACACTGAACACATAGACATTATCTGTAAGACTTAGTGCTTTATAATTTTGGATAATCTTTCAATACATTGAGATCAGAAATGTTCAACTTTAGCATTTCATAGTAAATCTGGTCTTTTCTGTTTCTTTTTGTTAAATTAAAAAGAAAACGTCAATCATAATATGTCACAGGAAATATGATCTTGGTCTTAGTTTAGGTGTTATGTGACATAGATACAAGCATTTCCTTTGTTCCTATCCTAATAAATTTAAATTTAGATCTTACAGTTATTAAAATATTTCATTATAATATCCACAATCAGACTACAAAAAACAGAAATGTATTTATCAACCAATATGAATTTCATTTACATTTATTGATATGGTGGAAGAAATAAGACATTAATCTTAGTAGGTTACTTTTGTGGGATGAGTGGTTAAATTTAGACATTAATCGCATATTACACCTATTTTTTTTGTTTCAAGGTGTTCTTAATCTTGTGGAAGATCATGTGAACTTGCTTGTTCCATTAGAATATGGCTCCAGAAGAGTTTTCAGATATTAGTTTACAATACCAGTCATCTGTGAATGATATCAAAGTACTTCCTGTGACCACAATAAAAAAAAGAAAACAAAATTACAGTATATGAAATTTTTACAATGGATTTGAAAATCAAACAGAATTTGTATTTTTGTATTCTTTATGTTTATTGGTACACTTTAGGTATAAAATGATGACATTCATTATTGGGAATTTATAACTTTGCATAATATACCTTGTTTCATAATTTTCCCCATGCCCTTACCCTGGCTTCCACACCTCCAATCCTCTGCATTTATGAAGACTTTCTTTCTGTTTTTGTATTTTTCTCATATTTTTCCTTTCCCTTCTTTCCTTAAAGAAAATTTGTAGTTTAAGTCTTTAAATCCACACATTTTTAAGATATATTTTATATGGGCTTACCTTATGGGCTAAAAGTTGAGTCAAGATTACAAATAAAAATAAGAAAATAAATAAATTATACCCATTTCTGGAACCAAAGTTTTGAAATTTGATACTCACAAAATACATACTTGAATTTAAAAGGAATTTTGAGTGCCTACCAATTTAGGATAAGCTAGAGCTTAAATACAATTTGCGATAAATACCCACATATTGGCCTGCAAAATATATAAAATATTTTAAGAAATATTAATATGACAATTAAGCATTTGTATATCATTTGATAATTTGCTATTAGTTCTTTAAGTTTTTCAATAAGATTCACTATAACCAGGCAACCATTGCTGGAAAAGGAATATATTCATTCTCTGTGTGCACCAGGAAAATGATCACCAGGGAAGCCCTGACGTATGAGATATAATTAGCTGGATTAAATTTTTCACATGGCAAAGAGCTAATTATTTGCATTGGGTTAATTTGTGTAAATAGAAAAACACATCTTTTTAACTATGCAGTATCCTTTTCTTACATTAGGCCCTTTTAGTAAATTATTTGAAAAATACAATTAAATAATATTAGTTAAAATAAAAAGTGGCTTGCTTCATCAGTAAATCCATAGTTTTCTTTATTTTCATTTTCTCTCACAGGGGCATAAAATTCTGAGAAAATCTATTTTTTTCATATTTTTTACATGTATCCTGTAATACAAGTTACTTTGAACAATTGTATATTTCTTAAGTCTCTAATAAGCTTACAGACTAATTAATGTTTTTATTATACCAGATATTCATAATATAAAACTGTTAAATTAAATGTTAAAATGTTTTAATTTAACACTTTACTCTCCTATCATTATAGCTTTAGTCTTTTATTTCATCTAATGCACATGTACACACGTGTAAAAACAAATGCACACACAGTTACACACTTGTATATCTTAGGGTTGTGTATGTTTAGAATGATATGTACATACAGCACAAATAGCTATAAGGATATAGGGTGTGTTTATTATGCAGCCATACAATACACCAGCAAACAAATATTTATTGTTATTCCTTAAATATGTGAAATATATATTCACTTTCTGAATCAAATGATTAAATATTTGTCAATTATAACAGAACAATTAAATTTTTCTCTTCAGTGCAAAGTGAAAGGAAGATGAATTATGATTAGTTTTATATTTATCTCTTTTATTCTAAAACAATATCAGTAGAAAGATCAGAAGCTTTGAAGATGATTTCCAATACTACAAGCAGTACAAAAACATAAAAAAATAAATTAACAGCCGGGCGTGGTGGCGCATGCCTATAATCCCCGCAGTCAGGAGGCTGAGGCAGGAGGATCACTGTGAGTCCGAGACCAGCCTGGGCTACATAATGAGTTCCAGGTCAGTCTCAACTACATAGTGAGACCATGTCTCAAAAAACCAAACAAAAAATAACTTTTATTAGCTTCATTGGTACATTTATTGTATACAATATAATGATATTCATTGTGGGAAATTTGTACCTTTACATAATCAATCTTGGTTCTTATTTTTTCCCCATTCCCCTGTCCTCCCTTCAACCCCTCCCTCCCAATATGCAAAGAGTTTATTTCCATCATATTTTATTTTCTCATACAATTCCAAAAATTCCAGCAATATATATTTACAATGAAAATTTTTGCATAACTTAGAATATTCATTAAAGTCTGGACTTTAGAAATTTTATTATGCAATAAAAGTATTCAGAAATAGCAGCGACAGTCAATATAGTTTTGTGCTTCCACACACCTTAATAAATGCATTTTAGAATAAAAGAGTAGGTGATACAAACCATCTTACTGTAGAAGAAATTCAGAAATAATGTATAAAATATTAGAAATGACTATTTGAAAGAGTTGGACAATGAACAAGTGAAAGCATCGAGTTTCACAACTGGGAAATGAACAACAATCCAATGTTGCTCACTTGACTTGGAGAGACTTTGGCTTTGATGAATTGCTGATCTCAAAAATAGGAACAGAGATGGAATAATTTTCATAATCTTAAAGTATAGAGAGACCACAAATTAAAGCCATACAAAGGCATTAGCAAAGTCTCATATTTGTTGAAAATGGATCCTACAGATTTATCTTTAGGGAAATACTGGTAAAATAAAAAATAATAATATTCAATTTGCCTAAAATTCATCCACGAGTCAATAGGGTGATACAGCAAATTCAACCCTGACAAGGACATTGATTTGTTGTTGCCTTTAAGTAATTCTGAGGAGGAAATGAAAATCTCTAAAGGAAAAGAACATGGTAGCACTCAAATTGTTTCTATACTTCTTTCAAGCATGATATGTATTCCACAATCAACAGAAGCAAATATTGTGATTATGATTTAACTTCAAAGTTACCGTGCTATTATAATTCAAGAGGTAAATGCAACACAAAATATTTAAATAGAGATTTGTAAACCATGAAAATATAACAATAGATTTTAAAAAGTTGCAAATTGAAATTCTAGACTTTATGAACTAAAATTAAAACATCTCTGAGTTTTATTAATAATATATGGAATACAGAAATAAATTTATGTTATATAAGCAAAGGAAAATTAGCATTTCCTTATGTTTGAATATCAAGATTCAGTTCTGCATTGTGTTAAAATAAAAATATTGCTTAAAATTAATTGCTAATTCATGTACAACAGCATATAATTTGTGAAATGAAGATAAAATAGAACATGGAAGGAACATTAACTCATATACTCATACTAGAAAATTTAAATAACATATGACTAATGAGATGTATTTATGAAATATGAAGTCATCTGATAAAATAGATTAACGAGACATGAAAAGACTAAATGAGACTAATGAAGAAAATTGCAGACTAATAATAATCAATATTGAACTTTATTCTAAATTTGGTATAACTATTAAAAGATCATTATGATAAAAATGACAATGGCTTTGAAATTTTTTAAAACTGGGCAAATTTTTAGAGAAATCTAGAACTGTCAATAACCTATCCTCATTAAATGGTATAAGAAAATCCAGAATTTTTTTTCCAGAAGTATTTTGAATATATTGCAAATATGTTAGAAAAATAGTTAATATTCTTCTATTTACCACTTTTGTTCTATTATTAATATTTTACTATACATTTGTCAGTCTAGTCATTAATACATTTTCTGATACAGTTGAAAAGAAATGGCACATAGTGTAGTTTCCCTTAAATAATTCTGTGAATTTAAAAACATTTTCTATTTTGAAAAAAACATATATAATTTATTTTACACATTTTAATTGAGCATTCATTGAGTTTTCCAAATGAACATACTTGCATAAGCTTCAGGTATGTAGGAGCATGAGCATACCTAACTAGTTAGAAGACTTTTAGAGAATGCAGTATGAAGACTTGTAGTCAAGGTCAACAAGAGCACTCTTAGAGGATGAGGTAAGAAGATGCCAGGTACTCAGAGGATGAGGCAAGAAAATGGGTAATTTAACAACTTAGCTAGAACCTGTTTCTAAATAAATAAATAGGCATGTAACAGTGTACTGGGTTCAAACTCTAATATCCTACAAACACATACATTATATACATACATACATACACACATGTACACAAACAGACACACACCCATATGCACACACACACATTATAAAAAAAACCATTGATAAATAAATAGACCAAACAGAAGGTTGGAGGTGATCACACACACACACACACACACACACACACACAAATTATACAAACAGCCAGTGATAAATAAATAGACCAAAGAAAGACAGAAATTTGGAGGTGATCACACACACACACACACACACACACACACACACTTATTGCAACTTTGACTGTGGCAAGAGTCATTTCCATATGAAAATGAAAATGAGCCTACTATTGGTAATGGAGTATAATCTTTGCCACCAGAATAATATTTAGAGTATTATTGATGTTTTTCTTAGCATTAAAATATATATTGTATGTTTTTGTGAAGTCCACAGTTGGAGACATTAGTGTGAAAAATCTTTTCATTAAGAGAGTGAAGATATAAAGAACTTTTTCAAAATTTTTATTTTGACTGTTTTAGAATTTCATATAAATGGAATCAGAAAGGATGGACTTCTTAGAAAATTTAGATGTGACTAGTGATAACCGACTGTAAGATTCCAAGTGTCTACATGATACTAATACCTCTGAAATAGAGAAAAATAAGGTGCATATTATCAATATCAATCTTATCCTTTTTTTATCCAAATGAAATTTACTTTCCAGTGGTTGCTAGAGAAACCAACTCCAAAATAATCCCAATATGTTAGCATTTCAAAAAGAGAGAAATATACCCTGGAGAGTAAATGATAGATACATTCCAATGGTGATGTGTGGATATTTCTACACAAGGATTTCAGTTAAAAATTGCCAGGAGAAACAAGGTTACCAAAACTCAAATTAGAAACTAATATTTCAATGCTGTGGGATGTATTATTGAATATGTTTATAACACTATATCAAATTCCTATTTGGTTAAGATTTTTATTTTCATTTTCTTGTCATAAGGAATGAAAAGAAAATTATATCATGAATGATGATAGTCATTATTTTACCAGGAAAATGAGGTTTGCTAGAATGTGTTGCTGGGTAGATGATGAAAACATGAATCAGAAGGTTTACAAATAGGCGTTGTACCCAGCAAGTGTAAAAGATTATGGTCGAAGCATTTACATGTGCCTTTAATATGAAATTAAATTTTGGTTTCTATTCTGCATTCATCCATTTGCTATGCAGGAACATCAGGGAATAAGGACAGTAGGTCAGACTAGATGATTGTAGGAAATGACCCTGAAACAAATATCTGTTATGCTTTCTTAATCTGTTCTTTGGGTGTCTATGTGGATTCAACTCTTTCATTTTATATTAGAGACATTAAATGAAGGAGATTTATAATGAAAGAAAAAAGTTGAAAGGAAAGAAGAGAGGAGATCTACAATAATGGAAAGTACCCTAAGCTGTTCCAGAACACAATGAGTATGGTACAAAGGGAATTAGCAGGTCTTCCTTTGGAATCTGCTGACTGGCTAAAAATGAAGACGTAACTCCACGTATTCTTTTCTTTATGGGTTTGGGGAGAGGTACGATGGACGGCAAAGTGTTTGCTCATTAGCTTGTATACAAATTTCTGGGTTTTTGAAGTTGTCTTCAACTCTCAACGGTTTGCCTGACAAGATCTCCTAATCCTCTCTTACAAAAAAGAGACAGAGCAATCAGTAAGTCTATTTTTCATATAATAGGTGACTCTGAGTAAAACAGCAGCTCCTAGACTTCTGGACACCACCCAGCCAGCCACGATGAAATGAGGACATGAATGGGAGGAAGCTAAGTGCGTAGGATCACACAAAAGCAGGTAGGTAGCTCCCAACACCACCCTGTATGTTTTGTGCAAGTCTCTAAGTCTCTTTCTGTTTCCTCTAAGCAAGGGACCGGGGACAAAGTAGAGAGGAAAAATGTAGCCTTCAGTAGTAGAGAACATTTACAGTCATGACCGTGGTGTTAATTCTTGAATTTAATTACATAATTTGTGTAAAAATGAACTGAGATTCAGACTTTATTAGAAAAACTTAAATTAAATTAAAATTAATTATCTCTCATTATAAAAATAAAAGATAGATAAAAGGAAGTAGGAAGACAGAACTTTATTAAAAGGAGAAAATGGAGCAGAGATAGATGAAGGGAAAAGGGCGGAGAGGAGAAAGGGATGAAAAAAGGGAAATAAGATGTATTGTATACGTATAACAATGTGACACAAGAAATGTAAACACAACATACTGCAAACTGTACACAAAAAAGGAAATCAAGAGATGGAGACAGGAGGAGAGGGAGAAGAGGGGATGGAAAAAGAAATTAAGATGTATAATACCCAAGCACCAATTCTCCATAAAGAATGTAAAAATTATGACGTACAAGCACGTGCCAATAAAGAGAAAGGAATTCCTCCTAAAGGAAATTTACTTATGTAATAAAACTTTAATATTTTTGCAGATCTAAGTTGTAATTACCCAATTAATGTAATTTATAAAACTAAGATACAGTAATATGATAAAATGTGTTTCTGTCTTAGCCATTTATGACCCACCTCAGTCAGTCTGGCTTTGTCAATCTAATAACCTGTCTCGATTCTTTGTGACAATGAGCAGTTTTATTCGTTCCAATTAGGTAAGAGAATCTTCAGCTAAGACATTAGTTGCAAGGACTGAGTCTGATCAGTACCTAACTGCAGGTTGCTGTGGGAGAGTGCAGCCAATATACTATGAAGAGATCTGAATAAAGGTACAAATATCTGAATACACGATGGGACAAAATGTAGACATAATGATAAAAATATTTTTAGGTGTGAGGAATTAAAAAGAGGAGATGATAAACATTTCATGATTAGAGAAGAACTTCAGGGCGCACAGGACAGCTTTTCTATGATGATTATCACCATGTTTGCTGTGGATGTTCTTTTAAAATAATAACTGTAAGATATCCAAAAATATTCTCTAAATAAGTATATTTACCATAGTAACATAAATATCTACCATGGCAAAGTTTTTTTTAAAATGCAGGATACGTGTCCTTAGTAGGATATAGATGGCAAAAATTTATAATTCTCTAAAGCAGCATGAGCCATGTCATAATTCACTTCTGTTAAAAGTAAATCTTTACTACACAGCATTTGTAAATAGGGAAGGGAGGAGGGGGTGAAGGGAGGGCAGGGACAAGGGGAATAAATGAGAACCAAGACTTGTCATGTAAAGGTACAAGATCCCAATGATGAATGTAACTGTACTGTATACCTAAAATGTACCAATAAATTCAATGAGGAAATAAAAGTAAATATGATATGTCATATTTTTAGATATGTCAAATGACAAGTTTTCCACATTTGTTAGAATCATGTTATATTTGTATAAGTCTATCATTAAAATCAATAATACTTTACTTGATTTCAGTCACTCCGAGGAAGGAATCCAAATGCACATTAGAATCTCCAGGGATTCAAGGTTCAGAAAAATTGTAGCAGTTCCAAAAGTCCCAAACTACAAGGATGAAAGAGGCTTTAGGGGAACTTGTAATCAAAATGCAGAAAGCAATATTTGTTTGTCAAGTTTCATAAAAATCATAATTATCTTGAGATACAGCTTTTACATCCTGCTTTCATTATCCTGATACACATGCATTTATGACTCATGGCTGATCAGTATGTCAAGCATATTCTTTTTTTGTTGTGTTATTGAGTTTATTGATACATTTTAGGCATACAGTACCATTACGTTCATTATTGGGAACTTGTACCTTTACATGACAGGTCTTGTTTCTCATTTTTTCCCCTTGTCCGTGACCTCCCTTCACCCCCTCCTCCCCTCCCCATTTACAAGCACTTTAATTGCATTTTTTGGTAGTTTCTACATATAATCTCTTTAACTTACTTTATGTGATCACAAGTATCTCCTTCTATACTGAGTAATTGTTATGTCTTGTGTATAATAATAGAATATATTTTTAAATCATTCTTGAGATGTTACTATTTATTTCATGATGAAAGGTACAGCAATGACTAAATTTGATAAATATTAGTAAAGAGGAAAGCACATTTATATGTTTTGAGATTATTCAGAAAATGTAGTATCTTAATGAGAAATTTTCACAAAATATTGGAGAACAATGCCCAGGTTAGTAGGAAGAGAGACAGTCAAGAATAAGTGCTTTTATATGTGGAAACTGGTGCCTTATAGGAAATAAATAAAGTCACAAATGTAGAATAAGGAGCAAAGAAAATGAGGTGAGAAAAATGAAAGACGGCTGACTCTACATAGTTCAATAGGATATGTTACAGTTGTCTCCTATTCTAGGGTAAATAAAAAATTTTTGAAAGATTTGAAATGAAAAAATTATTAGAAAATTTGGATAAAATGGCGTTATATAGGCTTGAATATTATGTGGTTTCTCTTGCATAAGAATGCAAAGTATAAATAATTTAAAGAGCAATAATATGGATACTGTATAGCAAACAGTGAGATACCACCGATTTTTTTGAAAACGGGAAGGGAGTGAGAAGAGTGGAAAGAAAAGGAAAAATAATTAATATGCATTTTGTATTATGATTCTTCAAGAAGGGAGAAAATGGACGCGTGGACGAGAAAAAAATGGAGGATTCAGAATAAGAGAACATACTGATATTTTTTTTAAATGATGTGAAAGGTCTTTAGAATGTAGTGATAATTGTGTAAATATAGAGAAATGGACATGTTCAATAAAATTTTATTAACTGATCTATTCTTTAACAACACCAACATAAAAATTATATGATGGCTGCTATGTAACTACAGCTTTTTTTAGAGCAAATATATCAATGAACATGATAAGGATTTGTAGGTAGGAAATTTGTTATTTAGAAACATGCACTAGGAACTGTGCTTCTTCCTTTGTTTTATAGAGTGCAAGGTGCAATAATTTACTTTGGAGAGTAGAACTTGGTTCTTTAAAGTGTTATGGATATGAAAGACATTTGGTTTTTCCAGGATTAACCTCAGGTGCAAATATGTATTGGTTAGGTTCCACTGCAGTATATGAATATATGTGTGTTAATATGCAATTATATGAGAGGACTTCTTAGGTAGGTTTGCAGACTCAGAGTGGGAGAGTCATTAATGGCCGCCTGTATGCTGGAGGTCAGGAGGATCCCCTAGTTGCTCAGTCCTAGAAGTCGTATGCTATACAGCAAGAAGGATAAGATGCAGACGCGATCTAAGAACAAAGGCCTGAAGAGTAGCTGGTAAGGGTCTTCACTGGAAGACTGAACAAACTAGAATCTGATATCCACACATGACGGCAGTAAAAGACTCACTTAGAGCTCTTCAAACATAATTAAACTTCCCCATTTTTTCCCATATGATAATTGATCACATTGTGTCTTACCAAGATCTCCAGTCTGTCCTGTTTTTGTTCACTTTAGCCAGTCAATACAATGCCATCAATGTAAGATCAACTTGATGTTCTCATGGGTACTCAGATAGCCCAGACTATTCCCTAATAAAACAGGCAGCATAAAATTAACAACCTTATAATAAAAAAGCTAGAAATATGTTATTATTGCCTGCTTCATGTGAATTTTCTGATAATGATGGGAAAGTATTGAGTTGCCAAATCAATGGCTATATTCTGTGTGCCTGGTATTTTCTTAATCTCCTCTAGCAAAAATGACATATCTAGCATGATGTCCGGAGTCAAGAAACTAAGAACTTAGTTAAGTTTGTAGTGTTAATCTGTAATCTCTCTTCAGTGCCCATATGGTTTCTGCAGCAGTCACACTGGGGAATCAGTTACAAATATAAGAGACCACCACTTGAAATCCCTTTGGATCCTGGAAGGTAACACTAATTTCTGTCATAATTTATTATCCAGAAAATAATATTTTTTATGCATTATCTTGGCTATATTTGACTATTTATAAGATTTCCAGTTTTCACATTACAATGGCTCTTGACCTACAGGTTAAGATCCATTTTAGGGATTATGCCAACAGACAAATACAATAATTCCAATTTTTTATTAGAGAATTAGGAAAAAGTGACCACTAGATCTCTTTATTAACTGATTGTCTACAGTGTCTGCTATACTTTGGCAAGGATGCTATATTTATTCCTTTAGTCACATGTACACCTTTTTAAAGGTGCAACAGTAATGTTTCAGATCTTGGCCTGTAAATGCCTCTTTAGACCCAGGATTTATCAGTCCTTGCTATGTCTGGACATTTTCTCTTTTGATTAGTGCACAGTTATCTATGTAAATGGCCATAGATGCCCATTAGAGAATAATTCAAAGGAGTATTAACTTGCGTACTTGTCACACTTTGGTAAAATCTTTCTTCCTGAGTACCCACCTACTTCTTTAGTTGATAGATTTAAGGGTGTTCAAATAGCTCAGTTGTGGAAACTGAAAAAAGAATCTTAACACTGTTGGAGTGTGACTCTCAACCACACATTCATTCTTTATGACTGTTTTTTCCTGTCTAGTGCTACCCTGATCAGCAGCCCAACTATTTTGCCTCAAGTAATTCTATATTGATTAAACATTTTCATAACTTTTTGGGTCAGAATGTTATAGTTGCCATTTGACCTTGTAGATTGGTACAGTAATAGTACTCCCAGAAAATTTCTCTGACATAGAAAAGTTAAATGTTGCATTTGTTTTAGGGTTCTTTTATCCCTGTGCTATTTTTTTTTTTCTTTTTGGTACTAGGGATCGAACTCGGGTCCTTGTGCTTGCGAGGCAGGTGGCAGAACCACTGAGCTAAATCCCTGGCCCTGTGCTATCTTTAAGTTGAGTTATAATATGATCTTTATTATCTACCCAGGTGACCAAGTACCTGTTCTCTCTTTCAGACATGCAAGGTTTATAGGAATGTGAAGATTGCAATGCTAAAATTAAGATAGTTGACTGTCCTATTGGTGACCACCCTGGACTACATAGGAAAACAATCTATCCCTAGACTGTTTAATCAATGCCACTGCCTCTCTCCCAGAACATTTCTCATAGCTTAGTTAAATACTGTGGTCACTGTGTTTTCCTGTCATAATTAGTCAATGATTTTTCTGGCCATACATCAAAGTTTAAATTCCATCCCTTATTGTTTGCCGAGGCAATCCTGGCAATTTAATCCATTCAGTAAAATCTGGAATCACTTTTTTCCTGACATATTTTGGAGCCACTTTAATAATGAAATAAGGCCATTTCCTGGGGCTTGTCCTTGATGGTAAATCTTACTTCTTGAAAAAGTGATCTAAAGT
Source organism: Fukomys damarensis (assembly GCF_012274545.1). Lineage (NCBI taxonomy): Eukaryota > Metazoa > Chordata > Mammalia > Rodentia > Bathyergidae > Fukomys > Fukomys damarensis. The sequence goes on from NW_022900936.1 coordinate 32,682,067, forward strand.
AAAAAGAGAAACTATTTACCAGCATTTTTGTAAAATAGTTGACATTCTCTGCCCTCTGCTTTCTCACAAAAGAGATGGAATCCTTCATCTTTATGTATAACAAATGTGGTCTTTGACTCACACTTGGCATTCTATAGACTGTTACTCAGCCTCAGTTACTAATAGTTTTAGAGTAAGAAACCGGCAGTACTCTGCAAAAGCTGTTCCATTCCTTAGTTTTATAGCCACTGTATCCTTGATGCATTTCAATTGTTTAGCACGTCACGTGGGCAAGTGCACTGTCTTCCAAAGGTATCAGCTTCCAATTCATCATTGGCGAAAGTTTCAAAAATTAGACTGTTACACTGTGCCAGCAGCTGCATATGTCTCATCTATCACCAGTTATGATTATGGTCCTCACTTCCACCCATTTGGTGAGGAATTCAGCTCTAAAATTCTATATTTTCAACAGATTCTTGGACCACTGCCAAGTATCAGCTATTGTAAAATGGAGGTCTCTAAATAAAAGTGGATATTATTTGAAGTTTTAAAAGTAGGAGAGTTATTAGGGATTGATACATACATAAGAATAGAAAACAATCAGTTCTGGGCAGAGAAAGATATTAAAGCGCCAAACAAATTCTTGACCTATTACCAATGGGAAGCCCATAGAGATGTCTGGCTTCAAACCGAAATGACTGCACGAGCTCCTGCTCCTTGTGACCTCAGTAGCTGTGGCTTTCCTCAGGAATAAGATCTCTGCAGGTGTGTCAGTCCCTTAAACACGTCACAGCTAGAAAGTGTGTGTGCCCTTTCTTCTCTCAGCTTTGAGATAATTCCTGCCTTGAAAAGAGACCTGGGTACTTACCATTTACAACCTCATTCTGTGAAATCATGTTATAAGGGGCAAAAATAAGTGTGTGTGTGTGTGTGTGTGTGTGTGTGTGTGTATAATACTTATAAAATATACTTAAATCCGGCCATTTTAATAGTGATTGCATTTATAAAGTCAGAATTCTATATCTTTAGGCTTTGCATTTATCAATTAAAACAACTGCAAATTTTATACAGTATTATATAAGGGTTGTATCTGAACTGAGTATATACAGGCTTTTTTCTTGTTATTATTCCCTAAACAATGTAACATAACAATAAACTATGTACAATTACTTGTTTTTATTATAGGTATTAAAAGTAATCCAGAGATATTTAATGTATATGGTAGGAGTGCATAGGTTAAAGGAAAATACTCTTATGTTTTACTTTAAGGGATTTGAGCATCTGTAGATGCTGATATGCTTGGGGGTTCCTGAAACAAATTCACCAAGTTTACACAAGAAGAGCTGTGCATAAAATTGAAGCTCTGGAATGGTACATATGAGCACATAAGCAGGTATTGAATAAAAGGTTGGCCCTATTGTTCTGGATCATAATTAAAGCACAGGCTAATTTGTATCCAGTTCAAATGTCTGTAGAAAAAAATGTGACAGAAAAGCAAATAGTGGTACAGTTGACTGATTAGATTTGTTTTTTCTGTGTAATATTAGTTGGAAGGTAGATATTACAGGCTGGTTTGTTGCTAAAGTTCCAGGGTCCTTTTATCTTTCTTTACTATTCTTAGATTTTGTTTTTTATCCTTATGGCTATAAGATGGAAGTTACACTAGTGGCATGAAACCAAGAAAGGAAGGAGTAAATGGCAAAGGTGATTGATAAATTTTCCTTTTATCAGGGGAAAAATAGCCTTCACAAAAGTCTTACATGTGCAATTTAAGCTTACATCAGAAGTTTTAGAACTTACATGGCTACCACTACCTACAAGGGCTCCTGTACATGTAGTTTTCTAACTGATCACATTAGTATCTAAAACTATGTCAGAATTTGTTTATTGCAGAAGAGCAGAATGTTTCCAGGGGTGTTTTGCTACAGGACATATTTCATTTTTAAATGCCCAACAAGTGACTTTATTCTATTAACACTGTGGAAACAAACTTTATAAATGTATTATTTTGGCGTGACATATATATATATCACATTCTATGGTCAATTTCTTTAATTTATAAACTGAGCCTAGTTTTAACAAATCATTTTAGTATGAAATTATCTTATATGAGGTTAATAAATTAAAGTCCCATGTGCTTGATGTAATTGTTCTAAACAAAGGCACACTTGCAAAATTAAAAAAAAATAATTTTTTTTAGTTTTCTATGAAAACAGCATACAAGATTTTTACCAAATGCTGTTAAGATAGGCTAAAACATTTAGTTGTAGTATATAGCAATAAGTAAAGCAATGGTATAAAGCAATGATATATAGTTTTTTTAAAAAAATGAAAGATAAGACTGCATTCTAATATAAGACAAAAAAAAAAAAAAACTACTGCATCAGTAAAACAGAAAATGCTGGTGGCTAGCTGAACTATATGACCTGATGCTGAAAAGAGTGGCCAGGAGGTCATTTTCTATGGTGTAATTGGGGATTCAAATGCTCTTCTTAAGATGATGGTAACCAAAGTCCTTTGCTTGATATGAAACTTCAGGCTATAGCATGGATCTTTGTCCATGTAAGATAGATGTCAAATAACTGAGGGCAATCATTGCCCAGAGCTGCAATTTCCATCAAGCTGTCAACCTAGGGTGTCAAGTGGAAGCAAATGGGTCTCAAAGTCAGAAATTTAGCCAATTTTCATGCTAATTTATTGAATCATATGCCTTAGGTCCAATATAACTTAGGGGGTCTTAGCATCTCTTCTGTACACTGATGAATCCACAAACTAATAAAATGATTTTAAGAAACACTGTACAGAAAAAGGTGGGCAAAAGGTGGCTTCATAACCCTAAGCCCCTGTTAGAGCCATTCTCAAAATTGCTTGGAACTTTTTTCATGTTCCCTTTCTTCCTTTTCGGTTATCAGAATCCCACATTATGAAAAATACTGATCTCAGAAGCTCTAATAGTTTAATAATATTTTTTATAATTTTTTCAGGTTAAACATTAAGGTTTCATGTCTTCAGACACTTATATGATGTATGATATATATGACATATGATATATATCATATGTGATATGTATACTCTCCTTCTACAATGACACCTGATAAAGTTAGTTCCATAGCATCTAACTATTGCTTTCACTTAAAGTTCATCACAGTAGTATCATCTAAAAGTGTGTTGATAACATAGCTAGACTACTTTTTTACTTATAAATCATAATATAAGTATTTCATGTAGGAAAAAAGCAACATTAATTGGACAGAAATTCATCTTTATCTTACCCAGTGGAAGAGGTGAAAATGCAGCAGAGGACAAGACTTCATATATAGCTGAGGGAGAAACTTCTCTTTGAGATGAGTGGAATTCTTCAAATGTTGTCTTCTCAAAAATCCAACCTAGGAAGATAAGTTAGGTAGAACTCTTGAAGACATTAGCATAGGAAAATCCTTCATGAAAAAATACTCAGTAGCTTGGGAACTAACACAAAGACTCAACAACTGGGATCAAAATTGGGCATTTGAAATGAACAGACATTTCTCAAAGAAGTAAAAGTAGAAAACCAATATATGAAAAAATCTTCAGCATCACTGTTCATTTGAAAGATACAGATGAAAACAACACGGAGATTTCATCACACCCTGGAAAAAATGACTGCTATCAATAAATCAACCAATAAAAATAGCTGGCAGGATTGTGGGGAGAAAAGAACACTTCTTCATTATTTATGGGAGTGCAGACTGGAGCAAACTCTGTGGAAATCAGTATGGAGATACCTTAAACTACTAAGATTAAAAGTCCCATTTGACCCAGGTATGCCCCTGCTGGGTATCTTTCCAAAATAATTAAAAGAATGATACCCATGTGTGATATACGCACACCCATGTTTATAGGGGCACAGTTTGTAATAGCTAAAACTTGGAAACAGCTCAAGTGTCTATCAACTGGAGACTGGATAAAGAAGATGTGGTTTTTCTAGAAAAATAGAATACTACTCAGCCATAAAGAATGAGAAATTAGACTCATTTATAGCTAACAGGATGCATATCAAGGCCATACTCAAGTGAAATAGGGCATACATGTGTAAATACTGAATAGTTTCTCTGGTGTGAAAAAATAAAAGTGTAAATAAGGTTCAAATTGTAAAATTGTTAATGTGAAATAGGAAGAAAAGAGCTAAAGGAGTAAGGGAGGGGGGAAGGGTAGGGGAAAGGAAGGAAGGGAAAAAATTATTTGAAAAGGAAAAATGGAAACAAAGTCTTTGTAAATAGGGAAGGATGGAGGGGGTGAAGGGAAGACAGAGTTTTGAGGAAAAAAATAAGAACCAAGATAAATCATGTAAAAGTGCAAGATTCCAGTGATGAATGTAACTGCACTGTATATCTACAAAGAACCAATAAACTCAATGAAATTTAAAAAAATAAAATGAATCCAACCTAGAAGTTCTGACATTCTCAAAACATCTAACACTCATGTATATAAATATATGTACATATCATATACATAATTTTAAGCAAATAATCAGATTTTACCCAAGAGAACTGAGAACTGAAAACTCAATAGTTTTGAATGCATGCACATACTCATATTCATGCATACTCGATGAAGGTTAAGCATTTAAACATTTACAGTAAATACTTTAGTTCTATTTTTCACAGGAACAGAGCTATCTCCAAAACACTTCAGCAGTTACCATGTTTACATCTGATAAAAGATTAAATAGATTTTACTGTCACTTATCTGACAGAATTTCTATGTGAGCCATTGACAAGTTGGTTAAGAAATCTTGGATTAAATTGAAAGCTGTAATAACCTTCTCTTTTTTTTTTCCTGAGAAAATCTAACACTGGACAAAATTAGAATTTAGAAAGTTACCTCCTCCCTCTCAATCTCTTCCTCTCGGCTTACTTGCCCTTCACCCATAGCTCTCCTTTCACACACCAATGAGTATTGTATACCCCACTGCTTTATAGCAGTATTTTTAAAAGATTGTTCCAAGCATCTCACAGTCCTTAAATATTTGCCTTTTTTGCTTCTGCTAGAAAAAAATAAAAATAAATGAAAATGTCAATGTTTAAATCTAGATTTGCAGCTTTCCTCAGAAGTAATTAGAATCTCTAGCACTGTTAACTTTTCTTCCCAATATGGCAGTAATTGGCAGGGGCTGAATAGAAACTGCCCTTCTGGAAAGGTTAGATGGTCCCCAGTTCACTGAGCTTCGTCTCGCCTCTTTTGCACTGAGATTGAATTTATGTTGTTTCTTAGATTTACATTAACAACATGGCCTCTGTAGACTTTTGAGATTATGACCCCTATTATATAACCCTCTTTCTCTACTGTCAACTAAGCCCAATTAACATGTTTATTGATAAGACAATATCTCCCACTGGTACATATTATTAAGAAATACTTGAAAGACTTCAAACTTAAATCTTTCAAAATCTTGGAAATTTTACAAAGGGAATGAATAAAGGAAATGCAGGCTTATAAATGGTTATTTCTGAATAGTTTTTAAACAAAACCTCATAAACAAAAACTGCAAATCCTACTATTAGAATTACTCTGTCTTCCTCCGACATTTTAAAAAATCTTTACAGCTTTATCTGTTGCAAGCTACCCGGGTATTAGTGATGGAAAATTCTGAATGTGTCTAGGTTTATCATGGAAATTTGATTTTTGATAAAGTTGATTTGATCTAAAATGTCCTACAAAAAGTCACATGTTTCAGAGGTAGAGATTGAGCTAAGGGGTTACCACGCTCCTCAGTTCTCAAACCACTAGGATTAGAATTTATAGTCAAATATATTGTTAGAAGATAGGACCTGATCAGCAGAGGTGTGTCACTTGAGATATAACCTTGATAGTTGTATTCTTCAGACTGGATTCTGCCATGAGTGGAGCAGTTTTTCCTCTGTCATGCCCTTTTACCATGCCATTTCTACACTAAAGCAAGCTGATCTTAGATTCAACTCATCAAATTATGAGCCAAAGAAATCTCTCCTCTTTTGTTTAAAGTATGTGGCATTCTATCTGAGCAATAGAAAAGTGATATACATACAAGTAATATATCTGTTTCCTTGCCCTTTTCTCTCTGACACTGTTGCTCTTTTCTGATTCTCCACCACTATAGGCTCAGTATCTTTGCTGTGTCTTGTCCTTATACCAGATGGGTAATTCTGCTTAGAGCTCAGAAGACCAGAATGCTGATAAGAGTGCAGATAGTGAATGCCTTGCTTTAGATGTTTCAATCGGGAACAAAGACTTCATTGGAAATTGGACTGTAGTTAATGTGTATTACACCATGGCAAAACAATTATCTACATTGTGCCCATGTCTCCATAATTCATTACAGATTGAGATTAAGGGAGGTGAATTGACTGATCTGGTAGAGCAAATTTCATGGAAACCCAATATTCTGACATGGCAAGGATATTCTCACCTGCTTTTAGCTAGACTTTCACTGATACGTGGCTGCAAAAAGCAGAAGGAAATTTTTGAAAAACCTAAATTTTGATCCAGGAAGAACCATATGTAACAAAGGGACCAAAGGTTATTTGGTTGTTGAAGAGATTTGTATTATTAAAAGATATGATGTAATTTGAACAAGACAAAAAGGAAGATGCCTTGAGGGAATCTCAGAAATCAGCAAGACCCAGAGGATGCCCAAAGTTGCTAAAGTGTCTACTATTCATCTGAGAAGAAAGTGTATGGAAAACCTGCATGAGAAGGGACCTTGGGCCTTGGTGGACTGACTGGAATTCATTTTACCAGGTGCAGATAGCCAGGGCTTCAGAGATTGCTGCTGCCATAGTCCAAGGGATCCTGGCTACTACCTACACTGGTGGCAGAGCTGAGCATTGTTTACAAAATATGTGGGCCTCACTGGCATACAGAATGTAAGTGTTGTGGGTCAGGGATGCTTTAACCAGATTTCAAGGAAAACTCTGGAAACTAGAAAAGAAGCCTCTAAAGAACAGTGAGTGAAATTTTGGAAATGAAGCCAAATGTTCAGGAGGAACTCTAAGAAATCAGAGATGCCAAGGATGTGGAACATCTGCCGAATACTTCAGGTTTGAGTACATCTGCCAAGAGAAAGGACTTGTGGGCTACAAGCAGCAAGGCCACATGGGTCGGGCTGCAGCAACACTCTGGAACTCAAATTTCACCACCATGTGCCCTGAATGCCAGGCAGAGCTTCCAGACTTCATGTGTGCCACGCTAGGTCTCAGTCTTGCTTTTATCTCATTTTTCCTCTCCCCTATTCTTCAATTTAGGGATGGGAAAGTTTATCTTGTAAGACTGCACCTTGGGATTATGTCTCTTTACTATTTTTACAGAGTTTTACAGCTGAGAATTTGCTTTGAGTCTCAGAATAGATTTTGCCTTCACTTTTTCTATTCATTAAGTTTATTGATACATTTTAGGTGTGCATTATGACAACATTCATCATTGAGAATTTTACCTGTACATAATATATCTTGGTTCTTGTTTTTTTCCCTATTCCTCTCCCCTCCATTCTACCCCTCCCCCACCATTAACAAAATAACTTTTTTTCCACTTTCTCTTCTCATATTTTTTTCTTTTGCTTCTTTCCTCCCCACTCCTACTCCACCTCTCTTTTGCACCTTTTCTTCCTGTTTCACATTCTGAGAGATGCAAATGAAAACAGTGCTAAGATTCCACCTCACTCCAGAAAAAAAATCAACCAAGCAAATGATGGTAGGGTTTTTTTTTTTTTTTTTTTTTGAGAGGGGAGGAAGTCTTCTCCACTCTTGGTGGGAATGTAGACTGGTGTAACCACTGTGGAAATCAGTAAGCAGGCTTCTCAAACAACTAGGATTAGTGGTCTTATTTGGCCCAGCTATTCCCCTGCCTTCACTTTTGAAAAATGGTGAAATTGTTCAGACTTATGGGAAGGGACTAATAAGTTTTGGTTATATACATGCTAGTTGCAATGTTTTAGACATAAGTATGGCCTTGTGTTTAAGATTAAAGATGGTTTAAGGAATACATTCAGATGTGAAGTTGACAAAGGTGAGAAACAAAGATTAAGCATAGATTTAACTGGCTTGGAAGCCTCCCAGGGATTGTTGAAAACACTTTTAGATGTAGCTCAGTTGGTCATAGAGATATGATCATGGGTGCTATACCTGGTTCCTTGCACTGCACATTCTTCTCTGACACCATTCCCCTCCTGTGCTTCCTGGCTGCCATGAACTAAGCCTTGCCCTTTCACCATGATGCTTCAGCCTTAGAGAAATCTGACCCTGGACTGACTCCTCTGAAACCGTGAGCCAAATTAAACCTCTCCCCACTTAAGTTGTGAGTTTTGGAAATTGTGTTCCAGTGATTGGAATTCTGACTAATACAATCCCAAAAGTTTTATACATACCTTTATTAAAACTACTACCATACCGAGTGATAATTTTTCTACCATCAGATGTAATGAATTTTACTCTGAAATATAAGAAGTAGAACTATCACCTCCATTTTTTTCTTTTTAAATGTGTTCATCACAATAGATCACCTGCTCCACAGCCTCGATTTCCTGCAGAGGGCAAATCCAGCTATAGGTATATGATGAAAGAAATTCCTCCAAAAAGGTAGAAGAGTGACATGAGATCAAGCACACTCAAAGACAAGTCCTTTTTTCTCAGGGGATGTTGTCACTTCTGACACTTGTGCTGTCAGGGTACCTGTTGACTTTTCCAAGTGTAGACAGGGGTGATCTGGCTGGGGCTGGAAGCCTGGTGACTAGTACCCTTTAACATTTCATTCAGCCTTGGTTATTCCATAACTCCCATGGATCACTTCCCATCAATTACTGAACTACAGAGCCACCTTTTTGTCTCCTGCCTTAAGAAAACTGCTCAAAAACTTTTCTTCAATTGACACACATTTCCCACTCCTAAAGCTTGATAAAACCTCTTCCATGGAAACCTTTGAATTCCATTCACTCTAAATATCTGGATAGGGATTAAATTTTAGGTGGCTTTCAATTTTTCTTTCTGTTTCTCCAACACTAAATTTATTAACAACCCCCTAATAGTAGAAGAAAAATATTTTAAGGAGTAAATTGGAGAACTGTAGAATACTAAAATGCTCTTCCCTTGAATGTGGGTGGGGTTAGCCTAATCAGAAGAAATCTCTCAAAAAAGAACCTAAAATTACGACAGGGGAAATCAGGGAAATTTAAAGACACTTCTAATGCTTTACTGATTACCTGGCATGAAAAGAGTGGCACATGATAAAAGGGGCCATAGTACAGGAAATGTGGATTATCTCCGAGTTCTGAAAGTGACCTTCAGCTAACTGCTGGTAAAAACAAAGATAAAACAAAAAAGCCCCAGTAATATTGATCCTATAGCTTCAAAAAAACAAATTCTGACAATAGTCAGAGCTTGGAAGAGGACACCTAGATCCAGTTGAGAACATGTCCTGTTTGACAAATTGATTTTAAGTGTATGGAATTCTAACCAAAGAACTCAGCTACTCTATCTCTGAACTTCTGACCTACAAAAATTGTGGGATAATTATTATATGCTCTTTTAAAGTCACTGACTTTGAAGTTACTGAATATGTGTCATAGGAAATGAAAATGGAATAGTCGAACGTGTGTCAGGAGAAAAAACATTAATATTTGAAAGGTTTATATGGTATTGGTGAATCTCACTAAACTGTCATTTCATGGAGGGTGGAGATTTTTGGCCTTTTCATCTTAAATGCTCACCTATTATCCTATTATCTGGATCAAAATAAGGCAAAGTCTTTGCTGTTGTTTGTTTGTTTTTGTTTTCTTTTTTTCTTTTGCCAGTGCTGGGATTGAATCCAGGGCATGTTCATGGCAGGCAGAAGTTTATTGGTTAGCTTTTTATGGCTGCAACAAAATACTTGGTAGAAGGGCATGATGGAGGAGAGCTGTTTAGTCTGTGATAGTCAGAAAGCAGTGTTGGCTGGAAAGAGCCATAGAGGGAGGAGATTGGAATGAAATATAGACCCCAAGACTGTGCCCTCATAACCCACTCAGACACAGCCAGAAGTGTCTTTGTTAATCCATTTTTCTCTTAAGCCAAGATCCAACAACACAAAGGGCATTGATTATTTTGTTAAGTTGTTAATATTAACTAGCAAATATTACTATCTCAAGAATATTACCTATTAAAATGTAGAAAAAATATTTTGTGGTTATGTGAGGAAAGTGAAACATTGAGAGTAAAATCTTTCCTACATCATATATTTAATATTTTATAAATTTGCCATATGAAGAAGTTGTGCTTAAAAAATTAAGTATGATAAATTGACATGCCTTTAATATGACTCAACACCTAATCAGATATACACAGTTTATTAATTGCCAAGTTTGTTTTGGAAACAATACCTGAGGTTATAATACTTTGTTCTCAGAAGAATTTATATATAATGCAAAAGATAATTCACTTTAAACTTTAGCAATGTGAAGGAGCACACACAGATGCACACACACACACACACACACACAGAAAATGAATTAACTGAAAACTAGTGTGACTGAAAATCCTACATTCAACGTAAGGTATGTGTGAACACAGGAGGCATTACAATCTAATGTTATATAGCAACAGAATGTAATACAATTTGAGACTTTATACAGAGAGCAATCATATCAAGGAGTACGAAGGTAATAGTTCCTCTTTACTAAATTCTGGTAAGAGCATTGGGAATAAATTTCACACACAATCCTGCAGATCTTTGGACTGAGAAGGGAAAAAAAAAGAAATTTATCAGTGAGAAATAGGTCAGAGAAGAGATATGGAAGGTTGGGATGTCAGAAGGATTGAGGCATTTGGGGAAAATAAGAAAATAATTTATACCATCTAATTGACCCAAATCATCTGGAGTAGGTGAAATTTTCTTCAGTTACATGGATAGTGTAGTCACAGAAGACACTGAAGAAATTACCCAGTCAGTGTTTCCCAAAGGTTACCTTGACAAAAATTTCTTTAGGAATTTGAATGAACTCTGGAAAGCAATTCAATCTTGAAATTTTTTCTCCCCAGTGATCTTTCCTATCACTTTCTACTCTTCATCTTGTTATTTAACATTTCTGTTCCATCTAGGGCTTCATTTTTCTTTTTCTTACAAACTGCAAGCTAGTTCATATAGAAATGTTCCAAGTTTTGTTGTGTTGTTATTGATACTAACAATAATCACAATATTGATTAATAATTTCATAGTTCATTAATATATTCTTAATTAGAATGATTAAATTTTAATAGGATTATTATGATTATGAACTATTTATGGAAGTAAAATACAAATAATATTGTTGATGGCATATTACATGTTTTGTGCATTTTGAGTTTTAGGGAAATCCAGGATATATGATAACATACAAAATGACAGGTGATAATGCTTTATTTTTTGGTGATTTGATTCATTGAAAATCCTAAAATACATGCAGTAGGCCAGTAGTACATTTGAATCATGTTTGTTTCAATTTTACAGAAATCATAAGTTTCTGACTGCAGTGTTTTTTCTATAGTTAACATTTCTGTTTTCTTAAGTATTTTTGTAAATAAATGATATCTTAAAATCAAAATTGACTGGATCTTTATGACAGTTTTATAAAATGCTCAAAATATTTTTTACAGAATTATTTTCTTCATGATGTTTTCATCTAGTTGATGGTACACTTGTTTTATTTTTTGCATTCTTAATCAATTCTTGATTACATCCTTTCTAATCCTAATACTTAATCGGAACTAGCCCTGGTTAGGTTCTCCCATTTTGGGGGAGGGATTTTGTGCATTTTAGCCCCCTGACAGAGCAGTGTGTGCTGCATGTTGATACTTTGTAGTTTCTTCCTCCTCCTCCCCACGTCCTTTTATAGTTCCACTCTTGGAAAGGAAGAAGGGTTAAATGATGTTACCTCTTTCCTTTGAACCATTAGAGCTCAGCGTTGTCATCCTGTAGTGACTGATGTCAGAGAAGGCTAAGAAACTGAATCACAATCTTTCAAAAGTAGGAGGATTTGCCTGCCACAAGAGAGCTAAATGGTAACCCTCAAGTCCTCTTACTGAGCAATTGTGTTTCTGCTCAACAAGAAGGTAAAAGCTTTTTAAACTGCATTTTTTTGTTACGACTTATCTTTTAAGTTGGTTCATTTTTGTCAAAAGTAGGTCAACAGTATACCTTGAGGCCATTTCACAATATACGAATACGTGATTTATACCAGTTGTAAAAATTGATAAATGCAGTTAGTATGAGTGAAGGCAATTAGTACTTAATGAGCCACCACTTGGTAATTTCTTCTAACTGAATTCATAGAGGTGTTTCAACCAATTAAAGTTAAACATATAGATTTCTTTGCATAATTATTAATAAGTTTATTATGTCATGTCTACTTTGGTGGTGGAAAATGGGTTCCCCTAATATATTTTTAGTCTCTCTTTTTGAAAGTAATTTGAATCTGTAATTTAGTATAGTCAAATTTTAATGTCATTTTCATTTCTTTTTAAAAAAATAATTAGTACTTCAAGATAGGAAAACATGATTCTACACAAAAGAGACTGTTTATTCTCTTTCAGTTGCAACCAAGAGTGCTGGAGATTTAGCTCAGTGGTTCCATTTACTCCTTTGCAAGCTCAAGGTCCCAAGTTTTATCCTCAGTACAAAAAACAAAACAAAACAAAACAAAAATCAGTTTCAACCAAGAGCTTATCCCTTGGCTTTTCCTGGAGGAAGAGTAACGTGAAAGACTCTTTATGCCACCGGTCTTGATTGCTTAATTTTCTTTAATATCAGTAATAAATGTTTATTACTGTGTGACTAACTGCAAAATGATGAAGTCTGAGTTCTTCACCCTTCTTACTGGACCAGTAAAAGTGCATTTTGTGGGTCAGTCTTCTGCTAAGTGTTGCATGCACAGATCATCTTCACAGTCCTCTGTGATCGATTGTCAAGCATCTTCTTCAGCCTTGGTGTTTCCTTTGGCCCTGTGACTGCTTCATTTGATTGTTTCTGACATAAGGACATCGTACCAGATTCCTTTGATGGACTTAATTATCCCCAATTCTAAAAACCATAACCTCAATCATGTTCTGGGTTAACTCAGAGAATATGAGGTAAAATTCAAGTCCTTTCTCCTTTCCTCTTAAATCAAAGGTATCAGGCTTGCTACTTGTCCTCTCTCTCTGTTTCACCATTGGGCACCGACATTTATTCGTATATGGTATTCTTTTCCCATACTAAAGAAATCAATTCATACTGTAGGTAAACATATATCCAACTGGAGTAAGATATTGAGCTGTTCATCCCAGTTTTAGAAAGGCCACTATAAATTTCTAAAAGTTTCTTTTACTAACTACTTCTGTGGGCTTAAAGATGCAGTTAAAGTATCATACCAAATTTCCTTAGGAAAATGAGGAACTTGTCACCACCAAACTCTTAGAATTTAGGACTTTCAAGGTCACATCCATATGCCCACACTGAATAATCTCCTCAAAAAGAGTCTCCTCCAAAACATTGAGGTCATTGTGAAAGTAGAATAACAGATATCTAGCTCCAAGCATTTGTAACATTATATAATTGTGTTATTATTTTAAAAGTTTTATAATTTTATAGATTCCTAAGTCACATTTAGGTACTGGATTTCTAATCACTTCTCGGCCTTTTGGTAGGGTGAAGTGGGTACACTTCAGACAAAACATATGCATTAGACAGTAAACTTTGAGACAAAATATATGCATTAGAAGAGATGCATTATAAAGAAAATGTGACTACAACAGAATCTGAAACACTAATACAAAAAGTCAGTTTCTGATTTCTTAGTGCTGTCTCTTCTGCTATGCTTGCTCTCTTAAGAGATATTTCCTCAAAGGGGCCAATGTAGTATAAAAACAGATAGCTCAAGAAACTTAGATTAAAATGAACCTTCCCATTGCTTGCTTCAATACATAAGGTGCAAACTCACAGTCATGTTAATATACCTAAGTGTAATCAAGGATGTGACATATTTTTAGTATTATCCTCTTCATTATTTCCCTATTAATTTACTTCTTAACCCTAGCTGACTTTCTTCCTGTTCCTGGCACATGTCCAACTTATTCATACTTCTATATCTATGTCTTTGTTTATTTCTCTTTTTAGATTATTCCTTACATAAAATAGCTCACACTGTACATTTTCTTTATTCTTGGGGATCCATAGACTGGACTCTATCATCCCAGCCTAACTTCTGATATGACTGCATTTATTGATAAGGTTGTAGGAGCCTGTTAAAATTAAAGTGGCCATCGGTATATTTCTATGTGTGTGTGGTGGGGGGGTTGATCTGGTAATACTTTGACCTTGTAAGAAGAGCAACTGTGTTTGTACCAGTGAAAGGCCATGTATGCCCTCTGAAATATCGTGTTTATCTGCAAGATAGGTGAAACTTACCTGGGTGGTACCATGATCTTGGACTTTTTAGTCTCAAGAAATGTGGGAAATGAATTTCTGCTGTTGAAGTCACCCAGACTGTGGTATTCTGATGTAGTGGTAGCAATTCAAACAAATAAACACAATCAAAGATTCCAAAATACCTCCTTACTGGGCAGCTCGTACCGCTGATGGATTTTCTTAACATCAAATGTGCTTCAGGACTTGATCCTCCTTTTTGGCTTATGACTTCATTCCCTCTCCTTTGTCATTTCCTTATGTTACATAGCATCAGTATTTGGCATCATTTCCTTTTTATTTTAATTGTCAGACTTTGGAACCCAACTGATCCCAACTGATGTTAGCCTCCACTTGACAATTACCCCCTCTGATCCAGTCTAGTTCTACAGGATGCTGTATATCAGGGGATGCTTCTCCTCAGAATGATCCTACATCCTAATAAGCAGTGCATAGATAGCATGAGAAGAAACTACTATTGTGCCCCATGTGTTATAATGCTACATGCACACATGCACACACATGCACACACACACACCATTCACACTTAAATATTAGCTCAAAAATAGATTTGTCATTATAATTGCACCAGGAATTATTCTATAATTTTCCATTACAGAATTCTTGTTGAAAAATTTAAAAATTAATCAGAAATTTCACATTATTTCCAGACAACTTCACTGTTCCTCTGTGAAGATTTTTCCCTGTTGTATATCAACCACCTACTCCTTTTTAGAAGCATGTTAACTCATTTGTATCACTGTGTGGAGATAGACTTCTCTAAAGATTATATATATAAAATTTTAAATATGTAGCATGGAATCTATTTGGTATTCACACGTGTGTGACTTATTTATTTCACTTACGAGTATTACCTCAATATACATACAACTGTGCTGTCTAATTAAAATGCATCAATAAACTCAATGAGAATAAAATAAAATAAATAAGTAAATAAAATCACCCATAATGATGTTTACAGCATTGTAGGCTCTTGTAGCATGTTTCCCTAAACTCTTCAACCTTTGCCCATTACTCAATTTTAAAGTCACTTTCACATATTAAAATCCATTATAGATTCATTATAGCAATGACGGAGCATCTTGCTACCAGTTTTCTCTTTTGGTCCATTTTGTTTGGTTTTGTTTTTTTGAGACAGGGTCTCACTATATAGTTGAGACTGACCTGGAACTCACTATGTAGCCCAGGCTGGTCTTGACCTCACAGCGATCCTCCTGCCTCAGGCTCCCGAGTGCTGGGATTACAGGCTTGTGCCACCACACCCAGCTACTTTTGTTTTGTTTAGTTTTGTTCATCTTGGTCTATTTTATATCTTGAATAGTGAGATACCCAACAATGAGTACATTGTTAATGAAAGGTTGATTTAGTGCACAGATTTAGAGGCTCAAAGCTCAGGATCAGGCAACTTCATCTGTTCAATATCATTAGTAATCCCCTTTGGCTGCATCATTCATGTTATACAATTAGAAAGGAAAAGGTGAGGTGTATGGAGTGGTCTTGTATTATGACAACCTGATCAAACAAGAACTAAATCTGCTACATCAACAAAAACCCTTTCAGGTCAGTGCCCCTAGGACCAAATTAACTTGCACCAGATTTTATCACTTAAATATTTTGTCACCTCAACACCAGTACAGTGGGAACAAGCTTATAGCAGATGAAGCACTGGGAATACATTCAAACCCAGCCACGACATAGCTCGACATAGGATGTCTGAGCCCAAACAAGGTGTTGAGATATCCATATGGGGAACAGATAACAGAAAATGGAACAATTATTATATAAAGGGAATTTATCAAACAATTAAATATATTAAGAACATTGGAAAACAGATTTTTTACTGACAGAAATATTTAGAGAAAGACAAAATTACAACTGTTGTGTTAGTTATATATACATACATTTATATTTGTTGATATATAAATTTATCATATATATACTTATGGACTATGTATGTATCCATATATTATATATGCATGTGTATACATGTGTAGATAAAACACATGGAAACATTAACACCTCAGTAGTAATGAGTGCAATCAGATCACTGGGAAGAAAATCCAAGTTTTATGTAGATGTTATTGATTTGAAAGCTAGATAGAAATGTACAAGGTAAACCTCCAGAATATTGTTTTCAGAATAAACAAAGTATTTATAGAATAAAAAGAACATATTCAAATGAAATTAAGGTCAGTTTTATGTCTTCCCATCAGTCAAACTAAGGATAATTTAAGCCTCAAATGATAGTATTAACAGCAATAGTATTTGCATTAGTCAGCATTTACAAGTGGTTGTAGGGCTGAGGCAAGGCTCCTGAAAAGACTGTACATGATCTGAATCAGATTTAGTGTGAGACACAGGCATTTACAAAAATGACCTCCCACAGAGTCAAATTGAAAAGAGTCCAAAATATCTGTTCATGGGATAGAGATCCAAAGGATCCAGCCAAAGGCCTGGAGCCCACAGCAATGACCTACACAAGCCCTAGTCAGGAGGCTGAAAGATCCACGACAAGAGACTGAAGGATTTGTGCTGGGAGGTCAAAGCGTCAGCACTAGAAGTTAAAGAGTCTGCGCCAGAGCCTAAGGGCCAGCTCTGGAAGCTGAAGAAGCTGTGTGAAAGCCAGAAGACAACACCCAAGGTGAAGGTGAAGACCAGAGCTCCTCCAAAGAGAACAGCTGAAACTTCTCCAGTAAAAACCACCCACAATGAAGCTCTTCCAAGAAAAGAGCTCTGTTCTTCCTGTCCTTTTATATCGTCCGAGCGACAATCTTCCTTAAAGTGGGTCTTCCATGCCTAGAACCACACTGACTCAAATTAGTTGAGCCTTCTCTACTCAAGTGGAGAATTAGTCAACTAACTACGACAGTATTCTACACTGAATGAAATAGGAAATCATAAGCCCATATAAAGTTAAATAAATGCATTAAGAGATTTTTGACCAATTATACATTTATATACAATTGAAATAGTTCCCCCACAAAATGCTTACTAATGTTTATTATACAGGGGAAGAAGAGTGGAGAAGTGTGGCAGATAATACTTTAAATGATACAAATCAATATAAATAATGGCACAAGTTTATAAAGTTTTCCACTTGACAGGAATGGTGAGAAAATGTGCCATTACTCATTTGATATCTCAGCCCAAATTTCAAAGCATAAATCTCATAATGAAAATATGTTAGTCAAAATCAAGTGTATCAAGTCTATAAAATAAGTGACACATAAACATTCAAAAGCATCAGGAACATGAAAATCTAGACTGAAGAAATTTTCCTGGTAGAAGAGACAAAGGAAACAAAATATTAAATATAGTGTCTGATGCTGAAGATAATTATTTGCTGTGTGATATCACTGAAATTTGAAACTTTTTACAAAACTTGAATAAAAAGGGACAAACTTGGGTCATTTGTAGGGTAATAGATGCACATTGAGACCAGAGTACTAAGTAAACTCAGACACAAAAGCTTAAATATTGCATGGTTTCTTTTATATGAAAATCCTCTCTCTCTCTCTCTCTCTCTCCTTCTCCACACATGCCACATAATAGGGGAAAAAATGAGAAAAAAGGTATTGTAATCTAGTGTGGACAATGTATCTACTAGCTTAGGTTTTTTTAATCTGGATGTATAATAGTTAACTTTATAAGGTCCTATAAGATATATAAATTTATCTGATGCTGGAAAATTAAATGGTTGTAGAGGGATGGAGGAATAAAAGAGGAATTGAAATGTGTTATGTACATGTACCAATCCCTTACAGCGAATGTAATTATTATGTATTGAAAACGTGATAATAAAATGGATTAAAAACACTTGAAGAAAGTTTGAAGATTAGATGTTACATTCTCCAGGAGCGTTCCAGTCATTTCCACTCCTGGGTACCTGTACCTAGTGTGATCCCTTTCCTTTGAGAGTGAGAGCTGGTTATAAAAATTCATTTTAATCAAAGCTATATGGTAAAGCTGATAGGATTCCTTTCCTGAGATTTGATTTTAAAGAGAAGGAGACCTCCGTCTTGCCTCACATATGTTGTCCACAGAGTTAGTATCTTTGTGGCAGCCCTCAATCCCACTGGAAGATCCAGAAAGCCACATGCAGATTTCTGAATAGTTATGCAATAAGTGTGTTTGTTGATTAAGTCATAATGTTTTAGGACTTTTTAAGTGAAATAAAGATAATTTTGGAAAAAATTGATGCTAATACTCATAAGCTGTTTATTCCAATGATTTTATTATGAAAGAAAATGTATATTTTTATGAAATTAACACAAATACTTTGAAAGACAACGAGGACTAACACTGGCAAATTAATCCCCAGTGATTAAAAACAAACACTTCTTTGTAATATCTTCAAGTTTTGTTATCCATTAAAATTTTTCCAATAGAAAATAAATATAGTAAAGCATAGATTTTCCTTTTGAGTAATCTCTTTCTTCTTGGATAAACTATTACTTCTCTCTCTCCTTTTTATATTTTTGGTTGTCTATCAAGAAAATAAAGTTTGATTTTCTTGAAAGCTCAGTATTTTTCTTGGTTTTGAGAAAAAAGAGATCAAATATCAGTAAAAATACATGAATTTGACAGTTAACACAGTGGGTCTCTTCTCTCTGTTTGTGTGAAGTTGATGACATGCAAAGTACCCACTAGAATATATGCAAATTATGTAATCTGTAGAAATAGCTATCTCCATTAGTACGAATAAAAAAGGGTTAACTGAATAGAAAGAATAGTATATAAAAGTTGAAAAAAAGCATTATAGTTTGCACAAATAAATTTCTTCCCTAATTGCAAAAACTAATTGCTATTTAAACCCAAAATATGGAATAACTATAATTGCTATGTTATTAGAATTCACACTAAGTATTTATGAATTTTGTTTTGTTATTTTGTTTTAAAATATGTACTTCACACCTATATATCTATATTTTATTTAAACAAATGCTTCTTTTTAAAGGAAACCATTTGAAGAGATATTTAAATGTTTATCCTTTTTTTGTTGTTTTTGTTTTGTTTTTGTACTGGGGATCGAACAACTCGGGACCTTGCGCTTGTGAGGCAGGCGGCGGAACCACTGAGCCAAATCCCCTGCAAAATTTTATCTTTTAATTGTAAAGGAAGAGGTGAATTATAATTGCTAATGTACAGTATTTTGAAAGTGCTTTTTTGTTTATTTATTTATTTATTTTGGTACAGGGGATCAAACAGGATGTCACACTTGCCAGGCAGGTGTTGCACTGTTGAGCTTTATTCTCGGCCCTTGGAAGTCCTTCTATACACACTTTTCTATTGAAAACTGCGTATTTTCTGTGTAGCTAAAATTTTGTCAGTATTTCCTGCCTTGAAATAATTATTTTTAAGAATTTAGGTGATTGACAACTCATTATCATCTGTTCAGATTACGTTTTTAAGTTCCATATATAAATAGTGAAATTCTCTGTGGTCAGCAAAAATCCTGTAGTTTCGATGACAGGAAAAATCACATAGTATAGGTCACATTTAGACAATCTACTATTCTTGAGTATTAAAGGGAGACAGTAAGCCTTTGCAGTATGTGGTCTTTCTTTTTCTTTCTTTCTTTCTTTCTTTCTTTCTTTCTTTCTTTCTTTCTTTCTTTCTTTTTCTTTCCTTCTTCTCATTTTTCCCTTTTTTCTTTATTGGTACATTTTAGGTATATAATACAGTTACATCCATCATTGGTATCTTGTATCTTTACATGATATATCTTGGTTTTTATTTTTTCCTCCTTCCTTCCTTCCACCCTTTCTTTCTTTCTCTTTCTTTCTTTTTTCTAATTGGAGTCCTCACTTTCTATTTCTGTTTTCTAAACCTCTCTCTTGTTGCTTTGTTTTTCTATCAGTTAACATTATAATAAAAAGATGGATTCAGGTAAGATGTATGTATCAATAAATTCCATAATGATGCTGAAAGATTTTTTGAGACCACATGATATATAAATTACTAAAAAATCTAAGAAAGTTAGCATGTGCTGTAACACCAAATGTGACATATGGTTGTCATAAATGTTTCTAGGTTGCTAACTCTGTTTCCTTTCTTAAGATAAATGTGATAAAATATACTTTTACTTAAATCTAGATTGCACAGTATGGATCCTCCATCTTTAGTGAAATAGAGAACCCAAGTCATCCCAGTGTTCTCTAGGACCACAGAAGAATATTATAGGTCTGAAACTATTGAATACAACAGTGGCCTTGAGCAATTATTAACAAAGCTTTAGAAGTCTGTGTGGCTTTTTATAAACATCTTAATCTTAGGAAATTTGGCAGAATGTTTAATTACCAGAAGGAGGTCTTGTTATTAATCAGATTTGGAATTGCTACCATTACAAATAAATGATTGTAGGCAAATTGAGGATTTAATTACTTCCTTCAGACAAAACATTGCTTGCTTTATTCTCTGAATTCTTCCACAAATGAAGAAGGTACAATAACAACATTATGAAGCAAACACTGATAAACTTGATTTAATTTGCTTCTATTCATTTTAAATTTCTATTCTTATTAAAAAGAAAAATGCTTGTTGATAAGAAAGCTGTCTGGTATTATGACAGATTCAATCTCTGCAAATGACTGACTCCAGTTTGGCTCCACTAAAAGACTATTACCTGAGATTAAATTTACTTAGCTGGTTCTCATATAGTTTAAACTTCAGAGTTGAGTCAAAAATGTTAAAAGAATAAAATGGTCAGAGAACTCTCAAACTCTTATTAATTCTGTAATGCTGTTGGAAGCTTACCAAAGGTGTTTGTTCCCTAAAGCTACTGCTCTGAGCAAATCAGAAAGGATTTCGCTTTAACTGTGGAAAAGAGGCAGGCTTTCTCTGATTTGCTGTGTATAAAATAACAAATGTGGAATCTACAAGTGTTTATGAAAGCATCTCTGACTATGTCTACCATGTTTTGTAAAGGTGCATACACATAAAACTTTAATAGTACAAATATTAACCAACAGAAATTATAGATAAACCACAATAGGAAAAGTCACAGAAGATATCTTGCAACCTCACTTGACTGTGTAATCATCTTTGTCAGGTACTCTTACCCTAGTAATGATATAATACTTAGATAAGTAGAGTCTTTTAACCTAAATTCTGCTATTTTTTGGATTTATGACTATAATGAACATAAGTTTAACTTTTGCTATCACTAAAAGTTTTATAGAAATGCCAAAAATCATTGTTTATGAGAAATACATACGATATTTTAAGATTAAATCTGAGGATCAATAGAAATGGAATTCCAAAGGATACAGGAATAACAGTGGTGGTAAAGATTAAGTATTATCCTGAGTATATGTAAGAAGTACATAATGAAAATTACATATTTCACTTTTGTCATATGCGTATTGTTTTTATGCATTTCACCTCAGCTCATCTCCAATGTCTATCACCAAAGAAATGTGTTGGCATTCCTTGCCCCTGGATACTGAGGGAAGATGGGTTATATCCTGAAAATGTATGATCTTTCTTATGTATTTGAGTCTCATCTTATCTATCTATCTATCTAGAGTTGACATTTGTAAAAACTAGATGATAACAGCAATTTATATTTGATTCAATACTTTTTCATTTTTTAGCCTGTATGTCCTGTCCACCCAAGCACTCTGCTAAAGTATTAGGTAGACTTTAAATAAAAATATTTTTAAAAGAAAAATTCTTGTTTTGTTGAGAATGTTTTAATACATTTATGACTGCGATAAATAAAATACCCGAGTCTGGGTCCTCCATAAATGCAACAGGTTTGTTTAACTTAATTGGGGTGGATGAAAATCCAGGATGAAATGGTGATGATTGTCTAGCCTCTGGTGAGAGCTCTCTTGGCTCTGTGATCCCTCAATAGTGAAGCAGAATAAAACTTTGTATACAGGAGAGACATGCTCTTGAGTGGCCACTCTAGTGAGAACTTATTCATGAGACCAGCATGGACACTTTCCAAGCCTTGTCTATTCTGACCTAAATACCTTTCATAAAATCCCACCTATTAAACTTTCGGCCTACTTCTCAGAATTACCACATTGAAGACCAAGCTTACAGCACACGAACCCATGAATGACAAAGTCACAGCACGTCCTACCTGTGGATCCCAAATCCAAACTTAATTAACCCTACCTGTAACATCCACTTAGAATAAAACAGTTAGTTTGCTGATAAATTCTAATGAAATAATTACTACAATCAATTTATACTGTGAGGCATTTATTTAATTTGATAGATGTCTGCTAGTTGTACACTTTGTTTTAAAATTCCCAAATGAATGCTATATAGTATTTATGTATATAATATACATAGATATGTTAAATAAAATATATAAGATCATAGATGTTTTAATATTGGCAGTCCCCAAATAAAGAAAAAAGCACTGGTGGATTTTCTCAGAGAGATTTTTTTTTTTTTTACACAGAGATGTCATATAGGAGAAACCATGTGATATTTAATGCTGTGTTTCTGCTTTTTTTCACTTAACATTATGGTCTCAAGAAATTTAATATATAAATAAAGAGACAAATTAAACATAGATAAAAGGAAGAAGGAAGATCTTTTTCAGGTGGAAAACAGCACAAAAATAGAGGAAAGGGAATGGAAGGAAGGGAAAAGGCTGAGAAAGGAAAGAGAATTGCAGAAAAAATGGAAATAGAGCTTTTGAAAAGGAGAAGGAAACAAGAGTGGGAACAGAGAGGGATGGCAGGGGAAGGTAACAAAAAGGAATTGGAATGTGCTATGTGTGTATATAAACTCCCCTGTGATAAATGCAATTATGTACTGCAAATATGTACTAATAAACAACAACAAAAAAAGAAAACAAGCAGAGATGTCAAATATAATCATTCTTATTCAAAAATCTATAGCTTTGTTCCCATCCAATGAATAAATAGAAGGCAGTTCAATCCCTGGCATGTGTGTGTATATGTATCCTTTAGCATTCACTGAGGTCTTTTTTCTTCTGAGACTCTAACTGAAAAAGGCTTTATAACTCCATTTGCACTTATTTATCACATGGGGTCTTCTTGGAACTTTCATATGTGCCTCTTTCCCACACTTAGATCTAACAGAGGCAGATTATAAATATATTTTGCTCTTATTTTATTTACTTTCTTTCGTTGAAAATAAGATACTTCTCAATTAAAAATATATCATGACATGGAATACACATTACTTATTTAAAGTATCCTCTTAGACACATTGTTTATACTCTGTTTTCTTTTTGAACTTGCCAATTTATTATTCACCCTTGTATATTTTCTTAATAACCAAGTAACAATATTTTAATATTTCCAAACATTTTTTATGCAGGAAAGATTTTTCCAGGAAATTATACTTTCTGAATGGTGATAATCTGTTAAGCAGCTCAGATTTAAAATTTTAAAAGTAATTAGGAAAATCAATAAAGTCCTGAAGGATGACTTTGCCATTTTCCATATTCCATTGGCATGAATTTTGCTTTTGCATGGATGTACAAAGATAAGTGGTCTCTACTGTTAATACATACTTTATTCTAGTGATAGGTGAGGTAGGGTTGGGGTACTACCTAGGGATAAGTAAAAAATATTTTAAGTATTTTAATAATTTCAAAACTTTATTGGAACTAAATTCCAAATGAAAACTTGTGGGATTCTTTAACAAATTCAGAGACTACCAATAATGAAAAATAATAATAAAATAAATAATAAATAAATAAAATAATAATAATTAATAAACTTTGTAAACTAAGTTTTCAGTTACTATGTTTGTTCATTTATTTGAAATCAGGAAATGTTTAAATACTATGCAAAGCAACGAAAACATCTTGAAAATATTCAAAATGTATTACAAAATTATGTTAAGCACTGCGAATCTACAGGAAATCTGTACAGTATGAGTAGTTTGAAAATAATCTCATTGAAATTATTGATAATCCATTTTGTAAGAAATCTTTAGGATTATTTCTTGACTTTGGCCAATATTCAAGTAGGAGAATAATAATAATGTTTATTGAGTACGTAAGACTTGATACAGTTTTCTGACAATCTCTTTTTCATCAAAAGTGGAAGATAAGTGTCACAGATATACACAAAAGAGGAAGAAGAGGAAGGAAAAAGAGAAGAGGAAAAATGAAGCATGATAAAGAGATGCTAACACCAGTGATGGGCAGCTGGTCGTAAAATCTAAGAACATTACTACTGGCAGCCTGTTTAGTTTTTACCAGGAAAGTTATGGCAGGAGAGTAAAATAATTTTTTAAAATACAGCTAATGTGAATTAGAAGTATCACATATCTGGAGATAGTGTTCATCACTCTAGACCCCCATGTTTTATGTGGTATTTATTCAGGTTTCTATTATTCAGATATTAATCAAAGCCTATAAACTGAGAGCTTCCTATATGCTCCATCTTATTTTAGGCACAGATGATAAAGCAAGGAGCAAAACTCTCAAAGCATGTGGAACTTGTATTCCAGAGGGAGAACTGAGGAAGAAAAATGTTAAGTGAAATATACAGTCATTATAAGTTGCATAGAAGTTGTATATATGCACATGTGTATAGTATTTTTAAATGTTGTAACTTGTATGGTTAGAATTGTAAAGAAGAGAAGGAGGGATAAGTGTGTGGGAGTTAAGTTTTAGTTTGTTAGTTATAGAAGTCATCACTGAGAAGGTGCCTTTTGTGTAAAGACCTGAGGACCGTGCAGGGCTGTCTCAGTAGAATGTGGTAAAATAGTAGTATACATAGAGTGATCACAAAGCAATGGACTTAGAGAAAGTGGGTTATTCCTAGTTGTGTTTGAGGAGGAATCTAGGGAAATCTTATTAGAACTATGTGGAAGAGAGGGCAAACTGGGATAAGGCATGATTCAGAAATGACAGAAAAGGTCAAGTACTGCCTGCTATGCCAGGAGCAATTCCAGCTTTCACTACCCATGAACAGGAAAGCATAGAAAGACTATGACATATATCTTTGAAGGATCTTTCTGTTGATAACAGTGACAGTTTCATGGGTGTGTGTGTGTGTGTGTGTGTGTGTGTGTGTGTGTGTGTGTGTATATATATGTCAAATCTTATCAAAATGAAGAATTTAAATATGTGTAATTTTTCATAAAGATTTTGCCTCAATATAAGCTGTTAAGATCTTTCTCTGGCAGCAGTGTTGAGAAGTGTTCTAAGGGCAAAGCAAATAGAAGAAGATTTGTCAGGGGCTAATGCAATAGTAGAGTTGTAAGATCACACTGCCATGGACTAAAACAACATCAGTGAAAATCTTGAGATGTGCGTATGTGCCAGTCACATTGCAAAGCTGGTACAAAAAAAGTTGGCGGATGAGTAGATATTCACCATGAAAGAAGAGTGTGAAAAAAATATTTAAGTTTTTGGCCTAAGAGGTATGAAGACCAGTTTTTCTAAAATAACATGTAAAGGTTTAAAAGAAACACATTTGTTATAGAGTAAAAGAAGCTCGGTTTTAGAAGTTTTAAGACTGAACTTCTTTTTTGTTATTCATTAAGTTTATTAGTAATTTTTGGCATGCAATATGATGACATTCATCATAGGAAATTTATACCTTCACATGATATATCTTGTTTCTTCTTTTTCCCTATTTCCCTGCCCTTCATTCAACCCCTGAACCCTATTTACAAAAACTTTGTTTCCATTTTTTCTTTTCTCACATTTATTCCTTTCCCTTCCATCCAAGTCAAGAATCTGCCAAATAAGCTGCTAGACAAAAAATTCAAGTTCAATGGGCAATCTTAGATAGATATATAAATTTAGTGACCGTATATCTATCATCTCTATGATCATATCTAGATGTATACCCATATATATACTTGCATAATTTTTTTTTGGGGGGTACTGGGGATTGAACTTGAGTATTTGCGCTTGCAAGGCAGGCCACCGAACAGCTCAGCTGAGCTAAATCCCGGCCCCATACTTGTATAATTTTTAAACACAAAGCTATATGTTTGTCTTAGATAAAGAGTAGGTGCAGAGAGAGAGAGAGAGAGAGAGAGAGAGAGAGGGAAACTGATTTATAGAGGACATTCTCATTACTGTAGTTGTAGTTGGATGATATAGAAACAGTTAAAAGAACTTGACAGGGAATAATGAGACTGCAGAATGAAAGTCAAAGAAAATAGAGTGAGAATCCCTGTAACTTGTAGTTAATATATCAAGTAAGATAAACCCTAAGAAAAAAAACCTGAATCTGATTGAATAATGCTAATGATAGACAATGGAATTTTTAAAAAGATAGGGAATACAGAAAAAAATAGACAGTAAATATGCACAATTCTTTTCCAGCATGTTTCGCTGGAAGAATGAAAAAGGCTGTGCTATTAACTGAAGAAGAAAACAAGTCACATACTTTGTTTAAGATGGAGAAAATAGCACACATCTATGTTAGTAGGAATTTCTAGCTTCAGAAATTTCAAAGCAGCAATAAGTAGGAAAGAAGTGTTGAAATTTTGTCTATTCAGAAAGAATTGTGATCATGCATACAAATATAGTGACTGGTGTTTATCACATTGTCCACTCATCAAACAGTTAAGGATAGAACCTATAGGCACAGGTTGGTATGTATGCAGGAAATCAGATAGGGTTGGAGTATGTAAAATCCATAACTGATTCCTTTTTCATTTCAACAAAATATGAAGAAAGGTAAATGAGTGTCAGGTAGTGGTAAGACATACTGGAAGATTTAGGAGAAATGAATAAGTTATGAAATAGTATTTTATGAAGATAGACAAGTGAGGGAACTAAGCACATATAATAATAACCCAGTACTATTAAACCCACTTAAAGTTCATGATACAGATAAAAATGGTTACCAGTGAGCATGGCATCATGTTTTCACACTGGCTGTGTTCATAATGTGAATATAATTAAAGAGTAGAGAAAGAGTTGAATTGTTAGCTTAGTTCAAATGATTTAGGTTTAGATTTCATTACAATGAGAAAGACA
This sequence comes from Fukomys damarensis, assembly GCF_012274545.1. Lineage (NCBI taxonomy): Eukaryota > Metazoa > Chordata > Mammalia > Rodentia > Bathyergidae > Fukomys > Fukomys damarensis. The sequence continues at coordinate 32,709,416 of NW_022900936.1, forward strand.
CAGACATTATAGACATAAATTCCATTTGTGTGATATCAAAGCCTTTTGCTTAATTAAATTGCTAGATTCTTCCTACAATGCTATCTTACATTATGATTACCAACTTGACCAAATTAAGAGATATCTAGCAGTGTAGTTAGCACACTTATGGTTGTGTCTGGATGGGTAGTGGGGGGCATGCCTTTTGGACTCTGTCATTGGTTTGTTGACCTTTGCTGTCTGGCACTTTCACCCAATATGCTCTGTTTCTGGCTACCAAGAGGCCAGCAACATTCCTCTTCCATAATCGCCTTGCCTTGGATGCAGCTGACTATGGACTGAAACCTATGAGCAAAACCATGAGCAAAAGTAAACCCTTTCTCCTTTAAATTCTGTTAGCCAGGCATTTTGATTACTGTGATGAAAACTTGACCAATATATACAATAACCATTAGAAACAAAGAGAAATATAGAATATGAAAAAATATCTAGATAACAAAGATACACTGGGTTTTGACTATTGGTTAGATCCATAGTATTAGATAGTAAAATTGCAAACATTCCATTAAAGCCTACTAGTTAAAGCAAGGTTTTAAAGAGATTCTTCTATGATTTTTCAACATGTTAAAATTTTTTGATCATATATTTCTACTTACTTTGTAAACTTTGTGTTACTAGAAGAAAACCCACTTCTATTATTTTAGTATTTTAATAGTAGAAGAAATGAATATTCTTCATGTTATTATTGATATGTATACATATGGCAATTTAATCTCCAGTGAAAAACACCACAACTCTAGATTCAGATATATATATATTCTGTTTCAAATCAATTTTAGTATTTCATCACATCTGGTGTTTGTATATCTAAAATTGATCCAAAATACTTAAATATTTAATGAAATTAAAATGAAAGTGCATTTAAAAATTTAAATATAAGAAATCTTCCTGAATCTTACTACAAAAAATAAAGAAAAGACAATATAGCAGTTAATTTTGGCAACCGAACACTTACAATTTTCCAGATGCTGTTTTCATCACTTTCTAAGAATTTGGCAGTTGAAGTGCACATCAAATCAACATTTTAAAAATGATAGCTATAGTTATTCTCACTTTCCAGGTTAAAATACAGAGAAGATTAAGTGCCACATCATATATCATATACATTGAAGTATTTAATAGCACATTTCTGTGTACATGTCAAAAATGTATTTTTCACAACACTGTAAATTTAATTTGTAAAATCAGCTTTGAGAATTTGAGCTTTGAGAATCTCAATTGAGAATCACATTTACTATTCAGTAAAATATCTCAATTTAATTTATGTAAAATCTCTAACAAAATACAAATCAGGGCCCAGTGGAAGAAAGTGAGAAAGAATGCGTAATGATTATGACATAATAGTAGATAGCCAAAATAAATATAGATAAATAAAATGGATAGTAAAAAGCCAGTTTTGCAAATTTTTGAAAAAAAATTTTAATACTTTCATATAGAGGGGACAATAAGGACAGTCATATTTTCACACATTTACATATACATATATGCATGTGTGTGTGTGTGTGTGTGTGTACACACACAGACATTATATGTTTGTTCACGGCAATATATATACATATATATTATATAAAATAGATTCAGTGTCCCTCATAGACTTCACAATTTCTAGCTACTCTTTTTGAGATGATTTGAATGCAAAACATGCAAGTTGACAGAATTATGGTTAGTAAAATATTTCTGTAGACTTTGACTAACATATTCTAATAGTTGATCATTTTATTCAAGAAAATAAAAGTTACTATAGTTTCTTAAAAACAAAATATATAGCACAATGTTTGTCAAGGACTTTCTTATACTATTTCTAATAAAGATAATGTATAATATAAAGATTAATCTTTTATTTTCAACAAATTTTGTAGGTGAAAATATAGATATTCAAGAAAAAAATTTCTGACTTCAAGAAGCACATTGCTTACTGGAGATAAATTAATGATAGATTTTAGTAAGTTACTTTTTAGAGACCAGATGAGATAAAAACCTATAAAATCAGTACTTAAATCAGATTACTATTTGTATTTCTTTTCATCAGAAACAGTGAATTGAAGTTGACTATAGATAGAAAGGAAATTTCAGTAGAAATACTGGTACAAGGCTGGTTCAAGCAATCTGGTTCAGTTTGATTGTGTGTGTGTGTGTGTGTGTGTGTGTGTGTGTGTGTGTGTGTTTAAACTAGAAACCTTTCATCCAGATTATTTTAGTTCTGTTACTTGGTCTGCTGGCTTCCAGTTGTGCTTCTATTTCTGAGTACAGCAGCTCAAATAATATTTAAATTGATCTTTCAGTATCTTCCCAAGAATGTCAAAGACCTTTCACAGGCTTCCAGTTTCCATCTTGTCACCTCACCTCACTAGGTTTCTCTCCTTGTTCAAATCCTTCCACTTGTCGGATTTGTTGTTCTTTCTCAGACATGACAAACTCCTTAAGAACTCTTAGCATGATGTCTCTGCTTTTCCTTGCAGTCATCTTCATTTTCTTCAGTTTTAAAGTAAATGTCACTTCTATCCAACTTGAACACACAACTGGTTAAATATTTCTGGTAGGCACTATTCCACATTTACATGTTTTATTTACTTCCAGAGCAGCTAACTTATCAGATGATCTTCTTATTAATTATGCTCACTGTTTTTTATATATTTTATATTTTTGTCTCCTATCCCTAAAATTTTACATTACAGGAAGATAGGATTATTTCATTTATCATGTATGTCAAATAACAGAAACAGTATTTAGAAAATAATGAGTATTTATCTTAAATAAATAAGGAAAAAAATTCTAGGGCTTGTATTAAATCACAAAAGAATGAAAATTAAATGGATAGTTAGTACTTCTTTTTTTTTTTTTTTGATACTGGGGATAGAAATCAGGGCCTTACACATGCATGGCAAGCGGCGGAACCACTGAGTTGAATCACTGGCCCTATATACTTAGTACTTTTAAACAACAAATGTTACTCAGATGCAAAATGATCTCCACTCATTTAAAAAGGGGCAAAAAGAAATATTTGAATCTTTATTAAATATGCCTTATGGATAATTAAATATGTGGACTTATATACAGGCACAAAAAATAGAGATTTCTTCCCTTGTTGATCTTTGGAAAAGAGCAAGGTTATACCTGATAAAATTTCTATTACATCCATTCAGACCTCTTATATTAAATGTAATAACAATCTGTATGTGACTTTAAAATAGAGAAAAATTCCTTGGTTTCCTGTGAAACAAAAAGACAGATAAAGTTTTGATACTAAAGTAAGAGAATTGAATTCTCAAGTCTCTGTCTCTCTCCCTCTTTCTCTCACACTTTTTTTCTGTTACAAAATAAGCATAAAGTTTAAATAAGTTAGAAGATTATTTTTTAAAACCAAGAAGCTAGGCAGGAGTATAATCTATTCTGAAATTCATGAGAAAATCCTTTAAAATGTCAGACAACCGTTAAAACATTTTATGATTAGGGCATATTTTAATTTTCTTAATGTCAAAACTCTGCTGTGGGAGAAGCATATACACCCTCATTTGATATTCACATGAGCTGATATTAAAATCTAGCCAGACTCTCACAAGTATCAATATCAGGGTTAGCAAATACTTTTTTAAAAAGACAAATATGACCTTCAGGAAAAGGAGTATGGTATAAGATGAATCAGAAATAAAATAATTTTAAAACAATAAATAGCATAATTTCTTTTATGAAGAGCTGGGTGCAGTTGGATCACATTTTTCTCAGGAATGTTACTCACTAAGCTGTTTTGCATTTGATAAGAGGAAATGATCTGGGAGAGTTATTAGTAAGAGGTAGATAAGATGATTTTCAGTGTAAGATTCTAGTAGTATTTCAAATGAACCATGAGGAACAGTCAAACGATCATGTAAATCTTCTCAAACACAGAAAAGGGCAGGTAGATTTAGTACTTTCAATGTTCTAATAATACCTCTTAAGGGTGTACAATAAGCCAGATTCTAACAATAAGATTTGTTCCTTCACTGAGTTAAATTTTTATGAGTATCTTCTTTGTACTGGCACTGTGCTATATACAGTGAACATGGGAAAGAGCCTGCCCAGAGGAGTTATATTTTAGTGAGAAAGAAAATAAAAATATAAATCAATATTTAATTTAACATCAAATAGTGAAGGGTTCTGCTAATAAAAGGCAAACAGAACACAGGGGTAAAATATGACGAGAAGACCTCTTTTCCAGGTTGTGGTTCAGGAAGGAGGGGTCATTATAGTAGCGGTGCAAGCAATTAGAGAAAATACGTGTAAGGTGCAGGAGAAGAATGCTTAAGGGACAAGGAATAGAAAGAGCATCCATTTTTAAATTCCACGTTTATTGATTTCAAGGGCTAAAGATGCTTTGCAGTTTTGTTGTTTTGATTGTGTGTATGTGTGTGTGTGTGTGTGTGTGTGTGTGTGTGTGTATGTTTAAACTAGAAACCTAGTAGGCCGGAAAAGAGAGCGAAAAGCAGCAGATGGTGAGGTAAGTCCAAGAAGCACATAGTTTCATATCACCTAAGACTCTGTAAGTCACTCTTAGAGGTATTAGATATCATACTCGTGAAAAAAAAGCCTTTGGAAGGCTGTGACCAACGCAGATAGGGAATGATATAATCTGATTCACACTTTTAAAACCTGCAAAGCATACATGCAATGGCCTGTAGTTGATATTCTACTGGTTATTGACTATGAAGAAAGGCACTTCAGTTTGAAGGTGTTAATAGCTGCAAGCAAACAGCAAAGTTTCCATGACCTCATATTCTAAAATTGACATTAGTTGGTACTGTTTTTGAACAAGAAAAAACATGAAAAAGAAGAGGTCGTAGTTGGCAGAGAAATTTGTATCCTTTGTATATACTGTTTCCATTGAAGGGAACTCTTTAACAACAACTTACCTAGGGATGGTATAGTAGACCCAAAGATAACATACCCTGAATAAAAAGTAGGAAAATCAAAACAAAATAAAAAAAGTGATGACTTTATCTGTGTCATAACATCAAAATAATTGTTAAGATGGTAAAATGGACAATATAAAAACGTAATCGTATAACATAAAAATGAAAATTATAATTGAATCTCTAAAATATATATTTAACATATAGAGAAAATTAGATATCCATGGCCAACTTAAAATAATGCACAATTATCTCGCCATCCTCCTCTGAGTCTTCTAGCTTACTGAGGCATACACACTGAGATATACTACTCCAAGAAGTTGCCAGACCTCTTGGAGGAAAATTACTGATTTGTAGATTTCACAAAGCTCTAGTGAAACACTAATTTTAGTGTGTGGATAATGACCTTAGAATCCCCTAATATCTTACTTAGTAAGCTAATAGCAAATAGCTCTTACTTATGTAGAAAACTGAAATCCATATAATTATCACTTATCTATTTCATGAATTCATGAAAAAACATTTATTTTCTGGATTGCTTTGTAATCCAATAGGAGATATTTAACTGCTATGGGACCGACACTGAAAAAAAATACCCACCCAAATTGGAGTAATATAGTGACATTTGAATGAAAATAGTGTTCTGTGACTAGTATAAAACGTATAAGCATATGAGAACATTATGAATTCTTCAATTTTAGATTCAAAATATCATTTATTCACATAAAGCTAAATTAAAAACAATAAATTTGTTAAATCTTCACTTGATACATCTGTCATTAAGATAGGCTTTACTCTTTCACTTACATGTATTGGCTTTGTAAGATAAAACCTTGACTTCCCTTTCAAATAGCAACAACAAGAAAAGAAAAGCTGAAGTGAAAATAAATGCAATTATTCAGATCCTTGAATCACAGAAATTGAAATTTAAATATTTTCATTTGGCCATGATAAATTTGAAATGGCTATGAAAAATACAAGCGGCAGTAGGAATGGAGTGCTACCAAAAATTTGGAGATTCAAGAAGTGTTCAGGCTGAAACAATATGGGATTGTACAACAATCAATAAATTGTTTCCTGTTTTCTCTGGCAATAATTGCCTAACAAAAAGAGCTTCAAGGACAGTGTAATTGGCATAAAAAGTATAAGAACTATGATTTCTGATTGAAATTGCATTGAAAATTCGAGTGGATAGGCCCCAAACCCAAAATCTTGACTGAAAGAATCTTTAGAGAATGAAGATGTTTTGTTTGTTTATTTAGTATAAAATCATGTCAACCTAAGGAAGAACTAACAAGATTAAAGGTCAATGTATAATTCTTGTTTTTATTTTTTAAGGATAATACAGTTTAAATTTACAGTGTCCTTAAACTTCACTCATAAGATAAAGGGCACAGTGGAGACTTCTGATTCGTAATGGGCATATGGAAAGGCATAGTCCTTCCAGATTATCTCACATCCTAAATCTTTTTCCTGGATGATAACACTGATTACTGAGCTGTGAGTGATCCTGCCATGACAATTGTTGGTACATGTACTTTGCTAGAAGAACCATTTTTCCTCCCCATCTCAACACCTTTATTAATTTTCATAAGTAAAGAAAACTGCCTACATGATTCTGGAGGGCAATTGTTATGGAACAACTTGGACAAAAGTAAAAATATACCTAGAAAGTTAAACTTTACATCAATCAGCAAAATAAATTCTGAAAAACAGGGAAAGAATTTAAGCTTGATTCAGGCTAAATTTCTCCATATAAACACATTTGCCAAACATGCAAAATTCGATATTTAAATTCAATCAGTTCTGATAGTTAAATTTTATATCATTTGTTATATTTTATCAATATGTTGGATTGAATATGAAATTTTGTTGCCATTAAAAGTATTTTTGATGTGGCAGAAACTCCAAGTTTATAATAGAGAGCAATCTTTATGTGATTCTTTAGTAGATAGCTAGGCTGAGATATCAATATGTGCATAAAATTTCCTTTCTATTTTTATTTGATATACTGACATGAGTAATTCTATATTAATATCCTAAGAAATATTTTAACAGTGTTTCAAAAAAGAATCTGTACACTCTGTCTTCTTAATATTTATACTCTAAGAGAATAAACAGAAATAAACTATCAGTAGTGTAAGATAATCATAACAGATCATAATAATATGAATATTTCTTTGATCCAGTATTGATCTGTGCATTCTAAATAATACATCAACATAGTATGATTAATCTAATTTTTATGAAATTATAATGATCTCTCATACTAAGAAACTGTTTTTATATAAAAATATATCAATTTCAAAGAGGAGCAGCAAAAAGAAAAATACATACAGTTTAGAAAATACTTCTTAGACATAAGTATCAGAGGTAAAGTTGGAAAGGATGACTAAAAACAGTTTCTCAATTTTGATTAAAAATATAAAGAACATGTTCGAAGATAGTTTATTTTGAATGTAAAACCAGGAATAAAGAGTGAAGAACAATGAAGATGCAAATAAGGAAAACCAATACAAAGATATGTTAATATGCTTGTCACTTTTTAGAGCAATGAGTTCAACACTTTTCAAATTTTCTAAAGCAACTTGGCATGGAATTCAGAATTGTCTGTACCAGCAACAGAAGATGGTTTTGAAACTGCTATGCATTTTTTTATTGATTTTATTGGTGCGTTTTAGGTATACAGTACAGTTACATTCATTATTGGGATCTTGTACCTTTACAGGACCGGTCTTGGTTCTCATTTTTTCCCCTTGTCCCTGCCCTCCCTTCAAACCCACCCCACTCCAGCCCATGCATTTTTATTTAAGGGTTAATTTCTTCATTTGTCCAGGTTTGGGCATGCAGGAAAGCTTGATGGTCTGCTTAGGTGTTTCAAGCTTTCCATTTCCAAGCAAGTCATTTGTGTCTTCTCTTACCTCCATTTAGACTTATCATACTCTGATTTCCACTGTGACAGCCACGTGGTGATAGCCTAGCAGAGAAAGGCATTGATTTCTGTCTTTGCCTCACTCTCAGGAATGCTTTTAAAATTGTGCAATATTCGCTTAGTTGATTTTTCTTGAGTGAAAAATTAATCTAGATGCCATTAGAGTAAAATATACTTAGAAATGCATTTCAGTTTGAATATAAAGCTGGTAATTAGAGAACTTTGCATATAAAAAAGCAAATTCTTCACCTGAAATAACCCAGTGCCTGCTGTTCATTTGCATATCTTCACTTTAACTGATTCAGGCAGTCAGAATATGCTAATAGCTGCACCCATTTCATATCCTAATACAGGAAATCCAAAAGCTCAGTGATAGGCATATATGTGCCTTACAGAGAATCTCTAAAATTACTTGGTAAAGGAAAAGTATTTCTTGCAGTTTTGCACAAATTTTCAAGGAGTCCTTTCAGGCGCTCCAATAAGCAAGCCATAACCACCAGTCTTGAGCTATAAAAATGGAATCTTTTTAACATAGGCAATATGTAATCTGAATTTTAATCATCTCCTTTTCTTAACATGTCTAATCTTTCTCTATCTATTCTCAAACAGAGGATCAATTTAGCTCTACTTTATAAAGAAATCTGTTGCATAAGTTCTGTTCTGACATAGGAGAGAAATTCTGTGGTGGGTAATGTTCTTTGTTAAAATTAGAAGGTAAAAATTTAAACCTTCATTAAATAACCTCATTTGACTCTATGCGGTTATACTAGATCTCTATTTAATCTCATGCATTAGAATGCCCAAAACTTTACCCAAGGCTTTTTTCAAAATGAAAGACACCAAGAGTTACACCCAAAATTATGAATTTGGTCAATTCAAATGTGGCCTATATTTCAATGTTTTCAACTGCATGATTAAGATTCTACTTTGAGAAATTTCACTTTAGGATATTTGACCAAATTTAATTAATAAATAAAAACATATGTGATGTGATGTATATGTGTATGTGTGTGTATATATATATATGTATATATATATATATGTCACACATATATGTATATATAGAGAGACAGAGAGAAAGAGAGAACACAGGATTTATTAGCAGTTTGTATCTACATTATAAATCTATAAAATCTTCCAGTGACTGTTTGAATTTTATTTTCCAAACAGATATAGCCAGCATGAATACAGGATAACTGCCAGTAGTAAATTAGAACATTGAATCTCAACTACAAAGTGATAACAGAAGCTGCCAAATGCTTAACACCTGCACCGTTATGTGTGGCAGTACATCACAAAGTCAATGTAGGAAATTTTCTGTAGGTCAGAGTTGAATAATGGTCATCAGTTGTGATCAACTACTTACACCCTTTAGGGACAATTCCCCAAAGTATGAAAATATAGTGCATGCATTTCCATTATATAATATTTACATATAATATTAGCCCAGCTCTTACCTTGTGTTCTGTTTTACTTGTTCACTTCTGCCTCCGTACTTCTTGAATTTAGAAACAATTCTGTTAAAGTTTATAGTTGAGTGGGTGCTGGACTTCAGTAGATTTGGGAAACTACAATATTTACTTGACTGAGATCCAAATATTTTTTCTTTTTGCTCCCTTATTTTGTATGGCAGAGCCATTTGTATCAGAAGCCAATTTTGATGGGGCTGGTGGCAGCATTTCAAACTGAAGATTCCTGCTCAGTGCGATAGTTTTATCACCTCTTTTCTTGAAAGATGTTTTGGAAAATGTCCCAGTTCTACCTGGAACACAGGTGGGACTGGGAAAGACACAGCTGTCAGCAGGGCTCTGTTACTACTTTGGTTCCTGTCAAGTAGTCTGTTGGTGAATTTGCTCCTCTGCTATTTGATAGCCAATCATTGGCTGATGCACTGCTTGCTGTCAATGTGAGCAGCAGTCCAGGCAAAGCACAACTATCTCAGCGGCCTATTCTACATAAAAGTCCTTGCAACTATTTCCTGGGATAATGACTAGGGATGTTTGAAAGGGTCAAACTTTTTGCAAATGAAAGTAGAATGGGCATCCCATTGTTTTTTAATTTGCAATTGAAAGTCCAGTTCATTTTTTAAAATTGAATGTTTCACCTTTAAGTGGAAGTTGGCTTGATGACTGAGAACATAAACTTGGCACATTATGAGCAGCATGCCAAATATGTAGAAATCACCACTGGGCTGAGCGCTTTGGTTCAGAGGGTTAAATGAGCTGTATTTTACTCATTAGCCTTTCAACATGAGCTCAATGAAAGACTCATGGGAGGCCTGTCCCTGTCCTTAAAAGACATTTTATTCTTTATAATCTCTGTGTATTTGTTAGCTTTCCCTCTCCTTAGGATGACCACTACATAAAAAGAATAGGCTTCTTCCCATAATATCCTTCTTCTCACCTAAAAATATGGCTTCTCCCACTAAAGACAGCCTTCTCTTCCCATCATGCCCTTCTTCCCTCCAAAACAGAAGCCCCTCCTGGTGATGTCACAAACACCCCCAATCCATAGCCACATCACTCAGTCCCACCCAGCTCCTATAAACCCTACCCCGTGCTATAAGAAGTGCTCCCTGTCTTGGCCATATTTCTCTTTCTCCTTTGTTTGGAGGCAGCCAGGCAGATTATCCCTACAGTAAAGGTTTGTAGCAGTTCCAGTCTGGCCTTGGTTTTCAGCTTTTTTACCTGAAGTATTTAAAAAAGTTTAAGAAAAATCCAAATGTCATTGTTTTTGTTACAGTTGTATATTAATGATTACACACACACATAATATATATATAGTATGTACTATACACATATAATACTATATATATATATATTTTTTTTTTTTTTGATGGAGAGCCTGAAATGCAACTACAAATGACATCTAGGAACACTTTTTTAAGATTTTTGTTTTAAAATTTGATCTATTCTTTGTATTTCTTCTTCCTCATCTGTTATGCTTATTTTTTTATGTGCTGCAGGAGGATGAGATTAAATTAAAAATTAGAACAAGACTTTATGAAATTTTTACTAATGTTTTTAACTTTTATAAAAAGGATATATTTAATACATAACACCACATTCACTTTTTAGAAAACTAATTAAAATTTTCTTATCATCAAATCATTTTCTGAACATATGCTGAAAAAATTTTAATATAATTATATAATCAGACAATTAAATTGTGCTTTACAATGTGATTTTAAAATTCTTTACTTTTTACAGTATAACTATTCAGTTATTTAACATTTCTCATGTTTATGTTGAAAGTACTTGGCATACGACAGAACTGCCATAAAGCATAAAACTTAAAGTTTTTAATGAATCTTCAACAAATTGTCAAGACTCACATAATTATTATTCATTCTGAATTCAAATTAATTGAAAAGTTCATTGTGAAATATTACAATCAATACAATCAATGAGAATAAAGCAAAAAGATTTATCCAGAAATATTCCAATAAAATCAATTGGAATAAAATGAAAAGGGAAATAGATTTTAAAAAACATTTCTATTTAAATTGATACTAAGAAATATCATTTCACCAGTCAATACTTTTGTAATGCAGTGATATTAAAGAGGTTTGTTATCTGCAAGAAGGCAGATGCGCCTGAATTAATTCATGCATATAACCAGGAATTTGGTCTTTAGGTGAAATAAAATTTATCATACTAAGTATTGTACAGAAATATTTGAAAGAACCTTTCTGTGATTTATTGGATTCAGAAGAGCTGGAAAAAGCTGGAATTATCCTCTGAATTAAGCATTCTTGTTGAGCTATCTTTGTTCTGCAAATAATGTCACTGCCCTCAATCTTTAGTAATGTTTTAACAAATTAAATTTTAAAAATAAAAGAATCTGGAAGAAAAGTAAATATGCTTCATAAAGTTGATATATATTGAATAATATTTTAGATATAATATTAGAATAGAAACTACTTTGCAAAGTAATACTTATCTGGTCAGCTTTGTGTCAGAAACATCAGTTTCCTTACCAATATATTTATAATATACTTGGACAGATGACATAAGAAAACTGAAAGTTAAAATTGTTTTTAGATAAGTTCATGTTAGGTACACAATGATATGTGTGTGTGTGTGTGTGTGTGTGTGTGTGTATATATATATATACTATGTCACACTATTTTAGATAAACATACCATATTTATTTATTACTCTGTATTTGTGGTCTGTACAACTCAGTGAAAGAGAAGACTTCTAAATAAAAGGCAGCTCAGTAAATGAAGGGGTAATAGGTAATAGCTATATTGGGAAAAATGCCCTCCATGAAGTGAAGGTTTTTGAATAAAGATAAAAAACAGTTATATGAATAAGAGAGGATTTATGTTAAAGAGATCCTGATGTGACTAAGAGTAGGGAAACTGATCAGAGTATCTGTTAAACTTATTTTCTAACCTAAGGCTTTTTAAAAATATCAGCTATGTGGTTGTGTAGAAGTGGTCAGTATATATGCATTCTGAGAAAACAAAGTATTTTGGATTCTGTTTATACTATACAATATGTCACAGAAATGGGAAGACACCTTCTTTCACTGGCTGTAATGAGATATTGGTCTGGAAAGAGCCTTGAAATATTGCCAAAGTTGCTGAAGAATTGTAATCATTTGTTAAAAGCAGCACTGGTAATCTGAAATTGTTGTCAAATTTACCTTTCAAATGTATTAGTTAAAGTGTTCCCTGCTTTTCTCCAGTATTAAAATTATAAAAAATAGGCATACAGGCAAAAAATAGCATCCGGTATTTCCTTCTCCAATCCATCTTTGTCCAGTTAGTTCCTTTCTTACCCTGTGGAATTTTTAAATTTTATTTTCATTAGTATATTAGCATTAGTAGTAGTATATTTTTGAAACATAATTATTATGTTCATCCTGTGGAATTGGCTATTAAGCTAATAAATTTGAAAATGTTTTTCCATATATTAATACAGAAAAAGAAATAAACTATTCAGTGCTAATTTTATATAGACTATTTTCTTTCTCTTGTTGACTTGTTGATTTGTTTGGTTCTTTTCCTTTTTTAGAGTATTATGTTTTTTTATGAAAATTTCATTTTATGGTATTGAGAGTTTATAAGTGTGGAAATATATAATATTGAATAATAGAGTGTGAAACAGAAAACAGTAAGATAAACAAGATAAACAAACAAAAGTTTTCTTCCTTTGCTGTTTTTTTTTCAAAGCCAGAATCATTTACTGTATCAGACCAGGCCATCCTTATTTATGGCAAAAAAAAAAAAAGAGGAATTTGAAAAATAATGACAAAACAAGAGGACTGAGAAACATAGATTTGCTGAAATCTTATTTTATATTCTTCTAATGCTTAGATTAAACACTACTAATTCTGTCTATTTTGTTCAGATACACAACGGGACTATTTTAAATTGCACCAAAGAAAAATAATGAAATTCCCCTCATTAAAATATCTCATGAAACAACATACTCTATTTTTCTGCTAAGCCAAAGTAAAGATGAGTTAAAACACCTCAGATTTCTAAAGATAAAAAGATAGATATTCTAAGTAAATTTTAAAGCATATGTAAACAGAATGCATCCTAGGATGTTTATAACATTTTCAAGAACATATAGGTAGTATTTTTTTTCTTTTCCATTAGGTTTATTGGTATCATTTAAGGATACAGTACAGTTACATTCATCATTGGTATCTTGTACCTTTACATGACAGGTCTTGGTTCTCATTTTTTCCCCTACCCCTGCCCTCCCTTCACTCCCTCCACCCTACCCTATTTACAAAGACTGTTTTTCCTTTTCTCATATTTTTCTTTTCCCTTCTTACTTTCCCCTACCCCTCCCACTTCCCCTACTCCTTTAAACCTCCACTTCCTATTACACAATATCAATTATGCATTTTGATCTTTATTTACACTTTTAATTTTTCACACTAGGGAAACTATTTGATATTTACTGGTGTGTCTTATTAATTTCACTTAAGAGTACGGCCTCAACGTGCATCCATTTAGTTATAAATGTCTCTAGTTTCTTGTTCTTTCTGGCTGGGTGATAACCCTTGTGACATAAGTGTGTTTATGTCATTCCTTTGCTTTGTCTTGACTCTCCTGCGTGAAATTAGGAAGGCAGCTGAATCACTGTGAACATGCGCATGCTGTATGAGTGCTGCGTACTTAATGAAGTCCTTTGTCCCAAGCACCAGACACCTTATGCTCTGCCAGCATCTAAGACAAAATAGCAGGGACAGCTAGGTTTGAGTATAGTGAAGTCTCAGGCTCTTCGCAATGCCTGAGACCTCCTTCTATTTTGGGGAAAAGTATTATGAGATTCTAGTGGGGATGTGTGTGATGGTAACTTCACATTGTTCTTTTTAGTGATTAAAACTGATTAATTTACTTCACTCTGCAGTCTAATGCGGTCAGATAACTATTATATCACATAATAGCATGAGAAAAAAAAAATTGGCTATTTCTTCAAAACAAAGCACACCTATAATATGCATATTATCCATTTGCCCAGAAATGGTCAGGCATGGTTTTCATGTTCTTGGGGTTGAAGGCAGAGATTCAGCTTCCATGTCTGTCAGCTCTGTCAGTGAATTAGCACTGAAACTCTTCTGGAATCTAGAATCCAGCTGAGATAATATGGTAGTTGGTTTGATTGAACCTGTTGTCGTCATATACCTGCTTTTTAAAGCAAGACTGCAGATGTTACAATACTATTTGTCAAGCACAGTGAGATAAAGAATCTGGAGTTGTTATTTTTCCATGCCACAAAAATTAGAGAGGCTATGCTGAGAAAATAATATACTGTACAGCTGGGTCAATCTTCCAGGCCAAAATGGAATGTCAAAGTGTCAGTTGTGATAATTATAAGATACATTATGATTAAGTGGACTTCCATCTGGAGCTCTGGGCAGAAGCATTATGCCTTGAGAAATTAGGCCTGGGGACATATAACTCAAAAGGTTGATAGCACTTGGAGCAAGTAACCCCTGGACATATTCAGTTGGCTATATAACAGAATTCAGATTGATGGTGACTGCCCAAATTTGGCACTCTGCTGAGATATTGCTATGATAGGCACAACTTAATTGACTGAAAAAGCAACATAGAGCAGTCCAGGTGATGCTACTATGGTAAGACATTTTAAAACTTAGGATATAGTATTTATTATCTAATTTAGTTCAGAGAAAATTGTATTTTCAATCCCTCAAGTAGAATTATAATTTTATCATTTAAAAACAAAAATCACATCAATGTCAGGATGATCTCAAACGCTTGCAATAATTCTTACAATGAAATAATCCATATTTCTTATATTGAAATATCATTGATGTGCTTATTACTTGTTCTTGCTTCCTCTAAGAATAAATAAAATCCATACCTATAGTTTAATGCAGTATTCAACATTTAATATATTAATTCAGTCAGTCAGTTTATGCATTTACCTGTTGCTTTCCAGTTCCAAAATATTACTGGAGGTGATACCAAAGGAATAAATTATATCAATGCTGAAATTAAAATGCTTATGGAGTGTTTTAAAATATTCAGCATACATTATTAAAAGGAAGCAGTTTAATGTTTCTAGGGAAACTACACTCAGATGTTTCTGATTTCAAATGATATTGTTTATACATAGGGAATATTTTCTATAATAGTTCATTAAGAGTTATAAAATGAGGTGATAACCAAGACACAAACCTTAAGAACATATTATAGTAATGGTTTTCTTTTTTTCACACTATTGCAATGTATTATTTTTTTTTGGTGAGAAGGCTTAATTCAGGTATATCATTAATTTGCCAAAATATTGTGTCTGATGGGAGAATCTACAGCTTTGTAGAAGGCATTAGGCTAATCCATTAGATTATCATTGCAATGAAACTGTGCCTCATTACAAAGGAAAATGCTTATTTATCTACATTAATCTTTAGTCTTCTCACTAAAAAAAAGTGTATTAAGTGATAGTTTTGAGGTCTTGCTGGCTTTGGAAATATACACAGTGCATTGTTGATATAATTTACTGGGGTTCTTTTTGAGGGCTGGATATATATTTTAACATGTTCACATATTTTAAATAGCTTACATAAAATCATATTAAAATATAAACAACTGACAACTTTATCATGAGTATTAAGCCTAGTTTTCATAGTCTAAATATTCATTACTAATTTTCTGTCTTAGTATTTTTTTCCCATTCATTCCCTATTTATCTAAATGAGGGACTAGGAATATATGGATGCAAAAGCTGCCAAAAATTGTATATACACTTACACAATTCAGGAAAAGAAAAACATAAAATCATGTACTAAATTTGTTGAGACAGTATGATATTAATACAAGTTACTTTTGACCTCTACAAATAACAAGAGGTGCTCAAAATGGTGGCCATTAGCTTCCAGGCATTTATTAGTATGATGAACTGCAGCTTGAGTAATGTTGGTCATTGAGATTGTTGCACATGCACTTTCTTTCTTTCTTCTTTTTTTTGGGGGCGGTATTTGAGACAGGGTTTCACTATGTTGTTGAGACTGACCAGGAACTCACTATGTAGCTCAGGTTGGTCTCGAACTCACAGCAATCCTCCTGCCTCAGCCTCCTGAGTGCTGGGATTACAGGCATGCACCACCACACCAAGCTGCATTTTCAGTTTCTTCTCTGAGGGCCAGCACTGTAGTGGATTGTCTGTGACATGCAACATCCTCTAGGGTCCTCCATATGAGAATCACACCAACTGTTGAAAAAAGTCATACATTTTTTTCTTGATCTGTGTATGCATATATTGTGGACCCGTACATGAATATATATCTATAAATATATAAATTTCATTTGAAAATTCTAAAATATTCAATGACAAAAGGAAGTCACATGAAGTACATCAAGGCATGAAGTGTTCTTTAATAGACCCACATTTTTTATTTCTTCACTACTTTCATGAGATATATGCTGTCTCTTCTAAAAGTACATTTCTCATATGTCTTTTCCTTATTCTTTATTTTAAATCCTTACTTTGCTATTTTGAATTTAGCTCTCTTTGCTGATTATCTGAAGCTTGTAAATAATGCTGCAACATGGAAATGAGGTCTGGCAGAGGAATGTTGCAGTCTCCTGCTTTTGAAATAGATATAAAATAGATAAGGCCATGAAACAAATGTTCTTCTGGGCTTTAGCAATTGTAGTGCAACTTTTACTGCAGTTAAAACAGTTGAGCCCCTAAGTACTAAGATTAGTTTGTGGTTCATGCAGCTGTTTCAACAGATTGTCTTCTTGAGTGAAGTACAAGGAGAGATAAGATGTGGGCATTTGTAAGTGAAATCTGAATTTAATTATTTCTTAATTAAGAAAATGTTGTTCAATGATATCAAACCACAGTGCAAGAAATGGAATCAAATGCTAAAGAATTTTTTTAAAGCAATACAACTTTAAATAAAATGTGGAAAGGGCATGCCCGTGAAGATATAGAGCAATGAGAAATTTGAGAAACCTGACAGAAGCTAAGTTACAACAGGAGCGAAATTCATCATTCTGTTGTGTTGTTTTTCTGGCATTAATTATACATGGCAAGTGACCTGTCAGCCAAGTACAGTCTTCTCTGAGAGACTGTGAGAAACTTTTAGCTACCCTAGCAACTACCTATGAATAAAGCCTAAAATTTTAAGCTAATTCTAGCGAGACTGAAGTATAAATAGTGGTATTAACATGTCACCTATTCAAAACATTTAAAAAAGTTTTGCTAATTAATCCTTTCACTTTTGATAAATAATGCTTTAATTTAGCAAGGCACAGAAAGAAACAACTTACACACTACTAATCCTCTGAAATTTCTAAGTTTTAGGTACCGTGATGCTAAGGCTTTACCTTTTCAGTCTATGTCTTCATTAATCTAAAACATACATACACCAAGACTTGAAAAAATGTAACGCTACAATGAAAAATTTGTGACTAGATTAGATTCTCATCACACTAGAATTTCTTTGTAAAATTAAGTATAGCCATGGGAGCAAAGCCTGGAGTAGACAATGCTTGCGTCTTCATTTCCTCATCAACTTCTCCTACCCCACCCTATCCTACTTTTGGCCTGCAAAGTACAAATTAGTATACATCTCACATCTGAAATTTATGAACACCCTCAACATGCTGTCTGGGTAATTTTTGTTATTTTGTCCTATCTGGTATTATTTAACTATTATTTGAGTTCTCTATTAGACAATATAATCCATGGAAGAACAAAACCCAGTTTTTTTGTTGTTAAGCATCTAGTAGGTTTTCAATAAATATTATTAAAGAAATTGCTCAACAAGAGAGATGTTATAAGCAGTCTTCAGTCAATACGAGAGCCTCAAAAACTTATATTGTGTGTTAAGACAGAAATTGCACTTTTAAAAATGTTTACAATCCAAAATAATTTAAACACTATATATGCACATATTCAGTGTCGGTGTTAGTTTCAATAATGTGAGTAAAAAGTAGCAGAATGATTGAAAGGTGTTTCTAAGGCCTCCCTCTATGTCTTGATTTTAATACAAATAATTTAAACAGAACTAAACATATTATTTTGCTCCTTGCTCCTTAGTTATAGGAGAAAGTGTGAGTTGTGAAATGAAATATGAGCTCACAAAGGAGAATATTATTTATTTATTGAGAAACTATTTAATACCTTTAAATCATCAAAGTGGGAAACAGATAAAACAGATAATATTGCATTCATTTTAGATAAAATTATTATACCCGATTCATATATTAAGAAAATTACACAGCTAGTCATTAATAATGATGTCTGTTTTGGGTAGGGAATGTGTCTTCTCCTAAATCATTCTATGAAGAATTCTTCTAAATTACTACAAAATGCTGGAATAAACAGTCCTCCATTGATAGAAGAAGTGAGCAGATGCAAGAATGAGAATTAACAGCCATAAGTCGGAATTTTGGGAGAGAAATAATGCTCATTATTGTCCAGGAAACCAAGCAGCAGGTCTTTTTAACTCTTTTTAACAGTAGGCGTTATAACAAGTAACATCTCAAATAAAATTTATGCAAAAAGGTCATTGGAGCTATGGATATGTCACTGAGTCCAAAATTTTGTGAGTAATTGTCTGCAAAGTTCATTGAAAATTAAGAGCTATTCAGACAGTAATAACAGGTATGTTTTTTCATCATTCAAAACTGATCTTCCAAAACAGGACTACATAATTTTGCACCTAACAAATGTCTTTCAGACTTAATAATAGAGTGAAGACAATTAGTCCATATTTGTAGTAATTTCTATATTATAAGCATTACTCTTAACACTTACATATTCATGAATAGGAAATTTTAGTAACTCTATTTATCTCTGTAATTGTCTGCACTCTTCCTTGCCCCAAAGTTTACATTATAACTTGAATATTCCCTAGACCACATCATTGTATAGTTCTATGCTTAGCCAGTGTTTCTTTAAAATGTTGAGTCAGTGATATATGTGTGTGCATGCATGAGCGTGTGTGTATTTAACTTTGGTGTTTTGGGTCAGGGAGATTGTGTTTAAATATTAAATATTATAATGATCTTCTGACTCAAGGTCAGCTCTCAACCTTAAAACACTTGAATTTCTGAGAGCAAAATTTTTCTGGTTTTGTTCCTCTTTGGTAGACCATTACCACCACCACCCTTCATGAGGACTTTTACAAATCCTATTGTCTTTTCTTTCTTTGGGAGCCTTGTCTTCTCTTCCATTTGTTAGGGGAAAGGCAACTTATGAATATACTATGGCAGTGAGATTTTTTTCAGACCATCGATCAACACCAGGATAGGTCAAGTGCTTACCTTGTAGATATTGGTTCAACAAATATACAGTGATATAATTAAGCTATTAAATTTTGAAAGTAGTGCACAAACAAAATATAAATGAAATTTCAATTATTCTTATGCCATCAAGTACTGCTAAAGGCATCTTAATGATTTCTTATGTATATGTGATTTATGAGGAAGGAAAAAACGCTTCGGAACCGCAAGGTATAAATTATACAGATGGTTTACAGAGAAAGAAGCACCCATTTTTGTTTGAGGCGCTTTGCAAAATGATTCTCACATTAAAATACTAAATCAGATGAACATAAAAGAAAATTAAGACATACTTCTGACCTTTAAAAACTGCAATTCTTCTCCTAATAAACACCTAATGTAAATTATTTGATTTTATTTTGGGATTCTTCATTCAGAGTCTACCTTACACCAAAATGTGGTGTTTGTTCTTCTTAGCTAGTTGTGAAAGATGCTGAAAAATAAAAGAAAATGCCATAATTTTCAGATAATAGGAAAGGTAATTTCAATGAATAAAAATTAGATGGCATCAATTTCTATCTTTATTCTATAATTGTTTACTAAATAAAGTATATGTGACTATGCAATGCAATAGAGAAATTGGGAATGAACTTTTTTTCTCAAAACAATTTTGTGCCTTTTATTACCTTTTTGTATCATTCAATACATTGGCAGATGCTTAGTTCAGGAAGAAGTTTTAAAAGAGCAATCATGTTTCAAAAAATCCTCAAATTTTTAGGACTATCATGTGTTGTATCATTGTATGAAGAGTTAAATACATGCTTACATTGTTAAAAGATAGTATATAAAGAATATATTTGAAAATCAATATTAATCAGAAAGGAAAATGGTAAAATTTTTTCAATAGCAAAATGAATAAATTTGTTAATTTCTTAAATAAAAATAATGAATTTTCTTACATGTGAATATTTATTAAAACATTTATTCATCTATAAATATTTAGATAAATACAATATAGTATTTACATATGTTTGTCCTATTTATTTCACTTAAGAGTAGGCCTCAGTGTGCATCCATTTAGCTATAAATGTCTTTAGTTGCTCATTCTTTATGGCTGAGTGGCACTCCACTTTATAAAAACAAAACAAAAAACCCACATCTTTATCCAGTCTCTGGTTGATGGTCAAATGGGCTATTTCCAAGCTTTAGCTATTACCAACTGTGCTGCTATAAACATAGGTGCACATATATTGCTGTGGTATAATAATAAAATTAATAAAATATAAATACTATACAGTTTCCACCCTATAGAAGTTCACAGTCTAGTGGGGAAAACAAATAAACACCATAAAATGTGAAAAGTGATATGAAATTAATATGTAATGATTCAATAAGAAAACCTAATGCACTGTATGGCAGAAGTGATGTATTGGTTTTAAGATCAGTAGGAGTCCACAATATGATGACTACAAAAAATATTATATGAAAATTTAGTCTGTATCTGTGTATTCTTAGCAACCAAAATGAAGGAAATTCTTTGAGAGCATAATTCACAAATTTGAATCCATCTATAATATCTTCTGTTTAACTATCATAGGAAATAAAAAGAAAGGAAAAGAAAACTTTTACATAAAACAACATTCAAAAATGACACACATGTGTATATAACAATTTCTCTTGTGTGAAAAGCTAAAAGTGTAAATAAGGATGAAATTATATAATTGATAATGTGAAATAGGAAGAAAAGGCCTAAAGGAGTAGGGGAAGTGCGAAGGATAGGGCAAAGGAAAGAAGGGAAAAGAAAAAAATATGAGAAAAGGAAAAAATGCAAACAAAGTCTGTAAATAGGGAAGGATGGAGGGGGTGAAAGGAGGGCAGGAGTATGGGGAAAAAATGAGAACCAAGATACATCATGTAAAGGTACAAGATCCCAATGATGAATGTAACTGTATTGTATACCTAAAATGTACCAATAAACTTAATGAAAAATATGGTATTTGTAATAATAGAGATTTATGACAGCAACATGTTCGACTATGTTGAAAAGAATGTAACTGTTTAATATAGGAAAATAAAGTTTCTGGAGGACATGAATTCCTGAAAGCTATTGTCAAACATTGGAAGAGTTGCCATACTTAAACATATACATATACTTCCGAAGTTTAGAACTATGATAGTCTGAAAAATTACAGAAAGTAAACTGGTGATGTAATACATAGAGCTAATTTGTAATATTTATATCTAGTCTGAAGTTGTGGGCATTTTGAAAGTTTTTCTGAGTATGTTTATGTTAAATGTCAGTTAACAAACTGTCATTTGTTACAGTGTGAATTCATGCATTGAAAGGTAACTGCAGTACCTTGAATTAGTTGTCTTTAAGCTCTCTCTCTCTCTCTCTGTCTCTCTCTCTCTCTCTGTCTCTGTCTCTCTTTGTATCTATCTCTCTCTATCTCTCTCTCTCACACACACACACATTCTTTCTCAGTCTCTCAATCACTTTCATAGATTTTTCTCGCCACTCACATCCCCACATACTCAAAAAATGCACACATATACTGTGTACTCCTGTTTAAGAGAACTGGCAGAGCTATATGAATTATAAAGAATGCTAAAGGGATTCCAAGGCTAGAGTGTCTGCAAAGACTGCATAATCAGGGGTAGAAGAGTCTGCAGTGGCTACCTGTGGGAATGGAGGCAAAAGGATCAACTGGACCATCGTCACGCTTGAGAGGCAGATGATCAGTAGCCCTTCAGCTCAAGAAGATGGAAGCTAAGGAACAAGAGGGATCGAGGATGAAGTAGCAGTCCTAGGCCAAACGCCTGAAAGCTCTCTGGAGACTCTCGGGAGTCATTCTGCGTTGGTAGGCTGAAGAACTAGCAAAGGGGATGGCAGTAAGGGGAGCTCTTCAAAAACAGGGAAACTTTCTCCTTTGTTGTCCTTAAATTTTCCCAGGCTACAAACCTATTGATTGGTGTCAACTCCCTCTGGGTGGGGACACCCTCAGTTTCCTGGCCTATATTCCAACCATCCAGTTACAACAAGTGCTATGCTCCACTATCTGCTGGACATTTCTTAATCAATTCAAGTTGACACACCATGAATAATGGCCACAGTGAGCTTTATTTGGAAATGGATAAGAGAAATCCATTAACTGTTGATTATATCAACAAGAGGACATTATCCAGTATTATATATAGTAGTAAGGATGTGCAAAAGAAAGTATTGCTATGATCTGCTTAGTCTTTGAAAGTGGAATTATTTTTTTAAAGCAGAGAATATATATGGATGTCTAGATTAGTACCTTGTAGTATTAGCATCTAATGTGTTTTAGAACAGGTTTTTTTCATTTAGATTCTGATCTGGGTGTTGTTTACTAGTTTTTTAGAAAGATAATTTATAATTTCAAATTTTAGGGTTATGGTTTAGGTATAAAAAAATCCCCCCAAAGGCTCGTGTGTTCAGAATGGGCCTTTGAAGTTGGTGGGATTATGGGGGTACCAAGCATATCAATAACTGGCATTTTAGGGGTAAGACATAGTAGGGGGGACTAGGTCACAGGACTTTACAACCCACCTTGTCATATCTTGAACTCAACTCTTTTGCTTTTCTTTTGCCTCTAGGCTGCAATGAAGTGAGCAGTTTTTTCTGCTACAGCCTTCTACCAGAATGTTGTGCCTCACCACAGGGAAAAAAACAGCAACAATTGAATATGTCTTGAAATTTCTGAAATTTTGAGGAAAGATGAAACTTTTGTTCTTCAACTTTCTATTCTTGTGAAGTTTGTCAGAGCAATTGAAAGCTGACCAGCATACATTGCTATCATTATTTTCTTCATCGTGCCTATCATGTATATCAACTAGCATTGTTTTAATGACAAATTACAAGGGTCAAAATGTGAAACTGGCTGACTTTAACTAGGGCTAAAGAAGCAAAATAAATCATTTGACATACAATCGTTTGGTCATTTGGTCTCCAGCATTGTAGTGCTAAGGTGAGTATTGTTTTTAAAATTCTCTCTTATTCTCCTGTTTTCTTCTAAAATTTTTTAAGTATTTTTATGTTGAACTCTTTAATTTTCATAGAATGCACTCGAGTATGACACAAGATAGGGATTTGGTTTCATGGGTTGTAAAATCTACACAGTCAACTGTCATCATTTACTAAATTATCCATTATTCTCTCCATGATATGTGAGGATTTTTTATTATGAATAAATTTATACATTCGTGATTCAAAAGAAGTGGAAATTAGTAGAATGTAGTTCGATTACTGGTGCCATTCCTTTAGAAGGGATTAATGCTGCTCTCACTGACTGAATTAGTACCGTACTTTCAATATTGATTTCTTATAAAAGAGCAAGACTGCTCCCTGAATCTCTCTGGGTTCTTGTCTTGCCATGTGATTATTCTTGTACTTTTTCCCACCATCTTTCTGACATAAAACATGAGGCCTTAAGCTAGGCATATATCTGAACCATGCGCTTGAACTGTGACAGCTATGAATGAAATAAACTTTTTTCTTTATAAAGTTTCTAGCCTTGGGTATTTTATTTAAAGTAATACTATATGACATGTACAAATTTCTACTATTTTTGGGAGTCAGGCATGCTTGGATAGGTTGTGACCAGGAAGAGATATGTAAGGCAGAGCTGAGTTCCTGCAGCATAATAGGGTCTAACCATGACCTGCAAAATCATACAGCCATGGCCAGTTTACGTTAGCCTTCATTCATCATAAAGAAAGCTTATTTTAATGTGCTATCTACTGTAGCTATAGTTAAGTAGACAATATAATGACATGTCTCTACCTTCTTAAACCTCATAAGGCTATGAGTATATTGGTATATTGGTGTATTTGTTTATTGGTGGGCCAATGAAGTTTTAGAAACCAGTATGTCATTTGAAAATCTCTTTGTGCCATAACAACCAAAGCACTCTGGAGAAATGAGACCTCATCAGTCTGGGTAGGTGGTAAAGGCATGAATGAAAAACACAACCAGAAAAATCAAGATATGCCTCAGGTATAAAGCAGGAGCCAATATTGTTCCATTAGTCCACTTTAACTGAAAAAATAATTATTTATGTAATATTTAAGGTGGATAAATAAAAATGCAACCTACTCTAGAAAATTTTAAAAAATTAAAATTATATTTATTTTATTTAAATCATTTTTATATACAATGGAGCAAAATTCAGAATCAACAGTAATAAAATAATTTTTAAAATAATTGGTTAATTGAAAAATCACAAAACAAAAATAATCAAGTAATTTCCTCACACTCTGATGAAATATTTAAAATCTCTTCTCATGGATATGTAGTTTGAATGAATAATCATCATTTATCTTCTCTAAATAAGCAATAAGAACATTTTAATTTTCTGAAAGGAGCTTTATTTGTTCGCAAAATTATATTAAGTATGGATATTTGTATGATGACTTGCTTAAAATAAAATCTAGATATGTTCTTATAAGTTCTATTTTTCTAATCCTAAAAACAATCGAATGTATAAGGATCATTATCCACAAATCAAAAAGACAAAAACTTACAAAAATAGGTGCTAAAATGAGGCACTCTTTAATGTTTAATATATAATCATCCTGTATGTTAAGCACCATGAATCCATTATTGTTTTCATTATTTCAAAAAAATCCTTAATTATGATAGTCACCATGTTTAGAAAGGAATAAAAGTGACTCAAACTCTGCAATTTGTGCTTTAGCAGGTTCTAGCCTGTCCTTCCTTAGGTCACACCCTTCTCTTCAGGGTGCTATGTGTCTAATAGGCCAAAATTATGCTTCTTTCTTTAGCTCACCTTCTTCAGTTTTTCTTAAGCTTTGAATAAACCTGAATGCAGAAATTACCTGTCTAAAATGCCCATATCTATTCCCAAGGCACATGTGTTCCTCCCCTGGGTGCCTATTCATGCAAGTGCTTACGATATTGCTGGGTTATTGTTCACAACTCTGGGTCCCATCATTGCCAAAGGGCAGCTGCTGCCTAGGGAGATTGTGGGTGGACGATGGAGGTGCTGACTGAGGTATATCCACAGGGCTTGGTAAGAAACCACACAGTCCAAGACAGAGCTAAGTGCAAAAAGAGAACTACACTTGAGAAACAGCCAGTTTCCTTGACCTACTACCTTTGGCATAGAATCCCAAACAGTTTTAACATTAGAAAATTCAAATCTCATTTTATAGATTTTATAGATAGTGTACTATATTTATACTGAATTTCAATCAACTCAAGCAAACTGTTTTCATTTGACAAAGAAAATAGTTTTTGGTTATTTGTGGTTGTTAGAATAACGATTTTCAAGAAAGAGTAACATCAATACAGTGTTGAATTTGAGATTTTGATGACAGCATCTCTGTGCTCTTTTTCCAACTCAGCTGGAGATTACTTTCAAATTAATTTTACCTCTGAAGGTCTATATACCCCTACACAGTCTTTGAAATGTATTTCTACCTAAAATGTACCAATAAACTTAATAAATAAAAAGCCTACCCATTCCTAAAGATATATTTCAAGTAGAAATTTTCCCCAACAGAGCTTTTCTTGTAAACAAAATAGAAATTGTTATTTGTATTCATTCTGATATAAATTTATATTTTTCAAATTGTAGTGACCAGATGTCAAAATAATGGCATGTAAAATGAAAAAAGGAAAAATGTTATCAATGGTTCCTTTGAAAGTAGTGGTCATAGGAAGAAAAGTTATAAGGATCATTCATGTAGTACATGTATTCATAATAAAATATTTTAAGATATTTCAATACAGATTTATAAACTCTTAGTGAGTTTCATAAAGCTCATAAAGGTGTTTCTAACCAGAAATTCAAATCAAATCATAAATTTTCAGAGAGAATTTAAAAACATATGCAGTTAGGTTTCGCACCAAAATTATGACATCCTATATGTTCCTCATCTTTTATCTGCAAGTGTCTCTGGATATTGGACAGAAGCCTATTATAATTTCTTTTGGTACCAGGGATCAAACTTAGGACCTTGGTCTTGCGAGGCAGGCATGAACAACTGAGCTGAAGCCCCAGATTCCTATTGTAATTTCTGAAATAACTTTTAAAAAGTAAACTACATTGAAATCAAACTTTAGCAAAACTCATCTGCTGTATCCCTCATCAGAGATACAGTCAGTTCCATGAAGAACGATGGTACAATTTAAGCAAACACATTGTCACATCATTTTCAATGTTAATGTATAAACAAAAAAGAGATACATTTTGAAAAAAATGTGTTGAGAGGTTTTGTATGGTGATCATCCCCTTTTGATGAGACCCAAACTGCACTCTGATACCTTACTAATTATTTAAGACAGATACAATGATAGTTTATGAAATAACCATTTTGTCTTGAATACCTATTATTTTTAGTACATGTTTGCAATATACAATGTTTGTTTTCATCTTAAGGCATAGGTATATATATTAATATACCTTGCTTCTTTTTATTCCTCTCCCTTTTTTCTCCCTCCTTTTTAACTCCATCTCTATATCTCCTTCCAGTATTTTCATTTTACTTTTCTTATTTCATATTTGAGACAAAAAATTATAACATGTATTGTGGGTAATAGGTAGATAAATACAACACATTCTAATTTTTTCTAAGTCCCTCTTCCCCTCACCTGTCCAGTTGCCCTCAATCTCTTTATTTCCCTCTCATTTCCAAATGGTTTATTTTTGTTTCCTTTTATTGTCCTTTTATTTTGCACTCATCTTTAATCTTTGAATTTTTCAATGAGACAAATCATGATATTCAAGCCTAAGTGTCTGATATAATTCACTTAACATTATGTTTACAAGTCGCCTCCATTTTTCCCACAAATCACTCAACTTTTTCCTACTTCACAGCTAAGTAGTATTCCGTTGTGTAGAGGCACAATATTTTTATTTATTCAACTATAAATGGCAATATAAGCTGCTTCCTAGATTTAGCTACAATGAATTGTGCTGCTCTAAACATTGGTATGTGTATCACTTAAATATAACATCTAACTTTTGGGGGACAGAACCATGAAGAGCAGTAGATGAATCAAATGGGATTTGTTTTAATAAACTGAATATTTATTGGTACATTTTAGATGCACAACACAGTTACATTCATCATTGGTATCTGGGTTCTTATTTTTTTCCCCATTCCCCTCGCCTCTCTTCCCACCTCCACCCTTCCCTGTTTACAAAGACTTTGTTTCCATTTTCTTCCATTTAGCTCAGTGATTTTGCTTCCTTCCTCGCAAGCACAAGGGACTGAGTTCAATCCCCATTACAAAAAAAGAGTCTAATGAAATTTCTAGTATTAGTTTTTTGAGGAATCTCTCTACTGATTTCAATAACGTCTATACGAGTTTATATTCCCACCAGAAATGTAGAATGGTTCCCCTTTCACTGACGCCTTGCCAGGATTTTTTATTATTTGAGGTTTTGATGCGCACTATTCTTTCTGGAATAAGATAAAAGCTCTGTGTTGTTTAAATTCACATTTATGCAATGAACACCGATTTTGAGCACTTTTTCATGTATTTATAGGCTGTTTATGTTTCTTGTACTGAGAAATGTCTATTCATTTCATGCCCAAATTTTTATCAGGCCTTTTAATTTGGAGTTTCTAATTCTTTATATTCTTTATATATTCTAGATATTAATCCTCCGTCCAAAATGTTGCTGGAAAAGTTTTTCTAATTCTGCAGGTTGACCTTTTGCTCTCTTTGTTGTTTCCTTTGCTGTGCAGAAACATTTTACTCTGAGGAGGTCCCCTTGTTCACTCTTGCTGATAATTCTTGTGCAATTGCAATTCTCTTCGCAAAGGGCTTGCCTACACCTCTGACTTCAAGATTTCTACCTATTTTTATTTTCAACAGGTTGTAACTTTCTGTTTTAAAACTAGATCTTTGATTCATTTTGATTTTAGTGTAGTAGATGGTGAGAGAGATAGGTCAGGCTTCATTCTTCGCATGAGGACAGCCAGTTTTCTCAGCACCCTTTGCTGACCATCATCAAGGCACCAGAAAGACAATTGTACCCACAGGAAGAACCTGTGTGGTCATCAAGGTGACAGTGACCCCAGTAAAGAGGGAGCTGAGTGGAAGAAGTCGGTTACTATTATGACCTTGAAGGATGGCTTTTATTATTTTTCAGTGATTATTTTGATAATTGTAACTTTTGTACCCTTGCTAATCTTTTGGTTTTTTTGTTATTCTGGTTGTTTCTTGTCATTGTTTCTGTTCTTTTTGTTTCCATTCTTCTTTATTTTTTTTTTCTATTCTGTTTTCAGTTTTATTAGTCCTATTTTTTATTTGGTTCTTCCTTATTGGTGTTGGATGATTATAATCCTTGTTTCTCAGGTTTATAATTCAAATGGCCCCTCTTTTTCCCCTCCTATCCTTCAAGTCACTCTCCCTTATTACTATTACAGGAAGCAAACAAAATTACTGGCAAACATATTAACAGGTCCAGCAATCCCACAGTCCCCACCCCATCCCCAAATGCAGTACCACCCATACACATATATTTCCTGACTACACGAATACTCTCCCAGACTCTCCCTACTCCAGCCCTTTAACCCAGCTATAAAGTAAGTCTAATATAGCCCACCTCCCTATTTTCATTTTTGCTTCTTAATATATCTCCTATCTTACTCTCTACTGTTGACACAGCGCCCCTTTTCTTACCCTTCTTCTCCATTTCCTCACACATCACGCATCCCAGGACTATATAGTCTATTAGCGTTACTAAGAAATGGGTGAAATTGTGAAAGAACTAAAAAAAATCCTCTGACCAAGGCCAGCAGTAACATAGTAACTTGCCTTCTTTCCTTTCTGCTACCCCTCCTGTTTTCCCTTCCTCTGTGTCTTTCTTCCTATTTCACATTATCTCTTGTACCTTTTGGTGATGGAATCAATATGAGAAAATGAAAAATAATGGAAACAAAGTCTTTGTAGATTGGGAGAAGGGCGGGGTTGAAAGGAGGGGAGGGGAATGGGGAAAAAATAAGAACCAAGATCGATTATGTAAAGGTACAAATTTTCAACAACGAATGTTATTACAATGTATATATTAAATGTACAAATAAAATTAATAAAAACTACAATAATTTTAAAAATAATAAGCAACGAATGTATATTGAGCAGATAATGTGCACCAAGTACTCTTCTGAGCCCTTCATGTGGATTAATTTTATCTTCATAATTCTTTTATGAAATTATCTCATTTTATCCAGAAGAAAATTGAGTCACAAAGAACTTTGATAAACTTCTAAAAGTTATGCCTTTGGTACTAGTAATACAGGGGGCATTTTAACCCAGATAGTCAAACAGAATTTACACTCATATTCATTATGCATAGATGAATGTTACTTTCTGGATTTTTCCCTTGACTTGTATAACTCAAGAAAAATCAGTCCAGAACTGACTGATGGTCATGCGATATGAAATGCTATTTCCTTTTATTTTATTCCTGAAGCTATAGTATATAATTCCCTTATCATTAACTCTTTATCACAGGCATTATATTATTCTGTATTTGTACACATGGCTACTGCCTTGCTTTACTTTAGCTCTAAAGATTTGCCATTTCCCCTTTCTTATGCCAGGCTTTGAAACAGAGTTGTCCTGAATTTCCAGCTCTCAGAGGCAAAACTTTTTTGCCTTCGTGAAAGAACAAGCCTAATTGGATATGCTACTAAGGAAAATGAAGAGAGCTACTATTTTAGAAAAGAAACAAGTGTATACTCAAAACACATTTTGCTGATTTTGTTAGAATGTTTAGTGAAGCATATTTAACTGGAAGATAACTCCTCAGCAGATGGGTAGAGGAACAGAGTGTTCTCTATTTCTGAGGAACTGGTGATACCTCCTGTGATCTGGAATAAATGTGCTGTTTACAAATGGATAGACAAGAGATAAATGGCAAAGTCTGAGGAAGCAGAGGTCCCTACAACTCTAGTAGAGGATGGACAATGATCTCAAGGCACTTTTAACCTTCCTTGCTTTCTTCTCTTCCACATGAATTTGCATTTTATTTTAATATTTTATTAGTACTTGTTTGCATTGCACAAAGTTTACAATCATCTTGGCTAGCAGAAATATGTACATAATACAGCTTGGTTCTATTTTTAATGCCCTTTTTCTTCCCTAATACCTCCCCTTTCTCATTTTTGTTCTTCTTGATATTACTCATAGTTATTTTTATGAGATATTAAAGCTATTAAGCCACTTTCTTATTTTACTATTACTTTAAATATGTAGTTTACATTAAAATAGTTTTATTATTTTCAAATATACAAATTTATTATTTATTATTGTAGGAAATAATTGCATTCATTTTTGTAATTTTGATTTTTTTTTCTTTTGGTCTATCTACTTTATTTTGCTTATATTCAAGTTTATATTTCACTATTCAGATTTCTCATGTAACACATGCACATATTTGATTAGTAAAAGTTATTTATGTATGGCATTTCTTTTACAAATATTACTTCTACTCACTTTTGGGTTTTTATTTTAGTGTAGGATATTATATTTAGCTTGGAAAATATCACCATCAGGTTAGACAAAAAGTAACTTTTTAAAAATAAATAAACTAAGCTTACTTACCAAAGAAAAACACTCTTCCATTCTTGAAAAAATGAGAATCAAGACTTGTCATGTAGAGGTACAAGATCCCAACAATGAATGTAACTGTACTGTATCCCTAAAATGTACCAATAAGCTCAATTAAAGCTGAAAAAAATATTCCACCAAAGACTTGTAAATTTAATGAATAAATTCAATAGCATAACTGGATACAAAGTCAAACTCAAAAATTAAGAGCATTCCTGTGCAAAAATAACAAACTTACTGAGAGAAAAATTAGGGAAATAATGCCTTTCACAATAGCTTCCAAAAAAGTGAAATACCTAGAAATCAATGTAACAAAAACAGTAAAATGCCTTTATATGGAAAACTAGAGTACTCTGAAGAAGATCAAAGAGGATATCAGAAAATGCAAAAAAAAAAAAAAATCCCTGTTCACAACATGAAGATCCAATACAGGAAAAATGGCCATACTTCCAAAATTTTATACAGGTTAAATGCAATTTTGATCAATATACAAGTAGCACATCTCACCGAATTAGTGAAATCAATCCTAAGATTCATTTGGAATTACAAGAATTCTAGAAGAGAAAATGCAATTCTGGGCAACAAAGCCAAGGCAGGGAGTATCATAGACCCTGATTTAAAATTATACTACAAAGCTACTGTGATAAAAACAGCATGGTACTATGAAAAATAACAAAAGGCACAGGGATCAATCGAACAGATTAGAAGATGCAGAAACAACTCTAAACATGCTTAGCCACCTTATCTTTGACAAAGGAGTTAAATACCTTCACCAGATGAAAAATAGCCTTTTTAATAAATGGTGCTGAAGAAACTAGCTTTCCACATCAAAGATTAAAATTAGATCCATACTTTCCACCTTGCACTATACTAAAGTTGGAATGGATCAAAGGTCTAAATATTACAGCAGAAACCCTAAATTTTCTGGGAAATAGGTAGAACTCTTGAATGCACTGATATAGGCAAACACTTTATGAACAAAACCCAGATCATACACAAAAAATCAACAACTGGGATGTGTCTATAAAGAAAAAAAAACTTTTTTGCACAGCAAAAGTAATCACCTACCTAATGCAGAGAAAACCCACAGTGTGAGAAAAATATTTATCAGCTGCTCTTCAGATAAAAACTAATATCTAGAATACATAAAGAACTAAAAAAAAAAATCAGACCCTCAAAATTGAAGGACATAATCCCCAAATGGGCATCTGAAGTGAACAGACATTTCTCAGAGAAAGAAGTAGTAACAGTAAATATATATAAATATCCACATCACTGGTCATTTGTGGGATGCAAATTAGAACAAAGCTGAGGCTGAGGTACAGATCTAGTAGCTACCCTGTTGGACCATGTCTTTTGGGCCAAGAGGTATCTGAATATGCACTGTAGAGCTGCCTCAGGACAGCAGAGACATCCTGAAGTAGGACAGGAGGTGAACCTTGTTTTATATATTTTTTCTTTCCTCCCCCTTTTCTTCTCCCCCCTCCCTTTTTGTTCTGCATTTCTCTCCCTCTTTGTTCCTGTTCCTGTCCCATTTTGAATTGCTCCTCTCTCTGTGTCCTCTTGACTGTCACTATTTTGGGGGGGAATTGTTTGTTTGTTTTTATTTTGGGTGGGACTGGGGATCATACTCAGGAACTTGTGCTTGGAAGGCAGGCAATAACACCACTGAGCT
The DNA here is from genome assembly GCF_012274545.1 of Fukomys damarensis. Lineage (NCBI taxonomy): Eukaryota > Metazoa > Chordata > Mammalia > Rodentia > Bathyergidae > Fukomys > Fukomys damarensis. Next base: position 32,742,290 of record NW_022900936.1, read on the forward strand.
AGATCCCTGGCCATATCAACTGTCACTGTTCTTACAGGAAGGTGAATACAGTTTTGAGCTTCCCTATTGCTATCAGTTTTTTTCTGTTTTTTATCTCTGTTCTTTCACTCTATCTTTTCCTCCTGTCTTCAACAATTTCCTACAATTTGTGTGATATTTCCATGTCCTCTGGTCTCACATCTAACCTTTTTGTCTCCTTCTATCTCTCTATCCCTCCCTCTCCAACCCCTTCTAAATTCTTATCCTGAAGAGTAAATTTGCTATATTGAAGGGTTTTTTTACTACAAACATATTTTGGGCTGGGCTCAGATTTTTATCTAGCTCACATGGTCAAAGGTGACAGATTAACTGCCACCACAAAATGTTGTTTTCTAAACTGTGTTTGATGCTGTTGTTGATACTGATTGTGTCAATTGGGCTAAGGTGTCATTATTGATCTAGTCAGTCTTTCTCCCTGGTATACTGAAAAAGAGATTGCCTAAGAATCATTAGAGACTCAAAGCCTAAAACACCCACTAGGCTGGAAAGATATCATTGAGAAGCAACCACTCCATAAGGGCTCTAAACATGAGTAATAAAGATCCTCACAAAAAGAAATTTTGATGTATCAGTCCAGGAATTAAAGCAAAAAACAGCATCATCAACAAAATTAGAAATGAGAAGACACCTCTGCAAGTTGCAAATCCAGACTTCCAGCTCACCAAAGGCAAATTCTGGGGGAAATGATAACTAACTCTCTGGACAACCTGAATTGATAGCACAGGAAATAATAAAACAGATGGATGAGGCTCTAAAAAAATTCATGACAGAAATAATTTCCCAGATAACTACAGAGATGATGAACAGAATGAAAGACCCGATTAGAGACTCTAAAACAGAAACAAATAAAAAGTAGGTGGGCTCAGGATCATGCTGGAAGCCACAAATGCCCAGCATAGGAAAGAAATGGAAATCATAAACACCCAACATAAGAAAAAAAAAAAAAGGAATCCATGAAACAGATTAATATATATATATATATACATATATATATAATATATTGTATATATTTTATTATATATTATATATATGCATATGAGATTAAAAATTGAAAGTATTCACAACAGATTGAGCCAATATGAAGATAAAATATCAGATACAGAGACAGGATTGGGGTTAGTGACCATGAAAAGAAAAATTTCTTAAAAAATATTAAGGGACAATGATAAATCAGTTCAGCAACTCCTAGATAAATAATATAAGACTGATAGGAGTCCACGAAAAAGCAGGAGAAAGTACAAATGACATAAAACAATTTTCATGAAGTAATTGCAGAAAACTTCGCCAAACAAAGGAAAATAATTTAACATACAGCCAAGTGAAGTATATAGGACTTGAACTAGCCAAGATCAAAAAAAAAAAAAAAATCTACACCTAGACATATAATAGTCAAGATCCCAGAAACCTTAATAAAAAATGTTATAAACAGAGAAAAGAAGCAAACTACATTCAAAGGAAAGCCCAACAGAATCACAGCAGACTTTTCAAACCCTAAAGTCAAGAAAAGTATGGAGTGGAGGATGTCAAGCCCTAAAAGAAAATAAATTTCAACCTAGACTGTTGTGCTCTTCAAAATTATCTTTCAAAATCAATGGGGAAATAAGATACCAAACTAGCACTCCAAACAATTCTAAACAATATCCCAGAAAAAGACAATGAGGGTCCCAACTCCATTAGGCCCAAAAGAGTGAAGCCATCAGGTAAGGCAAGAAACTAAAGGGAAAGGAGAAAAAATAAATAAATAAAAGAGCCAAAAAACAGTAAACATTATGACAAGGATGAGTCAATATTTATTAATTAGAACACTAATGTTAATGGCCTAATGGCCTCAATTCACCAATCTAAATAAATAGGCTTCAGAATAGATTAAGAAGCAAATTCCAACAATATACTGTATATAAGAAACACAACTAATTCAAAAAGAAATTCATAGGCTGAAAGTAAAAGGTTGGAAAACAGTTTTCCATGTAACAGAAACCCAGAAAAAGAAAGGGTAGCAATTTTATTTGCATACAAATTATATTTCAAATCAAAACTAAAAGAGACAAAGAAGGTCACTACATCCTTGTAAAGGGGACAGTTCAAGAGAAAGAAATGACAATCACAAATATGTATGCACCAAATAATAATGTCCCCAACTGTGCAAAGCAAATATTGATGGCATAAAAAACCAAATAAGCACTAATATAATTGTAGTGGGGGACTTCAACCCTCAAGTGTAACAAATAGACAGACCATCTATTCAAAAAATCAACAGTGAACTACTAGAATCCTATCAAAATCTTGAACAAAGAACTTAACAGATGTTTACAGTATACCATCTCACAAAATCAGAAAACATGTTCTTTTGAGCTGTACATGGATTGCTCTCCAAAACTGACTATATACTTCTACATAGAACATGTTTAAGTCAGTGCAAAGAAATTGAAGTTATCCCCTGTATATTACCAGACCAGAGTGCAATAAAATTGGAGTTCAATAGCATACAAAAATGCAAAACCCCCACATACACATGGAAATTGAAAAATACTCTCCTGAAAAGACAGTCACAGGAGAAATTAGAAAGTTTCACCAATTAATTGATAATGCCAATACTACATAGAGAAATCTATGGGCCACAAAAAAAGCAGTTCTATGACAGAAATTCATAACAGGGCATGCCCGTACTAGGAAAGCAGAGAGTTTAAATTAACAACCTAATGCTGAATCTCAAAGTCTTAGAAAAAGAAAAACTAGTTAAACTCAAAGCTCCCACAAGGGAGAAAATTATAAATTATAAAGATCGGAGCAGAAATCAATACAATGGAGACTAAGAGAATGATACAAAAAATTAACTAATGGAAAAGTTGGTTTTTCAAAGGAATAAATAAAATCAATATATGCTTAGCTAATCTTATCCAAAAAAGGAAAGAAAAGACTCAAATCTTTGTGATTAATAATGAAAAAGGTGAAGTCACAACAGATCCAGAAGAAATCCAGAGGATCATCAATACCTAATGTGAGAACTGTACTCTAATAAAGTGGAATACACAAAAGAAATGGACAGATTTTTATGTACATATGAATTATCAAAGTTGAACAAAGAAGATATAAAAAGTCTAAACACTCCAATTATGATCAGTGAAATTGAAAATGTAATTAAAAATTTACCAACAAAGAAAAGCCCAGGTTCTTATAGCATCACTGCTAAATTCTACAAGACATTTAGAGAAGAACTATTGCCACTACTCTTTAAAATATTCAATGAAATTGAAAGGGAAGCAATACTGCCAAATTCACTCCTGGAAGCAAGTGTTACTTTGATTACAAAACCAAAAAATGTTCCAACCTAAAAAAGAAACTACAGGCCAAACTCCCTAATGGACATCGATGCCAAAATCCTCAATAAGATACTGGGGAACAGTATAAAGAGGGTCATGAAGTATATCATATACCCTGACAAAGTTTGTTTCAAGGATGGTTCAACATACATACATCAATAAATGTAATACACTGTATTAACAGAGTCAAGGACAAAAACCATATGATCATCTCAATAGATGGAGAAAAATCATTCTACAAAATTCAGCACCCATTCATGATAAAATATCTGCAGAAAATTGGAATAAATGGTCTTTGTCTCAACTTGATAAATGCTATCTATTAAAAGACAACAGCCAACGTCATACCTAAACAGTCAAAATCTGAAAAGCTTTACACTAAAGGCAGGAGCAAGACAAAGGTGTCCACTATCACCACTCCTGTTCAATATAGTTGTGGAAACATTTGCCACAGCAATTAGACAAGAGAAAGAAATAAAAGGAATAAAGATAGGAAAGGAAGAAGTTAAACTGTCATTATTTGTTGACAATATGATACTCTACATAGAAGACCCAAAAAACCTCCACCAAAAGACTTCTAGACTTAATTGACAGATTCAGTAGAGTTGCTGGATACAAGGTCAACACTCAAAAATCAATAGCCTTCTTATACAAAAATAACAGATTCACTGAAAGAGAAATTATGGAAACAATTCTTTTTAAATATCATCAAAAAGTGAAATATCTAGGAATCAATCTAATGAAGGAAACAGAAGACATCTACCCTGAAAACTACAGCACTCTAAAAAAAGATTGAAGATGAAATGAGAAAATGGAAAGACATCCCTTGATCTTGGGTAGGAAGAACCAATAGTGAAAATGGCCACACTTCCAAAATTGCTATATAGATTCAATACAATCCCAATTTAAATCCCAACAGTATATCTCACAGAACTGGAAAAACACTCCAAAAATTCTTTTAGAATCAGTAGAGACTTAGAATAGCAGAAGGCATTCTAGGCAACAGAGACATGACAGGGGGGTATCACAATCCCCCACTTGAAATTATACTACACAAACACTATGATAAAAACAGCATGGTACTGGCAAAGAAACAGACTCAAGGATCAGTGGAAAAGATTAGAAGATGCAGAAATAATTCCTGACATACTCAGCCACCTCATCTTTGACAAAGGTGCCAACCATCCTCATAGGAGGAAAGATACCCTATTTAATAAATGGTGTTGGAAAAAAATGGATCACAGCCTACCAAAGATTAAAACTAAACACATATGTATCACCATGCATTACACTAAAATCAACATGGATTAAAGGTATTAATGTTAAAACAGAAACAGTAAATTTGCTGTAAGATAAGTTAGGTAGAACTCTTGAAGACATTGGCATAGGAAAAGACTTTATGAACAAAATCACAGTTGCCTGTTAACTAGCACAAAGTATCAAAACTGGGTCCTCATCTTATTAAAAAACTTCTGCACTTCAAAAGAAATCACAAGAGAGCTAAGAGATAACCTACAGTGTGACAAAATATTTTTAGCAGCCTTTCCTCAAACAAAAGACTACTATCTACAATATATAAAGAAAAAATACATATGAAACATTTTTCAACATCACTGTTCATTGAAGAGATGCAAATGAAAACAACACTGAGATTCCACCTCACCCCATAAATAAGAGTTGCTATCAAGAAATCAACCAATAACAAATGTTGGTGGGGTTGTAGGGAGACAGGAACCCTCTTCATTGTTGGTGGGAGTGCAGACTGGTGCAACCACTGTGGAAATCAATGCAGTGATACCTCAAATAATTAGAATTAGAGGTATCATTTGAGACAATTCTTGCTCTGCTTGGTATCTTCCCAAAAGAATTAAGAGAATCATGCCACAGCACACAGTGATATATGGGCACCCATGTTTATAGTGGCACAATTAGTAATAGCTAAAACTTGGAAATAGTCCAACTGCCCATCAGCTCCATCAGCTGGAGAATGGATAAAGAAGAGGTGCGGGGGCTGGTGATTTAGCTCAGTGATTCTGCAGCCTGCCTTGCAAGCACAAGGACCTGAGTTTGATCCCTGGTTAAAAAAAAAAAAAAAAAGAGGCACTTTTTTTTTTTAATAAAATGAAGTACTACTGAGCCATACAAATGAGAAACTAGAGATATTTATAGGTAAACAGATGCACATTAAGGACATACTCTTATGTGAAATAAATAGGGCATGTGTAAATAACAAATAATTTCTCTGGTATGAGAAATTGAAGGTGTTAATGAGGATTAAAATGAATAATTGATAATGCAAAATAGGAACTAAAGGTCCAAATGGGTAGTGGAATTGGGAAGGGTAGAGGAAAGGAAAGAAGGGAAAGGAAAACAGAGGTGAGAAAAGGGAAACAATGGAAACAATCTTTCTAGATAGGGAAGGGCAGGGAAATGGGGGAAAAACAAGAACCAAGTTACATCATGTTCCTAATGACAAATGTAAATGTATTATATACCTAAAATGTACCAATAACATAATGTAAGGGAAAAATGCTGAGGTTTCATTTTACTCCAGAAATAATTGCTGCTATCAAGAAATCAACCAAAATCCAATGCTGGTGGGGTTGTGGGGAAAAGGGACACTTCTCTACTGTTCGTGAGAGTGTAGAACGCAGCAATTACTGTGAAAATCAGTGTAGAGATTCTTCAAAAATCTAAAACTAAAATTTCTGTTTGATCTGGCTATTCCCCTTTGTGGCATGTTCCTGAAATAATTCTAAGCGTCATACCACAGTGATATATATTTACATCTGCAGTTTGTAATAGCTAAATGTTGGAAACAGCCCCAATATTCATCAACTGATGAATGGATGAAGAAAAAAATTAATGCAGTGGAGTACTACTCTGCCATAAAGAAAGATAAACATGAGATATTTCTGGGTAAATGGATGCACTTTGAGACCATATTTTTAAGTGAGATAAATCAAACACACATGTTTAAACACCACGTTATTTCTCTGGTGTGAGAAACAAAAGGTGTACGTCAGGACCAGAATGGGTAATAGATGTTAGGGAATGGAAAGAAAATGTTCATATGAGAGGGGGAACTAGGGATTTGGGAGAGTGGAAGGAAAGAAAAGACAAAAAAGGATAAGAGAAGTAAAATGTGAAAACAAAGCTTCTTTAAATGAGGAGGAAAAAGTGATCAAAGGGAGAGGAGGGGAAGAAGCAAGATAAATCATGTACAGATGCAACTTTCCTATAATGAATGTAATAAATGTGTATCTCTAAAATGTACCAATAGGTGTTTTGATTAAAAAAACTTGGAAGGGAAAATTGGAAAAAAAAAAGAAAATAAGGAAATTATGAGGGAAAATGTTTCACCTCTCTACCTACCATTTTCTAAATATATACTAATGTGAACTATACATGTGATCTTCTGCTGCAAAAACATGTATGTTTGTAACTATTCTTTCTATGTCCCTGCCACCTACATATGCATCCTTGGGGTCACATCTGGATCATTGTAGTACCTGGTTTAGGCTTAGGTTTAGTAAAAGCATTATTTTGCTTAATAGAGTGATGAAATTCTTATTACATGAAAGAGGATCTACTTTAGGAAAAATACTTGGACAAGGATGCAATATTTTTTCACTTAAAATAATAATTTTACAAGCATAATTGATTGATGTCCAAAATGATAAGCTCAAAATATTCTGGGGCTGTCACACTGTGATTGTTGTGAATAAAAAAATATTTCATTAATAATGAAATTTTTGCTGAATGTATACATAAAAGTTTAAATACTTAGATACAGTAAATTAAAGAGCTTATTTAATTATGAAAGGTAAATGCTTGCCTTAAAATTAATTTATGTGCTTAAACATTTCACAAAATCCTTTGTTTCTACAGCATCAGAGTAAAAATCAAGGTAATTGTTTAGATTACTTCAGGAAAACACATTGCTCCCTGTTGGGGGGAAAAAGTCCCTTACATAGCTATTATCCAGCTTGTCTACCTACATATAAATTTTCCAGAAACTCCTTACACAATTTCTGCTTTTCATATATTTGTTAGTATTTTATTTCCAAGGGTAATTTTTTATAGCAAATATGCCACCATTGTTACAAAGAAGCTATGTAATTTCACATGGCTAAGTATACAGGTTAATACAGTATTTCTTACCTCATCTATGGAAAGAAGCTATATTAAGTTTACATATAATTTATTTAGCTAATTTATATTAATGCTTCATAATAAAGGAGTTCCACTTCACAGCTTTTCTTATTACTATACTATTATTGTTATTATTATTTGCAAATTGTTTCTTATTATTGGATAATTAATGATATTTTAATTGTACATTGATTATTACATATAATAGTATTTCTTGAAATTTATTTGTATTTTAATATGTATGTGATCAACTTAGACAAAGTGAAGCCAAACCTAAAGAAATATATTTGCTACACCTTAAAATGATTTTTAATTAATGATATTGCATCCCAGACTTTACTCATAGTATAAATTATTCTGATTATTATTACAGAGGTCGTTTTTATAGTAGATTTTATGGAAACCAAATTTTCTGGTTTAAGAAAGATATTTTTAAATTTATATTTGTTAGGTTTATGAGAATTACATAACAAAAGGAAATTTAAATATGAAACCTTATAAGTACAATCAACTTTACAAGTGATATCTATAATAAAATTAAAATATATTTTCTTACTGCTTTATTTGCTCCACATTTATATAATTTATAGCTAAAATTAATAATTTCTACCTAATATATATGATAACTTGGTAAATATGGAATACTTCTCAAATATGATCTTTTTACTTTTACTACGTTGTAGCTCTTTATTTTTAATTCATCCTAACTTCATATTTTCTTCATGGTTTAGTTATGTATTGTCAAATATTTATATTCAATATAAAATTATAAGTCCAATTTTTTTTCTTACGGTATTATTTTATTTTGGTTAATAGAGTTCATAGTTCTAAATAGATTATACTAGTACATTTCATCATTTCTAAACTGAGTAGATTTGATCTATTTGTATGTCTTGATTTATAGTGACTATCATTTTTATATTAAACTTGTTATTGCAACAATTTGTTTTCATTTTTCTGTGATTTTACTTGTTAACATGTTAGTTATTTTTAGGATATCAGTTATTCTTTCTAATCTTTAAGACTGTACCATCTTTATTTTTTAGCCTTTAATTGTTAATAATGTGTAAAATTGAAAATTGTCCACATTATTTTGCTTTATTGTTTATACAGTATATATATATATATATATATAGATAGATAGATAGATAGATAGATAGATAGATAGATAGATAGATACAGCAAGCACATATACATAATCAGTTCAAAGATAATACTCAAAGGACATGAGTAATAACACCAAAACCTATCTAAAAAATGTATCACTACCTATACTCATGCTTGTATAATTTTTTACCCTTGTATCCTGAAAGAAATTATAGTTGCAAGCAAAAATTTTGATGTTCAGTAAATTTTTGCATTTAAAGTTTTGGCAAGAGAAATAGAGAAGTGGCTACTTGATTTTAGCAAGAATTCACAGTTTTATTTTTTATTGCTGTTTTTAGATGACTCATTTGTACATTCAGCTTTTTAAGAAAACACTCGTATATTTGAAAGTCCATAGTTTATAATTTCTTGTGAAGAAAACATAAATATTTGGAGTTTGATAATGGAACATAATCTTTAGTTGTACAAAGCTGATGATACATAAAATTTATTTCTCAAATTTAAGCCAAAATGTTATTTGAAAGGATCTCTCTGTGGTATTCTGGGAGTCAGATATGTACACTAGTGAAAAATAAAGCTGCCTAATACACGATCCAATGTAATCATAGATTAGCTTTTAAGGAATAACTGTTTTAAATCTTTGTAAGGTCATGTAGTCTTATTCTTAATTCAGCTTAAATCATTGTTTGGTGATAGAACCTTATGTATAGCTCCTTTTAAAAAGGAACATAAATTTTGTTTGGCTTTATCTGACCACTAGTGAGAACTCCAACATTTCAGTTGCAATCCTCAGTTGTTTGAAAATAAGTAAAATCAAATCAAATTCTCCTGGTTATGACAACAAATTGAAAGAATTAAAGTTGCTTAATCTGTGTGATCATAAGCAGCATATCCTGATATCCATCATAACCAGCCACAGCTTTTGCTTTATGAGACAAGTAATATGAGAATTACATAGCTCCTGCTGGGAGAGGGATGGACACTATTAGGGAAAATAAGTAGAACTGACAAAATAATTACCTGGTTTTCTAAAAAAAATTCTGCATGATTAATTTTTTTAAAGCAATGAAATTCTCCTTGTATTTGTGCTGCCAATAAAAGCACCATTGAGCACAGTGAAGTGTGTTGTGAAAGGTTCCTTGTTTAAATTATTTTTTCTTTGTTTTCTTAAACAGGGCTTTAACTTTAAGAGTTAAGAAGTATAACTTCACTGTGTTGTGTCCTTAATATTTCTGATATCTTAATATCTCTTACCCATTCTTTATCAGTTATTAAAGAAAAGTAGAGACAATTATACTTCTTTTGTGATAATCACACTGACATATTGGGTCAAGGAGTAGTAATTAGCAACATACATCATTAATTTCTTAAGTAATCCAATGTCCTTATAAATTTCTTTTAAAATATATTTGAACCTACCACAAAAAAGTGTACAATTCAATTTTAAATACCACTAACTGTAAGTTCAACTTGTTCCTGTTTTAATTATCTTTTTATAATAGATTATTATTATGTTTTTGTTTTTAGTCTTATTAGTCTAAGTAGTTTAAGGTGAACAATTTTACATTTTAAAAAGACATGATTAAAAATCAAACATACAAATGTTAGTGACTGTGCAGAAAATACATTTTCATCATCATTATATAATTCAATTTACAAATACTTCATCTCAGGCTCCTTATCTATGAAAGTTCTTAATGTTGTTATTCAGGAAGCCAGGAGGCTTTGGCCTTGTAAAACTGTAGTTATCAAGGTCACCTTAGCTATCGGTGTTCCAGTTAGTCACATAAAGAGCACAAATAACTTAATATGGGAGATTCTGAGAACAGACCTAAAAAGAGGTAACACATTTCCACTTTAACCCATCACTTTGTCAGACAGGATCTTCATAGTTTTACCACTGAACATTTTATATCCTGGAAAAAAAAAAAGTCATTTAGTTCCAAAGATGAGTAGTCACTGTGTTTCTACTCACATTGTAATATGGAGACCTGATTTTACAGGTCACCAAGAAAGGTAAAGAAGCTTCAGGTCTAGAGTTCAGAGAGGAAGCAGATGGTAGACCGGGAACACAGATGGCGATGTCCAGTCCTCCATAAAGTGGCTCACTGTCCCGTACTTGTAGGCCTGTAGCTTGTTACCTGGCTTAGGACAGGAACTGAGTAAAGCCTGAAAAATGAAATTAATGAGGCAAGTATTTCACCATTTCTTTAAACTTAAAAAAAAGAACAAATATATTTTAATCTAGTAGAAGCCTTTAGGAAAATATTACTCAAATATACTTTCATAGTATTAATGATGTCAGCTTTCTGTCCTAGTGTTCATACTTCTCACTTTCAATTAATCAGCTAGTCTTGCTTTTAACTAAGTAAGAAAACACATTTCCCCTAAATGGACCATTTAAATTACACTTAATCACTTCCTCTGTTTTTGCCCTTGAAAGCTCACTATATTAGCTGAATGTGTAAGACTTAATTGGCAGATGTTTTAGTAGAAAGAAAAAAAGATTCTGGATTCAGGTGATCTATATTTTATTTCTGAAGAGCTGAATAGATTTAAAAATGTCACTTAAACTCTCTAAGCCTAATTTCATTATCTTTCAGATTTGAATATTAAACACGTCCTGTCTGTTTGAAAGGGTTATGCTGAAGATAAAATTTGGCAAAGTAAACAGAGTAATTATGCAAGGTAAAATGTTATGAGAACATTGACTCTCCTTAACCATGGTGTCTACTTACTGGGCTGTGTAAAGCACTGTGCTTGCATTTCAGAGCAATAACAGAATGCAGATTTCAAGAATTTCAGTTTACTATTATTCTCACATCCTTGAAAGTACAGACAACTAATGAACAATCACGTCATTGGGCCTGTGTTCTTTCCTAGAATAACTCAGAATGGGGGAAATAATTATGTTCAATCTTGAAAATGCCTTACTTTTATATATGTTGGCAGTGAATGTGAAAAATTTAAGGAGTAGCCTGCAGAAACAAAATACATGCATAAAATGTTATAATGCTGACTCATTAATAAAACATTTTCAAAGTGATAAATATCTTCATATGATATAAAATTATTTAGCTCAATTAAGAAGAGTTAAAAGAAACACACAAATAATGAAATGGATGTATAACAGAGATGGAGATGTAAACTATGCTTCCAAGTCATGACATACAGCAAGCAATTTTCTTTCAGAACTTTTTTTTTTTAGCATTTCAATTAATTGCTCAAAAACTGTGAGAGACCTGTGTAATAGTGGAATAGAAATTGAAGAAGCAGATAGCAGGCGACCAGTAGAAAGACAGGAGTAGTCCTACAGCCACGGTTTCCAGTTGTCTCTTGGGCAAGTCAGAATACTTAGGCTGTCAAACAGACAGAGAATTAAAAAACTAACAGCCAGGGCAAAAACTGCTACTTCTATTGCAACCACAGCAGTGTTGATTTTACCTGATCTATATATATTTAGGATAAATAATTTTACTTCTCTACAATGATTTGAAATCTGCTGCTTTTCAAAGAAATTTAATATTTTATATTATAGAAATATACTGTATTTTGAAGTGAATTGACTAGTTTTCAAGCAAGTCTCATGGTAGAGGTTTTCTGAATTGGTGTAGGCTACATTATGCTTTTATAAAGTGTAGTGTCTAGGAAATATCCTGAACTGAAAAAGAAATATTTAAAGAAAAATGCATAAAATTGGGAATTCAGGTCACAGTGCTGAACATATGAGCCGCTGAATGGGAAACAGACAAGCTGAGAGGAAAACTTTGTGGAAATAGAGGATATGGTATGATACTGATCGTTGATCAGATCTGCCATGACATGTGACAGACCACCCAAAGATGAAAATTCTTCCTGTCAGAGTTCCTGTATTTGAAAAACAATCACTGGATAGTCAAAAAAGTTAAAGTTCTGCTGTGGTCATCTGAATTTTTAGAGCTCAAAAGATAGTCTAAATAATATCAGTAGTTAACATTAATAGAGCATTTCTAATGTGTCAGATAGATTTTAACAATGTACACACTGAATTTGAACCAGATATTTGAAAGCATACTTGCCATTGTTTTAGTGAATTTAGCCTGCTATAACAGAAAGTATTAGACAAGGAGACTTACAAAAAATACAACTTTATTTCTTTAAGTTCTGGAAACTGGGCATTCTAAGATCAAATTGGAACCTGGTGCTATCGTATAAGGACCCTTTTAATGGTTCACAAATGACTTGCTTCTTGTTGGGTCCTCACACAGCAGAAGGGTCAAAGAAATTCTCCTTGATGTGCTTTATAAGGGCAGTAGTCATACGCATGATATCTCAAAGTCAAAACCTAAGTACTTCTCATGGCCTCATCTCCAGATATCGTATTTGGTATTAGGCTTCAACCTATGAAAGCTTCACTCTATAAAACCATGAATTGAAAGGAGAATAAATTTTACAGAAAGATTAATTTTCCAAGGTCACAAAATGGTATGTGGTAAAGTCAGAATTTAGACAGGTTAGGTCAAAAGTTTTAAATTTTTATACTGTAGTTATTTAAAAATATGGCATTTCAAAATATTCATCTCAAAGTCAATGAGTATTTTTCTTTATTTCCATAGACTTAAATGCAATCATCTTTGAGATTTTTAGAAATTATATTGAATACAATTACTAGTGTTTATTATTTTTATTATTTTTAGATAGCATAAGCCAGTGCCTATATTCAACATCTTAAATCCATTACCAGTTTTACATATAATAAAAAGGACAAAATATACTGCAAAGGATAGTTTTAAGACGTAGATGTAATTACATGTAAAAGTGCTTAGAAGGAGGGGCTATCTTCAAAAATATTTAATTTAGATGATTTTGTATTCACAGTATCCTTTGTCATATGTATAAACAAAAGGCTTACGGGGTTTGTTTAGAAATAATGTTTGATTCCTAAAATATTTAACAGAATTCAGTATAAAGTTAATTCTGAGGTGGGCGTCGTGGCACACTCCTGTAATCCCAGTACTCAGGAGACTGAGGCAGGAGGATCGCTATGATTTCGAGACCAGCCTGGGCTACATAGTGAGTTCCAGGTCAGTCTCAACTACATAGTGAGAATCTGCCTCAAAAAACCCAAACAAACAAACAAATAAAGTTAATTCTGGGTATCTTCTGGTGGTGAATATATATATACACACACACACTATTTGTTATATGTAAGATATTACTGGGAAATGGTTTTGTTTCTTTTGTCTCATGTTCTAATAATGTACCATTTTTTTCTCTTTAAGAAGATGAGAAGAGAAAATGTTCTGTGTGAATTGACCTGGAAATTTGATTATTAAACAGAAATTTGGAAAGAGTATAAGATTATTTGGATTTTAACCCTCAAATGTTCTAAACTTAAAAAGAAAAGTTCTAAATAAAAGGTAAGTTTTTCCTACCATAAGACAATTTGGATTCTTTAAGGAAAAAGCAGAGGTCAAGGATCAGACACAGATGCTAATGAATGTCCCTGTTGACAAGTTCTGGAAATGTATTTCTCATACAGAGGTCAAAAGCCCAAAGGATAAACAAAAATTTTAATTAGATTTTGGAATTCATAATAGAACAATCTTGAACTCTGTTTCCCATGTGGCACTGAGAAAATCATCGAAATTCCAAAAATCCTTCATATTTTCTTCGAACCCAAGTACAGTTGACTCAATAAATCGACCTGGGTTAACCATGCAGACACTTTCTGAAGTCAACTTTCTAACTTATTGTAGACTCAGACTTATATGAGTGTACGCAAGAATTCTCCAGTACCCTGCAGCATATTTACAGAGTTATTAAAATATATTTATTGACATGAAAAGTCCAGTATTTAGAATTAGTACACTGATTGGTAGGCATGAGATTTCCGCAATGAGGAAAGGTAGAGGAATTCATTGAATACATTGTGAACCAGTGGAACAGAAATCTAGAATAGCAAGGAGCAGAGAACAAAGTCAAGAGTTGAGCATAAGTAGCTATTATACAGATATTTCGAGTACAGGAGAAACCTGAATGCATTGAGCCTATTTTTGTTAATGAATTACCTAAAAGTATATTATTGATATGAATTGGAAAGGATTTAAGCTAATAGGTTCAGATAAAAAAATAATAAAAATTAAAAATGAGGATATCTCTAAATTCTCTCAATTATATAATTATGCACAATATTATATAATTATATTTGTGCACAATATATTTCTTCTATCCTACTTGACAAAATCTTATCACTGGTGTTTACATCAGTAAAAGCACACCAGAGAAAGACTATCAGAGTTTAAATCCTGGTTTGCTTCTTAGTTGCTGTGGATCCAATACAGAGTAAATCATTGTCCCTGTGGCTCATCCTACTTATCTCTAAAATAGAGGTACTATATGTAAGTTCATATTATTGAAGAATATCAGGGACATTCAGGGAGAAAACATGAAAAGTTTTAAAACATATTCCATGGCTAATAAATGCTTACTAACATTCTGTTAGTGTTACCATTACCATCAACAGAAAAATTTGCTATGACAGTCATTCAAAGGAAAAGTTCTTTTAAAGGAGCACCTTAATACCTTTATATTTTGCCTTAATTATGTGGAAAACATCAGGATGATTTATATATATATTCCATCTCCTGCATATATTCAACTATTTAGTGCATAAACCCATTAAATATTTCTTACATACTAGGCCATGTTGTAATTCTAAGTAAAAATATATTGCATTATCTTATAAATCTCATATTCTAAATGTAGAAACAGTCAATGGGTGTACTTTTTCTTGTGCAGAAAGATTAGGGTAAAGTATTATCTGACAAAATCAAATTCAGGATCTGGATTCAGCCAGTCATGGGCAGCCGGCTGATCACAGCAGGACAAAACAAGGCAAATTTCCAATCAGTTGATATCTTTATTTTGTATTTGTATCTAGAATGTAAGAGTTCATTGTTTGCAATTCAAGGTGAAGCTCTTGGAGTCTTCACTGGTTCATAATGCTGCCTGATTCATTTTCTTTTTTACTCAAATAAGGTTTACTAATTTTAATTTGTCTAGTTTTTGGTGTGATATAATGTGATTTGGTTAAGAATTTAATGACTATAGCTTGAAAAGAGGCAATAAAAGAAGAATATGTATGTGGAAACAAGTTCAACATATCCATTCATTAAACATGGAAATTAAAATAACAGTGAGATTTCATCTTACTCCAGAAAAAAATGACTGTCACCAAGAAATCAAATAATAAATGCTTCTGAGGATATGTAGGAAAAAACCCTGTGCATTGTTGGTGAGAATGCAATCTAGTACAACCATTATGGGAAATGATGTGACTTACTCAAATTACAGAATGAAGAATTCTGTTTGACTTAGCTATTAGCCAGATGTCTTCCCCAAAATGGTTCGACATCATTTTACAGTGATACATCCAAATCCATGTTTAGAGTACCATAATTCAAAATAGCTAAATCTTGGAAGGGATGTCCACGTGCCTCAAAAGATGAATGGATAAACAAAATATGGCATTTTTAAATAATGGAATACTATTCTGCAATAAATAAGGATAAACTTGATGAATGTGTAGGAAAATGTATATACCTTGAGACCCTAATGTTAAGTGCAATAAATCAGACACTTAAGCATAAGTATGATGTGGTTTATCTTATGTGAGAAACTCAAAATATAAAGAAAAAACAAAATAAAGATAGGTAATAGAAAATAGGGAGATAGATGTTTTGTATATTGAAAAGGGACAAAGAGATGAAAGGAGGGTGAAGGAAGTGGAAGGGAAAGGGATGAAAGAAAAATTAAACTGGGTTATGTATATGTGCTAAATTCCCAAGAAGAAATGATCATTATGTACTGGGAACATCTACTAATCAAAAAGAAAATTTGAAAACCATAAAAATAAGATGGAATAAATTTTAAAAGAATGAAAATGGAAGATCAATTTCCTCAGATTTAGAAAGTATACTCTTCATAACTAAAAAAAGAAAAAAGATAAAAGAAAAATCTTATCATCTGCTTCATTTATTTCAGTGAAGGGCTGGAGAGTAAGTACTCTACTCTTTGAGGACCTCACATAATCTGTGCAAGATAATTCTGTCATTATGACCTAAACATACAATACTGAAATGAAGATTAATAGGCATGGCTCTTTTATAGCATGTAACTTAGCAAAACAGAAAGAGGACCAAAGTCAGTAAGCAGGCCAGTTTTCAAATTTTGACCAAATAGCATCACATACACAGCACACTAACCCTTTGTGCCTTTTACTTGTTCCTGTCACACGTTTTAAACAACCAAGCAAATGATTTTATGCTAAACTGTACTAACAAATGCATGTTTAAAACATGAATGATCATGCTAAAATAACAGATCATTTTATTTTTGCTTCAATATTTAAGAGAAGTGTTTTCAAAATTGTTGTACCATAAAGCTTAGGGAAAACAAGAGAAAGAATAAGAATATTTAATAATACTAAAGAGTGAGGTTTTTTTCTTTCCCTGAAAAGCTGTCTGTTGTGAATTTTGAAAAGCTAATGTCTTAGATTTTCTAGTAATGCACTGTTATCTTTTTCTTTGAATATGATTAAGCAAAAGCCCAATTTTAAGTTTGACCAAGGGAATGTCAAAGTCAACCTCTATTACACTCAGCTCACAGTATTTCTTGTAGTTACACTTCTCAACTCTTTCAATTTTACCTCAGAGGTATGGGAATAATAATGCGGTAACTGTATTGACAACAGTAGTGGGGAGAAAAAAGCTTCATAAATTAATGCTGGATTGGTTCACTGCGCATTATCTGATTGGAAGGCATTAAAACTGTAATTCTCTATTTCAGAAATATGTTAAAAAATAATGTGCAGTGAAATTTGTTTTCTTAACTGATATGGGCTGAAAACCATTGATAATAACGTGTATATGATATATATTTTACATGTATTCTGCATAAATCCCATGTTCTGTGCATAATGTTAGTACACTATATTTGGTAATATTTTCAGGATTGATATACAGGAGTAGGAATTCCACATGTGTTAAATTTTAGACCCTAAGAGTCAATTTGGCATTGCTTATATATTATTTTTTTTCTTTTTTTTTTCAGCTTTAATTGAGTTTATTGGTACATTTTAGGGATACAGTACAGTTACATTCATTATTGGGAATTTGTACCTCTACATGACAGGTCTTGGTTCTTATTTTTTCCCCTTACCCCTGCCCTCCCTTCACCCCCTCTCACCCTCCCCATCTACAAATACTTTATTTCCTTCTTTTCATTATCTCACATTTTTTTATTTTCCCTTATATATTATTTTATTATATAATTTATTATATTGTATAACTATCATATACAGATATCATATATAGTGCTACCTTGGTTCACGGACCTAATTTTTCCATGATTCTAGTCACAAACCAGTTTGGATGAGAGCTGAATCAATTTCAATGGTTAGGTTCAATATTGACCTTTTAGGGAAATTTGATAGGTTCTTGTCCAATTCACTTTGCTACCAGAATTGTGGAAAGAATTAAATTCACGAACTAAAGTACCACCAGTATAGCATACATATCTAGGTTGGCAATTGCTGTACTGACAAAATATACTATGGCAATAAAAATCTAAATCATTTTTAAAAACATAAAAATTCTCTAAGCAAGAATGTTAAGTATTTTAAAATATTTATACTGATTAAAGTCCAGTTAGCAACTAGACATTCATTTGTTTGGCAATTTAATATATTTTACAGATACTGAAGAGGAATACAGAATTCATACCACACAGGTATAAAGTAGAGAAATCAGATCAGTCTGCATCAAGATCTCGAATTTTCTTGACTGCAGCCCCTAAATAATAGTGTGATATTGAGACTTACTTAATATTTCTGTTTTACAAATCCATCCCTAAAACAATAGTTAACATTTGTAGAGATGAGATATCTGAGTGATCCCTTCTACTTGTAAAATTTGTTTTGTCTTTGAATAAAAGTTATTAGGCTTAAGTAAAAATTTTAACAGAGGTGAAGTGCTCCTTGTTTTGCCACTGTCATCTAGATTAGTAAGTAATGTAGTCAATTTTCTGAGTCAAATATATTATTGTGACAAACAATTTAAAACATAAAGAAGCAATAAACAAAAATTCTACAGTAGTCATATTTTTATACTCTAAGCAATTATTAAAGAAGGGATAAGTCAATGGGAAAAAATTTAAAGAGAGAATAAACACTCGTAGGAACACTATTATCTATGACTGTATGGGAATAACATCAAAATATAAATCAATCTTTACACAGTTATATTTTAAGTGATTTAGCTATATTTATAATTTCATTCTAAACTATCAACATTTGCACTTGATCACATCATATTACCAACAGTACTTTTCTTTAGTATCATTCAGAAAGAAATAATAAATTTCAACATAGAGATGAAAGAAGTTATCGGGATCACCTTAGTATGTGTGTAGTTGTGTACTTTTATATTAAAGAATATATGGTAGAAAAACAATATTTCCCACAAAAATCTAAAGAAAATTGACTATTACAAAGAATAAAGTAGTTGTAAAATTGATGAAAATTACATATTGCAAAAATATACTAATTAAACCAACAATGAAAACAAAATAATGAAACCAAGAAACACTAAGAGCACTATTTTTATCAGAGGAATTAAATAAATATTTTCAGAAATAGAAAATATATTTCTCTGTCATGTTTCATAGGAAAAGGAAACTAACAAAAAAGAGATCATTCTGAATGATATTTTAAAGTATTAAAGAAATACTAAAAAGAGGTTCCAAACAATATAAGGAAACAAATGTTATGTTGCTCAGTCACACACACACACACACGCACAAATGAAATGAGATTGTCACAAATTATCGAATACTATATAAAATAATGTACAAAAGTATACGTATTTAATATCTTAAAAAAGAGAAAGCTTAAACTTACCAAATAAAAAAGAGAAAAGAATATACTTATGAAGCAGGTATGGTGTTGCATGCCTGAAATCCCAGCACTTAGGAGACTGCTGCAAGTTTGAGGCCAGTCTGGGCGGCATAACAAGATTCTGTTTAAAAGTAAATAAATGAATAAATAAGTATCCGAGAAAAATCTTGTTATGGTTGAAGTAGAGTCAGGAAAAGGGAAAACATCTAAAAATCCATAGAACAGACTCATGTTAGCTCTCATATATGAGTGATAGCTTTTGCTTAGAGTAAGAAGAAGAACCACAAAAAGTTTTGTATAGGGACATATATTTTCATTTGTGGGTTAAAGCAAGAAGATTTTTGGTAATGTATGGAGAACAACAGAAAGAGGATAAAAATAGACAGAGAAAGTGGCTGGAAAATAATAGTAATAATCCAGATTAGAAATAGTCGTGTCTTGCTGGAGTTAAGAGCTTGGAGTAGAATGATGATGTAGTTATCTAGATACATACATTCTGAATGTTATGAGACTGTGAGAGACATTAGGAAGATTCTCATAATAAAGGTTATATTTGCTCAAACCATGCTAATTCAATTTTCATCCTTGTGAAAAAATAACTGAGATAAACAACTTATAAGGTGTAGAAGTTTCTTCTCATTGAGTTTATTGGTACTTTTTAGGTATACAGTACAGTTACATTCATCATTGGGATCTTGTACCTTTACATGATGTGTCTTGGTTCTTATTTTTTCCCCATACTCCTACCCTCCCTTCACCCCCTCCACCCCTCTCTATTTACAAAGGCTTTGTTTCCATTTGTTCCTTTTCTCATGTTTTTCTTTTCCCTCTTTCCTTTCCCCTACCCTTCCCACTTCCCCTACTCCTTTAGCCTTTTTCTTCCTGTTTCACATTATTAGTTATACAATTTGAACCTTATTTACACTTTCAGTTTTCTACACCAGAGAAGCTCTTCAGTATTTCCACATGGGTTTACACTTTCACTGCATGATTGATCTTATTCTCCTTGGGTCTGTGGCAAGGCAGAACTATGGTAGAGGATGTAGTGCAGAAGGCCTGTTCACATTATGGTTTCAAGGAGGCACAGAGAGAAACAGTGAGGGAGATGGGTCTCAGAATCTTCTTCAAGGGTATAACCTCAGGATTCATCTAACTTCCCACCACGAAGCCCAAAGATTCCACAACTTCCCAATAGCACCATAAGCTGGGACCAAAGCCTTAAGCAAGTGACCCTTTCGTGGGACATTTAAAATACAAAGAATCTTTGGAGCACATCCAAGATTCAAACTTATTAAAAACTGAAAGGAAGTGAGCGAGGGAGATACATAAGATATTTGTAGAAATAGGGTACCACAGAGAAAAGATTTTTGTGGCAATGGCCTTGTGTGAGGAACATATCTGGTATGGTCCAGAATCATTAAAGGACAATGAGAATGATGTAGAAAGTAACATGGGAGGTATGAGAAAGAAGAGGCCAGGCTTTGTATTTGTTTTTATTTTAACTTTATTTTTTATTCCTATGCATTTGTCATACATAATGATCACATTCATTATAGGGAATTTTCACTTGTGCATAAATATATCTCGATTCTTTGTTTCCCTCTTCTCCTTTCCTCCTTTCAGCTTCTCTTCCCTTCCCTATTTACAAAAGCTGTTTCCATTTTCTTCCATCTGTTCTTTTTTTCTTTTCCCTTTTTCCCTTCCCTATGTCCCCTCCCTGTTCCATTTCTCATTTGAAGATATTCTTCCTATTTCCCAATTTCAAAGTTGTATTTGTCTGTAATAAATTTATAAGCAATATACAGGTTGGAGAAAAGAGAAAACAACTCGTCTTCTGTTTTAATGATTACTTTAGCTGCTATATTAGGAGTGAACCACTCAGGCACAAGCATTTACAAACATCTATACATATATTTGAGAATATATAGGAAAAACATTTATGTGTACCCCGTGGCAGAGGAAAACCTTCAAAATTTTACATAAAACTCCAAAGTTAAGGAGCTGATATTTAGATTATCATATAAACAGTCAAAATGTAAACAAGAAAAACATAGTAGAATAACTGAAAAATAGAGAAATATTTTCAGCATAATGGACAAGTTGTTGACATTTACTTCATAAGTTAATACTAAAGGTAATAACTGAAAAGTCAGAAAACTAAAACAGTATAAAAATTGAAAATAATATCTTCAGACAGAAAATGAACATGGTAGGGTGATGATTGTAATACTTTAAAAAGAAAATAATACACGACTGTTATCACATAGGAAAAACATGAAGAAAACTGGTATATTTTGGAGGGCATTTTAATAGTATTAATTAAAATGTAAAAGTTGCTTAAAGTTAGACTGAGAAATGCCACTTCTAAAACTCTACTTTAAGGAAACAATATAACAATAATAATGCTGTATTTCTAATAATCAATAAGTAGTGGGAGAGAATGAAAACAATAAAAAGGCCTAGCAGTACTAAAGCATATTATGATGATGAATTATGCTTTATTAAATATCTTAAGATTAAAAAATATGAAACAAACTTTTTGAGAATAGTTTAAATTCTCAGTTTATGACCATCTTGGTAATTTTCAATAAGTTTTTAATTGTAATATATGTATGCATATTTTTTATTATACTGTTCTCTGAATGTCTTAAGTGTGTGATTTGGTTACTTGGTCAAATCTCTTGGAATTCCTATCACCTGTATGAAAAAATCACTTGATATGGCTCCATTTCTTTTGGATGATTTGATTTATTTCTCTTCTTTTGTATTTCTTTTTGTATATTACCTATTGATCTTCCAGTTCAAGTTCTTGGTTTTGTTGAGTATAATAAATACTATGTCAAAAGTTATTCATCCCTCAAAGTGTTTTTCATTTCTAGCAGGTGTAGTTTATTAATATTTATAATTTTTTCTCCCCGAAATCGTCCTTATAGCACAGCAAGTTGCCACCTTCTCTCTGTATTCATCATATTATTCCAATTCCCTATCCAATAGTTCCAGCAAAGCTGTGCATTACCTCAATTACTTTGTCTTTTTATAATGTTTATTCCTCTTGTTTCTTGGACTATCTAAAGACTTTTGTTGAAAAGTGAATATTTTCCTAAGGACAGTAAATACTGCATGATTAGTAGTTTATATGGAAATTTGGATGCCTTTTTAAGAAGATTTGTTAGGAAAAGGAGTTAGAGTCAATCTACTTACTACTGAACTGGAGCAAAAGGTGCTGTTATAGTCTCAGTGAACCACAGGCTTCAATTTTCTTTAATGTTATCCAGTAATTAGAGTGAAGTGTGGCTTGCCAGAGAATCGTCCCAGTGTCTGACATTTCTCAGATTGGTGTCATCCCTTCATAATATCCCTCAGAGTGAATCTCCATGTGGTTATCGGCATTTGAAGTAAGGAGAAATTTTAAAGAGTCAGGTGGCATGACCACTTCTTCAGGAATTTAAGATGTGTCATAAATCTACGTACTGATAGATAAAAGTAAACCACATTTAGCACTTATAATATGTTTGAGATTCTCAAGAGGGGAAGAGTTCACACAAAAATTTGAAGAGCAAAGTAGGAGAGAGATGGCATTGAAATTATTGTGAGTATAGAATGAACCTGAAAACACTTGGGCTGCATCACACAGTTGATAGTGGTAAAGGGTATGCATGGTTGGTCATTTTTATGACTCACAGAGTTGATGAGGTAGCAGAGGTATTACAAGCAACAAGAGGACAAAGAACAAACACCAACCATGTAGTTATCTTCAATACTATAGAAAACTAAGCACATTTCAAAGCAAGCCACCAATACTTTAATCAGTATAATATCCTAAATGGTGTTAATATATGAAAATATTCAGGGCAAATGAATAAAGAGGAATTTTTAATTTTTCAACTAAATTAAAAATTTCAACTAAAATATCAGGAACTATTAAATGTTTGAGTTAATGAACAAAATTCCTTAATTTTGTGTGTTTCAATTTGTTTTGCAATTTTAAGAATTCAATACTATTGGATTTATAAATTTGCTGTTTATTTTTTTCTGTATTCTTTATTGCCTGGTATTCAAATGTTGATCTGTAGCATCTCTTGAATAAAGACAACTAATATAAAATCAAATGAATGTACACTTTTACAAATATGTAAACTTTTTATAAAATTTTCCCCATTATCTAATAAAGGAACCACCATGCTAAGGATTTTGGCTAAATGTATCATGCCTCTTAATTTTACAAATAAAATTATGGTAGAACACAGATATTTATTATCTATGACTGCATTTGTACTATAATAGCAGAGTTAAATAGTTATGATGGAAATCTTTTGTGCAAAATGCAAAATATTTATTACTGGATCTTTGCTAAAATTCACATAAACAAAATGGGTGCAAAGCAATGAATAAAATCACCAGGTCATAAGGGATATTTGAAATCTTAAAATTTTCTAAAAGTTATGAAAAGATCAAATGTGGAAGTTATACACTTGGTTGATTGGGGAATTATGTTAGTGTAATATACCTCGTGTTTTTTAAACAATTAGAATTACCCAAAAATGAAACACATTTTAAGAATAAATATACTAATTACTTCATATTTTTAGTAAATCACTTAAAGTAAGCACATTAGTATGGACTTGCTTCTGTATGAACATCCTTATTTCATGAAACCAAGTATATATTCCTTGAATGCCTACTGTGTGTTAAAATTATATAGATAGCAATAAATATTTTCAAAAGACTTTCTTCCTAAGAGTTTTTATTAAGACCAATGTTAATGATAGTTTCTTGGGCAACTATTATTTCTTTAATTTTGTATTTATCATCTCTTCTACTAACTGTAATTCAGAATAATATAACCTTAAGAAAGGGATGAGCAAAAATAGAACTGGTTGAAAATTAAACTTGAAAAAATCTTTATGTCAGATTATAGTTTCCTCCAAAATCATATTTTCATAAAGACCTCACTATCAGGTTCTTAATAAATTTTCTTTGTATGTTTCTCTCACTTGCTTTCCTTTGTCTCCTCTTTCTCGCTCTTCCTTTTCCTTTTCATGCTTTTTTCCTGTTTCTCACTTTTCTTTCTGTTTTACTAATATCATCTTTTTCTTCATCTTCTTTGATTATTATAAAAGTAATTAAACTAGTGTACAGGGACCCTGGGCTTTAAAAACCAAAGATAAATAAAACAAAATCATTTTTTCTGAGCAGTGTTAACCTGTGTATCGTCTCAATGATTTCTGAACTATTCTACCACACACACACACACACACACACAAGTAAGAAAACCATGCAGAACAGTTAAGTATGGAAATAGAAAATGATTATTTTTGAAACACAGGTATGGCCTGGCTGTCTCTACCTACAAAAAAATCACCACATTAACCACGTAAGTCTTAATTGATGTCATAGACTGTATTGGTATAGTATTTCAGAATTTTAAAATCAATCATCATTTAATATTGATACTTTTGTTTCTATCATATAATATGCAATTGTGTCTTTATAATTTTTCTTTATATTTAAGTATCATATAAGCTATGGCAATGCATATGTTGTGCCTCTTCAGCTCACCCTTTTACCCCTAGTATCAAGGTCAATGAACTAAATGATTGGTTTGCTTAATTTGAAAATACACTTAAGAATTGCGAGGGGTAAAATGAATATGAAAGCATTCCATGTGATTGAGTATGTTGCTGTTTATGATAATATGAAAAGATAGAAAAGCCCAGTGGATGATGTCTGAATAGGATGACATCAGTGTTGACACATGCAGTGCAGGAGAGAGAGTACTCATCATGGAAGGAAAGAATAGAGTCATTTGAAATGGTTCCCTTCTCTCTTTCCCCTTGATCCTGAATTGGCACATGGGCTAGGATATTGCTTTCATCATTTTCTGGAAAATGTTCAGGTATTATAAACTGCCTCTCTCCCCCTTACTTCAAATTGAATGTTCTTACAGTCATAAATCTTGTTTGTTCTAGCTTTTTAAAGATATATGAGCTTTTAGTCTCTTAGTCTATTATTCAAATAAGTTAAGCTAAGGCCAGAGCAATCATTTAGGTAGTTCCATTTAGGTAGCTTTTCAAGCTGGATCACTCAGGTCAAATAGAAATGTTTTTCAATACCACAGTTTTTTTTTTCTTCTATTTAATTTCCTCATCATTCCACTTCACATTGCCTATGTAAATTAAGCTGTCATGCTGTAAACCACAGCTTCCCCTTGTCTATCTCCTCAATAACAGCTTCAAAGTAGTAAAACGCTGAAATAGCTACAAAAGAACAATTAATTTGTGCAAAATCACAGAGGCACTGTAGGTATTAAAACCACTCCAATAAGGCTTTTATCAGTGAGTGAAACTGCACAGCATTAAGCTAAAAACTCATAGGGCTGAACATGCAGCACAATGATGTGGATGATAAAGGAATTTCAAGGACATGCAGAGAATGGGGTGACAGGATTGAGAAATGATGCACTTATTTCAAATAAACATTCACACAAGTGCTTACGAAAAATGCTGATCTGCTGGCAAAGGCAAGTTTAGATCAGTAAGTAAATTTACATCTATTTTTGGAGAAACTTACATTTTAATGGAAATCACTGTTGAAGATTCTGCAAGTGTATCCTGAGTTTGTTTAATATATACTTGTTTAGTAGGGATTGGCTGACAATTTGATATTTAACAATTTAAATCTCTAAACTGTAAAAAAAGGATTGCATCTTATATCTCAAACTGCCTAAAAGGATAACATTAAAACATAATCAGGAGTGCCACCACCTCCTGTGTTGAAATAGCAATAGAAACAATTACTTTAATCCTCAATTGTTTATTTAATGACTGCTCTTAGCCAAAAACTGTATTAGGTGCTATGGGCTGGAAAGAAAGTTAAACTATTGTGATAATTTCTAAGTAAACACATTAAGCGCTTCCAGAACTAGATAGAGAAGAATGAATTTATAATTGTGAAGTAAATATAAAGGATGCAGCAGGTCTGAATGGGGAAAGGTTTTGGATTACAGAAACCAAGCTAATAAAGGCATGCATTTCAGTTGCAAAAAATATATCTAGATTTAAATTTCAGGCCCTCCATTAATGAACTGCGTGCTTTTCTGCAAATATTGCTTCTCTTTGAGCTCAATTTTCTCAGCTAAGGAATCAAGACAGTAAGTTAGATCTCACAGATTTGTCAAATGAACAGTATTTTAACACATATTAGGCATTCAAGGAAGATGCATTTGGTTTATATATAATTAAAACGTCCATATAACAGCAAGTCTATGAATACTGTGCTTACCATAATTTATAGTATTAAACATATTAGAGACAAAGTGTTACTTTTTTATAAAGAATCATTTGGTATAGTACTTTAAACATACAAATGTGAATATTGAAATTCAACATTATATATTTGGTGTTTCCCCTAAATATATGAACCACATACAGAATGTTCAAAAAAGGAGTAAAAAAAAAAAAAAATAGATTTTTATATTATTAGTTCCTAGATTAAGCATACGAAAATATTACCTACCTATTATTTCAGTCACTGCTTATTTCAATGTCATTATTCCAGAAATCTTATTACCTAGATTTACATGATTTATTATAATGTGGTAACATGTCAAATATCCATCTGCATATAATATAATGTATTACTTTGTATAAATGATAGACTCCTAAATTTGTCTGGAATGACTTTGATAAAATAATGAGGAAATTTGAAGAGTGACTTCTTAAAAGCAGCTCCTCCGATATTAGAAAAGAATAAGTAATTTCTGCATTTATGAAAGCTTGTGTTTGTAAACAATTCAGTTCAAAAATAAAAGCTTTTGGCAAAAGTTTGCTTTTGTTCACAAACTCCTCATCAATGACAAGACCATGGCCATCTTCCCCATAGAAATACAAATACAGTCATCTTCCCCCAAACTGTAAAACAAATCATGTTCTGTGAATGGAAGCAACACTATATTACTTGAATGCAAGATAGTCATACCCAGAGTTGCTAGAATACCTGCCACTGTTTGTGAGAGCTGTATCATGAAAATGCAATGTATATTACTGGAAATTTAAGTGGTATATTTGATTAAGAAATTCTACAATATGTGAACAGTTAGTAGATATTCTCAAATAAGTGAAAAATTAAAATAATGGTATCATTTTTACACATTATTTTAGATAATCAGTTTTAGCTTTTCTGCTTGACTTTTTGCTTCAAAAATTCCCAAACTTCTCAAAAAATGAAAAAATTAAGGTGTATCTTCTACACATTCACATATTTTTCCTGTTGTTCTATTTCTCAATTTAATTATTGGCTGAACCATTTGCAAATTATATAAAATAACTCCTAATTTCCATAGTATATATGCTGCATCTCCTTTATAACATGAAACTGAAAGTTTAGCACTGGAAATGAGACCATAGCCAAAATATTCTTTGAAAACATTTATTGATCCATATGGAAAAGTTTGCTCCTTTATAAAAATTCTTCCCAAATATATCTATTTTATAAATACATTGCATTTGTGTCTTGAAATGCGCATTATTCACTAGATTAATTGTAGGTCTTTGTTTCAAAGTTCATTATAATGTTTACTAAAATGGAAGCAAAGTGATTTTTATCTAGTCGCCAGATTTTATAAATCTAGGAAGAAGAATTAGAATGTATAATGCCAGAGTGAGTAAAACACAGGATATTGGGTTACTGGGGAGATTGATGGATAGATCTGAAATAAAAAATGAGAAATTCCGTACTTTGTGCCTATAGAAAATAATCTTGTATTTGTTCATATGGAAAGTTCAGTAATTAATGATTCATGACAGCAACAATTACAATGAAACAATGAAAAACAAATGTAAAAGAGAATCCTAGATATTTAAAAATTATTGAACATATAGTGCAGGTTTATATATTTTTTAAAAATTGATACATTTAGTGTGTAACAAGTCTTGATGGAAAAATACAAAGCTAATCATTAATAGGTTATTTATAGCACAAAAATTATAATATAAACATGCCTTTCATCAAGAATATTATTTTTGCTGTAATTTGCTATAATATTGAACGTACAGATTAATAGTTTTGGTTTATAGAATCTTTGATACTTTTTTATTTAAAGTCCTGGATTCTCTCAATAATAGGTGAGTGAAAGAATATCCCTTTGGGGACAGGGAAAAAAAATGTGAGAAAATGTAAAAATGGAATTAAAATGTTGGTCGGTAGGGAGGGGAGGTGGGGGTGAAACCAAGACCTGTCATGTAAAGGTACAATATCCCAGTAATGAATGGAACTGTACTGTATACCTAGAATGTACCAATAAATTCAATAAAAAAAGAATATCCCTTTGTATTCAAGATCCCAGAATTTCATAAGACATACAAAAACAAAGAAATCAAAATGAATTAAGTGGCTAAAACAGCCACTGGATAAATAATGCCTTTGTTGGTTAATGTCATCATCATTATATAGAAAATACACATATTTTGGGAGGATAAATGTCCCATATCAAACTCTTTCAACAAGAGATGGTCCTAAAAGTACCAATTTTCACAATAATCCTTGTTTTTCATAATCAATATTTAATGTTAAAATATGTAATGAATATATTCAATAACTTTTGCTAGCATCAACACACATTTAAATGCAGGCATTGATTATTTCACATTTTTAAACTGTTATCTTTGGGATTTTCTAGGTGTGCAGGTAGTATAACAGACATAATTATGTACATGTTTTATAAAGAAATGTTCACATATAATAGCAATGATAAACAATAGACCTGAGTCTGTATGTTAGTAGGTTGAGTAAGGTGGCAAATGGAGATTGCAAACTGAAAATTAATTTAAACAATTACTTGAATAGTTATAAAGGCTAAAACTGATGCTGTCTTCTCTGAAAACTCAGAAGTTCAACATCAAATAAAGAGGAGACTATGTGTTTTGCGTCTAGGGGAAAATGTAGTTCAACAATTGAAGAATTTTGGAAACTTGTTATAATCAGAATGGTACATTAGTAATATTTTATTATTCTGTGGCTTTTCTACAATAACTGGATAACCTTATATTTAGTAGGAGCTGGTTTTTTACAGCACAACAAATATTTTCATGTCCAGGTTTTGGGTTGAAGTTTGGCAAATGGTGAAAGAAATTAGATGCTTTTATAATTGTGGAAATAAAATATCACAAGGGGTTGGGCTGAAAAGTAACAAATACTGTAGAAGCTGAAGAAAATAATAAAACATGGGAAAAATAAGCTGTAACAAAGCTTCTGAAGCTTCTTGTCGGTAAAAAGATAAAAGGCAAAAATACTCTTTCTTATTTTCCATTTATATACTGTTATTCCTCTATATCTGTTACCCCATCCTCAATTTAATGGCCATGATCCTGGACTATGTGGGCCTAATTTTTCTGGGTTCAGAGGAAAGCAAAGCAGAGTATCAGAGTAGTGGCAGAATTGGCTCTGCACTGAACTGGGTAAGGGGAAAGTAACAGAGTGAAAATGGAGTGGGGTAGCCTGCCTTACGTTAAAGAGAAAATAGATTTGGCAGAAAAGAAAGAAGGAGGGTTGGATCCATTTCTTGGCCTGCACAAACAGAATTCCATATTCTCATTACTGGACACTCCCAAAAGAAACTCTAGGTATTTCTAAGTGTCTTTTCTAAAGCATTTTTCAAAATTGCACATTATTCATTTTGCTGCTGGCAAGGTGTGCTTCCTTACATAGACACCGAAATGAATGATAATATTACATTAAACTTAGTGGATACATTAACTAGAGAGAAAATAGTGGTGACATTCACAACATTCAGGGTCTTAGCATGGGAATGTTAATCTCTTAAGGCATAATGACAACTATAGGTTTTAATTACAAAAATTAAAAAAATAACACCCTACACATATATTCTTGTGTTACTGCTCCACTCACAGCTTGGAGAAATGTACATGGATAAAGTGGCATTAGAGTTTCAGAGAAAGACATTAAGAAGGAAATAAAGTTCCTAAGGAAAATAAATATATTTTTTGAAAATAGTACAACAGTACAAACACTCTTTCTTAAACAAGGAAATTAATTTTATACCACACAATTTCTCCTATTATTAGTTTCTCCTATTATTATCCAAATTTTAAGGTTTTTTTTTACTTCCATGCATTCAATTACAAACTAACTGAACAAGTAAATAAAACTCAGCCCCAATAAAATCTTTGCAGGAGAAAATTTTTGTAGTGTTAAAAAGAAGAAAAGAAAAGAAGAAAGAATCCCTATGAGCATCACCCACAAAAATATAAAGCTAATGTAATGGTCACTAATAACATTAGCAGATAGATGTCTAAAATTGTTTGAAAATTGCCACAATGTTTTAAAATGAATATTTATTTAAAAATAGAAATTGACAACATTTTTCTTTTTGGAGGTGTAATATTTTCAAAATATAGATATGCTAGTAAATAACAGATGAAGCAAGCACTTTTTTAATCTTTATTAAATTTATTGGCATATTTTAGATACATAATACAGTTACAGTCATCATTAGGATCTTGTACCTTTATAAAACTTATCTTGGTCCTTGCTTTTCTCCATTCCCCAGCCCTCCCTTCAACCCTTCCACCCTTGCCTGTTTACAAAGACATTGTTTCCATGTTTTCCTTTTCAGATATTTTTTCTCTTCCCTTTTTAATTTTCTCCTACCCCTCCTGCTTCCTCTACTCTTTTAGACCTTTTCTCCCTATTACACAATATCAATTTTACATTTTGATCCTTATTTACACTTTTAGTTTTTCACATCAGAGAAACTATTTGATATTTACAAATGAGTGACTTATTAATTTCACATAAGAATATGGCCTCAATGTGCATCCACTTGGCTATAAATATCTCTAGTTTTTCATTCTTTTCACCTGAGTAGTTTTCCATTTTTTTAAACCACATCTTCTTTATCCAGTCTCCAGTTGATGGGTAATCAGTCTGTTCCCACATTTTAGCTACTACAAATTGTGCTGCTATAAACATGGGTCAGCATGTGTAGCTCTAATACAATTTTTAAAAATCTTTTGGAAAGATACCCAACAGAGGAATAGCTGAGCTAAACGGGACTTCTAATCCTAGTTATCTGAGGTATCTCCATATTGATTTCCACAGTGGTTGCACCAATCTGCACTCCTACCCACAACGAAGGGTTCCTTTCTCCCCACAACCCTGATAGCATTTGTTATTGGTTGATTTCTTGACAGCAACCCTTCTCTCTGGGGTGAGATGGAATCTCAGCATTGCTCTCATCTGCATCTCTCAAATGACCAGTGATTTTGAACGTTTTTTCATAGGTTTATTTCTGGTTTTACTTCTTTGTCAGAGAAATGTCTGTTTATTTCAGATGCCAATTTTTGAACTGGGTCTTATATTTGGGAAGTCTGATTTTTTAATTTCTTTATTTACATAGTAGCCCTTTGCCTAAGGAAGAGCTGGAAATTTTTTTTTGCCATAAAAACTTCTCTTAGCTCTGCTTGTGATTTCTCTGGCAGTGCAGAGACCTTTTAAAAAGATGAGATCCCAATTATTGATTCTTTGTAGTAGTTCCCATTATAGAGGATTTGTTCATAAAGTCTTCCTATGCTGATATGGTCAAGAGTTTTATCTAATTTATCTCCCAGCAAATTTACTGTTTCTGTTTTAATACTTATATCTTAATCCACTTGGATTTTACTTTAGTGCATGGTGAAAGATACAGGTCTAGTTTCAATCTTTGATAAGTTCAAATCTGGTTTTTCCAAAACCATTTATTATTAAAGAGGCTATCTTTCTTCCAGTGAGGATGTCTGGCTCCTTTGTCAAAGATGAGGTAGCTGAGTATGCCAGGCGTTGTTTCTGTATCTTCTAATCTGTTTCACTGATGCTCAGTTCTGTTTCTTTGCCAGTAATATACTGTTTTTATCACAGTGACTTTCTGGTATAGTTTCAAGTTGGGGATTGTGATACCCCCTGCCATGTATGTCTCTGTTGCTTAAAATTGCTCTTTCATTTTCTTGGTCTCTTCAAATTCCAACTGAATTTTTGGATTGTTTTCTCTAGTTCTGTAAAATAAGCTGTTGGGATTCGAATAGGGATTGCATTGAATCTGTAGAACAGTTTTGGAAGTATGGCTATTTTCACTATGTTGGTTCTTCCTACTAAGAAACAAGATAGGCCTCTCCAATTTCTTATATCTTTAGATCTCTTCAGAGTGTTTTAGTTATCAATGTATAGGGCTTTTGTTTCCTGTGTTAGATTGATTCCTAGAGGTTTTTTTTTTTTTTTTTGGATACTATTGTGAAAGTGATTGTTTCCCTAATTGCACTCTCAGTGAGTCAATGCAATGGAGACTAAGAGATTGATATAAAAAAAATCAAACCACAGAGTTGCTTTTTCAAAAGAATAAATAAAACCAATAAACCCTTAGCCTTCCTTTTAAAAAAAAAAAAAGGAAAGAAAAGGCTGAAATTCATGCATTTAGGAATTAAATAGGTGAAGTCACAACAGATACAGGAGAAATCCAGAGGATCATCAATATTTACTTCAAGAACCTATACTCTGGTTAAATGAAGAACACAAAAGAAATGGGCAGATTTATATATATATATATATATAAAATTACCAAAGTTGAACAGAGAATATGTAAAAATTCTAAACACCTCAAATACAGTGAAAATCAAAATGTAATTAAAAATATACCAACAAAAAAGCCCAGGTCCTGCTGGCTTCACTGATAAATTCTACATGACATTTAGAGAAGAACTATTGCCATTATTCTTTAAATGTTTCAATGAAATTGAAAGGGAAGCAATA
The DNA here is from genome assembly GCF_012274545.1 of Fukomys damarensis. Classification (NCBI taxonomy): domain Eukaryota; kingdom Metazoa; phylum Chordata; class Mammalia; order Rodentia; family Bathyergidae; genus Fukomys; species Fukomys damarensis. Next base: position 32,775,644 of record NW_022900936.1, read on the forward strand.
CTTCCAAATTTATTGCTGGAAGAAAGTGTCACTTTGATTAAAAAACAGGGAAAGATCTAACCAAAAAGGAGAACTGCAGGCCAATCTCCCTAACCAACATAGATGCAAAAATCCTCACTAAGATACTGGCAAACAGTATTCAGAGGGTCATGAAGATCATACAACTTGACCAAGTCTGATTTATCCCAGGGATGTAAGGATGGTTCAACATATGTAGATCAATAAATGTAATACACTATATTAACAGAGTCAAGGACAAAAGCCATATGATTATCTCAATAGATGCAGAAAAATCATTCCACAAAATCCAATACCAATTCATTATTAAAACTCTGAAGTAAATTGGAATAGTTTTCATTTCAAATTGATAAAGACTATTTATTAAAAGTCAACAGCCAACATCATACTAAATGGTCAAAACCTAAAAACATTTATGCTAAAATAAGAAACAAGACAAGGACATACAGTATCACCACTCCTGTCCAATATAGTTGTGGGAACATGAGCCACAGCAATTAGAAAAGAGAAAGAAATTAAAATGAATAAAGATAGGGAAGGAAGAAGTTAAACTCTCATTATTTGCCATCAAGATGATACTCTACATAGAAGACTCAAAACACCTCCACCAAAAGACTTCTCGATTTAATTGACAAATTCAGTAAAGTAGCTGGATTCAAGGTAAAAAATCAAAAAATCAGAAGAATGCATTTTTAAGCACTCAAATATTGAGTTCAAATCTCAACTTCTACATCCAGAAGTTTTGTGATATTAGTTTGATAATATCATTAAAAATTATCTGAAATTTTTGAGCATTACTGTTCTATTCTCTAAACCTGGGAAAATAATATAATACTTTTCCCATGTAAAGAATATAGCATGATGCTTGGCATAATGAGTTTCAGTATATGGAATTTTTCCATTCTTAATATTGAAAATTATTTCTTGAATTAATATCTATTGAAAACATAATACAAAGTTAAATATTAAAAAAGATAGTTTCAAATAAGAGTATAATAGCTCTAGTAAGTTGAAATACTAATGTACATTTAATTTTAGCTTGAGGGCCGGGGATTTAGCTCAGTGGTTCGGTCTCCTGCCTTGCAAGCTCAAGGACCCGAGTTCAATCCCCAGTACCAAACAACAACAACAACAACAACAACAAAACCCAAAATAAAATAAATAAAATCATATTTGTACTTGATACCCCAGTCGAGATCTAGCCAGATATAGTGGCACATGCCTGTAATTTCAATTACTCTCTAGCTTGAGGTGGGAGGATCATGATTTAGCCAGAAATTGCCTCTATTATTCAGTTTTCCTGTTGCTGGGATGAAATCTCTGACTGCAAATTAAAAGAGAAAAGTTGATATTAGGTCAGGAATTCAAGGGGCCAGTCATATGTGACTGGTTCCAAGAGAAAGTCATTACGTGGAAAGGGCATGATGGAGCAAAGCTACTTAGTTCACGGCTTCCGGGAAGCAGAGCACCAGGTAAGAGTGCCCAAGATAGGTATGCCCTCAAAGGCACCAGCCATCCACCTCCAGTTGGGCCCACTTTCCAAAAGCACATTCTACTTCAATATCAGTGGACTAATCCACTCGTGAATATTGTGCCCCCGCAATGCAATCACCTCTCTAGGCGTTTCTTGTTTTGTTTTGTTTATCAATTTAAAATTTATTAAAAACAATTGCTTATCTCACACAACACTCATGGAACAAATTTTTTGCAACCCAAGGATTTACTGTGTGTCACACACATTTGGGTATACACACAAGTGGAAGCAAAACTTCAAAGTCAATAAAATGTAAGCAAACAATAATGGTGTCATTACTGATATCATTTGTAATAATTATATAGTCACTTCCCAGTCATGGGGACAAAAATGACTGAAATAAAAGGGGAGATTTGTTTGGCTCACAGTTTCAGAAGTTGAGTTCATGGTTGGCTGGCTTTAAGGCAGGTATGGCGTAGTGGGGGAGGGGATGGTAGAAGAAAGCTGCTTAACGAATGGCAGCCATGAAGCAGGGGAGGAAAGGAGTCAGAGACAAAACTGTACCCTACGGGTCATACCTCCAGTACCTGCTTTTTCTGACCAGGGCCTATCTCTAAATATATGAGGCTTTGGGGAGGAACATTTTAGGTCTAACCCATAAAAATAATTGATAATATTTTGTTGAAGTAAAATGGTGCCTTACAATATAAGTGCAGTTTGGACTAGCATAAAGTTTCTTTTCAGTTTGGCAAGGTTTTCTCTTTGAGTGGCTATGGGAAAAAATTCCGAAGATTTAAAAGTAATTTTATTGTGATAGAATTTACCCACATGATTCTTTGGCCTTGTTTCATCAGCCCCATGGAAGTAAAGGTAAAATTATTCTCCAGGTGTTTCTTAATCCAGTCAAATTGATAAGTAAACTTAATCATCACACTGTCTCAAAGTAAAGATAAAAATATTAAAATATAGCTCAGTGACCGAATACTCCTGGATGTAAGCTCCCGTAACACAAAATTTAAAGAATAAATCTAAATAAGTTTGTGTTTTGTTGATATATTTTTTGTCTCTTTTTGTATGTGATAGATTTACCTGTCCTGCATTTTATACTATTTGAGGATTGCAAAGTTGGATCATTTGTCCTGCAGAATTTGACTGACTTTGTCATTATGTTTTTTTTTAATGTGTACATTTATCTTGTGTATTTCTTATGAAGCAGTAGTTTTATGTACAGTACTTATTAATAAGATGTTCCATTTGGGGAAAATACTTCATGTTAATGGATTATGTGTGCTATATTTCAGCAATCACATAGCACATAAATTCTAATTTTCTGACATTTGAAAATGGCACTTTTGATCAATGAACTCATATTGTCATCTTGCTTTATCTATTATTCTCAGACTTTTTATCAGATAGTTTTGCCAAAATTTGATGTCTTGTCCTTTTCAATTATTTCAGTAGGGGTTACAAATTTTACCTTCTAAATGTACCATTTTTTCTCCAACAACCTGGAATCCTACATTGCTTATCAGGTATATCTACTCTGAAAATGAGTTATACACAAAACAAAATAACAATGTTTGATCATAAGCACGCAATCATGAACTTTAAAATAAGAAATTGCCTCTGCTGTAAAGGGTGATCCTTGCTCTATGTAATGCATCAGTTACCTCAGGTGTGGTCAATGATCAACCATTCAATTTGGTTCCTATAATTCAGTGATGGCAAATCTTTCAGGGCTTTCAGTGATCACAAACAGCTTGTTGTGGCATGTATACCATGGGTTTACCATCACTGCACAATTTATTATGGACATTGATATTTCCCATGCTTTGTAAAAAAAAAAATGCCCCAGGATCATCCTTTATTTTGTAAATTTCCTGACCCAAATCAAGGCTTGGCATATTTTTCAAAGAACTCCTCCCTAAAAGGAAAAAAATATATTTTCAGATTGCTTTCTGAAACCTCCAAGTGCTTCATCATACATTATGATTTTTAGGAAGATAAAGCCAAAAGATAATAAAACATGGAAAATGGGGAAAATCATGTATTTATACTTAATCTGATTCATATTTATTTTTATGTCTATATTTATTTTGCTTATGCACATAATCTTTTCTCTTACTTTACAATTTTGGCTAAATCTTATGTATATACCTAATACTATTTTCATGATAATATCATTTTTTGTTAGTAAAATTAAGTCCACTGATCCAATTTAAGATTTTTCTTTTAATTTGGCTTTTTTTTCCTAGTGCAAACCCCAGGGGAAATACAAACTTTCCTGTAAAATAATTATTTGTTTTTTTAAAACAGCAGCTTGATTTGAAAATTATATTCACTGGCTTCATTGTTTTTCTGTTGCCTTTTAATTATTTGGGACAATGAATTCCTTTAGACTCCTTCCTTCCTGGTAAGGGCAGTGATCTTCTTTATATAAGAGTAGATGATTATTGTAGACATGAATTTTCTTTTGTAGTTTTCCATACTTTTTCAATACCAACATGTAGTACTAGAAATGTGCCTTATTCATAAGTATGGTGACCCACATTTTACCTGTGACTCAGTAACAAATTTTAAAACAGCTCTGTGATAAAACCTATACATTTACTAGTCCTACCACATGTTCCATAATCCAGAAGCAACTGTCCCCATTGAGGATAGTTTCCTGAAAGCTTAGTGAGGACATCAGCTAGCATACAGCCCTTTCACGTCTGGAGTGGGGCCTTAACTTATGTCTAGTAATCGATGTTATTCTACTCATGAAATGAAAGTTCTTCAATTGTACTTCCTTATTATTCCCTGTATCACTGTGGGTCTTACACATGCTTTTGAGGGGCTTGGGAAATTCACTTGTATTCTGAGGTACTTGGACAAATTGTTACTCATTATACTGAAATATTTTTCTATATTTTCCTGTTATCATCCTAATTTCTCTGTATGCTTTTGTAAATGGATTTGGGGAAATTCTGAGCCCAGTTGAAATGATCATTTTTGACCAACTGCTAAATGACATTGGTATTTATGCAAAATTACCTTCTAAAGCACAATGCCATCAGATTTCTTGTTCTTATATTTCTTTAGACTTAGTTTGGACTCAGCAAAATATGGGTTTTAATTTATGTTATTTTTTTATGTGAGCACTTGCATAGTATATTTTTAGAAAGCTCATTTTTGTGTATGTAAAAATTGATAATCGGACCTGTTTTAGAGGTCAGGGGTTAACTAATATCTCATACGTGATAGCCCCAATGCTGAAGCTCTTGGCTCTTTTCTCATTAGGATTCCACTGTACAATTTGTTAATAACATTAATTAAGAAACCAGCTTCCATTTTTTTTATAAGCTGTATGTTGATTGAAAATTTCTGATTTGTCTAGCATCCAAAGATCAAAAGAATCACATTCAATTTATTTCTTTTCCATAAAATGTTTACTAAATAAATATTGTCCAATAGTAATTCCATCAGGAGAGTTCTGGCAGGTAGCCATGAGAAAAATCTGACCACATTGGCTGAGGAGATTGGTTTCATTAAAACTATCGATCCCCCATTCTCCTAAAGTACTTATTCTGAATTTGTCATATCAGACTAATGCAGTTTAAAAATAGACTGACAAAGAGAGTGAAGCAAGTTTGTGTGTGTGTGTGTGTGTGTGTGTGTGTGTGTGTGTGTATACTTGTAGCAGACAAGTAGTGCTTTTCTTTTAAATATAAATTCCTGGAATTTGAACACTGTGCTGTATTTTCTACATCTCTCCTAACATATTATGAGAGACCAATGAATATTAAACCAACACATTGTGCTTCCACAGACCTAGTCATGAATTCATAAAGTGACAATCGAAGCACCAGGCAAAATATCTCATTTGGAACTAACCATATAAAGAGGCGATAGGGAACAGATTAAAGAGCACAGCTGCCTTGTTCCACAAGTATAGTTGGAAAAGAGCCCAGAGAATATAGGAATATGACACTGTACATCTTTCCTGTAGACCCATCCCTTCTGGGCTTCATCGGGTTTTACAATAGCACCTTTCCTTTTCACTGCATCTCTGTGATGCTCACATGTTGACAGAGTTAGTTCTTTTATTTATTGAGCTAAAATTTTAGTGTGACATTTGTTTCCTCAACAACTAATGAAAAATCAGAAAATCTTATAAAACAATAAATTCAGTTCCCCATAATCTTGTGTTGACTGTATTCAAAATGATTGCAAGTAAGTTGCAGTAAGTGAAAAATAGTTTTTTTGAATGATATTTCACTGTCCCTTCCCTACTAAAGCTGTGTTTAAGTGTCAAAGTACATTAAGGTACAACTTAGAAATTCTCTTTTATCAGATATTACCAGGTAAACTCAGCATTTTAGATTGATGATTATAGGTATTAATTGTTTTCATAATATGATTGTTTATCTTTTTTTTAGCTTTAATTGAGTTTATTGGTACATTTTAGGGATACAGTACAGTTACATTCATTGTTGGGATCTTGTACCTCTACATGACAAGTCTTCATTCTCATTTTTTCCCCTTACCTCTGCCCTCCCTTCACCCACTCCTCCCCTCGCCATCTACAAACACTTTATTTTCATCTTTTCATTATCTCACATTTTTTTCTTTTCCCTTTTTACTCTTCCCCTACCCATCCCACCTTCCCTACACCTTTAGCTCCTTTGTTCCCATTTCTAAATGTCAGTAATCTTATTAGGATCTTATGCTTTATTGCAGATTATTCACACCAGGGAAACTATTCGGTATTTACACGTGTAACTTATTTATTTCACTTAGGAGTATATCTTCAATATGTATCCATTTTCCTATGAATGAATCTCTTTTCTCATTCTTTATGGCTAATATTCCATTTTATAGAAAAACCACATCTTCTTTATCCAGTTTCCAATGGATGGGCAAATGGGCTGTTTCCAAGATTTAGCTATTCCAAACTGTGCCGCTATAAACATGGGTGAGCATACTTCTCTGTGATAGGATTCTTTCAGTTCTTTTGGAAAGATATGCAGCAGAGGGATGGCTGGGTCAAATGGAACCTCCAGTCCAAGCTCTTTGAGGTATCTCCATATTGATTTCCATAGTGGTTGCTGGAAGGTAAGTTAGGCAGAACTCTGGAAGACATTGGTATAGGAAAAGACTTTATGAACAAATCCTCAGTAGCACTGGAATTAGTAGATAGAATCAACAACTGGGATCTCACCTTACTAAAAAGCTTCTGTACTTCAAAAGAAACCATTAGCAGAACTAAGAGACAATCTACAATGTGGGAAAAAAATTTTACCACCTGTTCCTCAGACAAAGGACTATTATCAAGGATATATAAAGAACTGAAAACAATCAATCCTCCCAAATATAAAGACCCGATTCAAAAATGGGCATCCGAAATGAACAGACATTTCTCAAACAAAGAAGTAAAAGCAGCAAGTAAATATTTGAAAAAATGTTCCACATTACTGGTCATTCGAGAGATGCAGATGAAAACAACACTGAGATTCCACCTCACCCCACAAAGAATTGCTGCTATCAAGAAATCACACAATAACAAATGTTGGCAGGGTTGTGGGGAGAAAGGAACCCTTGCAGCCACTAAGATTGTTTATCTTTAGAGCTTTTATAAAAAATATTTTGAAGGACAATACTGGCCGTCTTGTACTTTATCTAAAAATCCCATGTAAAAGATGACATTTGAACTAAGATCAGAATTAAATGAAAAAAACAGCTATTCAAAGATTCAGCAAAAAAAATTTCCAGTAAAGGAACAGTTAAGTGTCAAGTAAAATCTTGAAAAATCAAAATAAGACAGTGTTCATCAATCTGACTTATTGTGGAGGTAATATTTCTACATTACATTGATGAAGTTAGCCAATGCTGAATTATGTAGGGTTTTCTTGAGTTTTGGCTATCTGCTTAGTATATCACACCTCTTTAATGGATTATAATCTGGAAGACTAATTACTGATTTATGCTTTAAAATGTCTTCTTTTCTCTTTATAGAAAAGTGCTTCTTTATAGAAAAGAGATTGTAATATGGAGCAAACATTAAAATAGGAACTACAACTGTGAGGCTATTTCTTATATCTAAATGAGATAATTTGGGCTTGAATTATACAGTCTGTGTTAGTAAGCATACAGAGAATTGTGAATGGATATGGAATTAACACTTCAGATAAATTCTAGAAAGTGTATTACTGGAATTGGTATGAAGGATAACTAAAAGGGGAAGCTAAGAATAGCTCCAAGTTTTGGAATCAAGCAACTGAATATACAATACTAACATTTCCTACAATTGTGAGCAATGCATAAGTTAGAAATCAGGGATGGCTGGAGTAATCAATGATGTCTGTTTATTCTAACTGGATATTAGACTTAGAAATGGTGGTTTCCCATCAACAATTGGTTCTCCTTTAAGAAAGCAGAAGGATATTTATCAATAAAAGTGTTTTTTGTAGCAAGCCCAAGGTTGATACCCAACCAAAAAATTGCTAAATAAAAAAAGCAAATACTTATGATAAACCTGGTATGGTTCAATTTTAAAAGATGATGAATCTGCAGTAAAAATCGAGAAGGTGGATCAATAATCAAAGAATCTAAGATAGACAAGGTTTATTAAATATAATCACTTGTCTTTTATGATAACAGTTTCTGGAATACATTTCTCAATCTCATAAGTGTGATAAATTGCAAACCCAATAGAAAGCTGCACAATACTACTTCATAAGTGTTAAAATAGATACAATGATAAATTTTTTTAAAAAAATCATGCTCACTTACATTTACTACAGAACATTAAGTAGTATTCTTGCCCTAGTATACCAAACAAAGAAATAATATTTGAGTCATTTTTTTTTGCTCTTTTCTGGTTTCTAAAACCTGAGATTGAAAAATAATTTGGAAAAAATAATAATGTTGAAATAGTTTCTATGCTTTTTGGCTTTTGTAATGAAAATATAAAGTTATAGTATTAAAGTACTTATGTTAAATTCACCCTAAAATATAATTATTTATTTTTGTATTCATAAAGAATATTATTAAGCATTTCAAATGACATTAAATATATCAATTACAGTGTTCACTGTAATATACACATTTTGGTTTTAAATGATTCATTTCTTTCAATTTTGTTACCTCCACTAAGAAGCAAACAAAAAAAAATGAGGCCATAGTATCATTATTTATTTATTATTTTAATTATTTTTTTACGTAATATTATTCTTTATGTATCAACACACCTTCCCTAGAGGCAAGAGGTGCTCATGTTCATAAAACTGATACATATTTATTCTTCTTTTATATAGCCACTTGAAATACCTTATATATTTAAAGGAAAGTGAGGTACCAAAAAATCCATTTTTTTAAAATGGTTAATTGAAAAAAGAGAAACTAGTAATTAGGAGGAATGTGAAGGACTAAAACTAATATCACTAAGGCTTTGAGTATGACAAAATTAACTGTTAGGTCACATCAAGGAACAAAAATCTTAATTCAAAAACAGTAGCTATGTAATTTTCCTTAAATTGATTTAAAGTATCCAAGGCTTTGGAAAGAATATCTCTGTGTTTAGAATCTTTAAAAAGATTTTTCACTTGACTTTTTGTACATTATGTTATGGGGCCACTGATAGCTGAGAATTGATACTACTGGTGACAAAATGAAGAGAACAATTATAAAAAGCAATGAAAATTTAAAGAAAATGATACAAATTGTTGTGTTTGTGCTTACTAAAAAATAAATGTAATGCAAAATATATAAGAATTTACAAGATTGGCTTAGAATGTTCACCCACAGGTGTGGAAGAGTGTCTGTCTGAAAAAGGGCTGTCTGTGCACTGGAGATCTGAAGGATCCAGTCAAAGACTTGGAGTTCACTTCAGTGACCTGTGAGAGTCCTTACCAGGAGACGGATGGGTTCTGTGCAGGAAGCTGGAGTCTGCACCGGAAATCAGGAGAAAAAGTCCAAGGTGAAGGTGAAAACTGGAGCTCCTTGAAGAAACAAGAAGTGAGCCTTCATTCTTCCTTTCCCTTTTATACAATTCAGGTGACAAGCCTACTCAAAACTATGCTGATCCAGTTTAGTTATGTGCTTGTTAATCAAGTTGACACAATAGTTTAACTATCACAGTTGTGATAAAAAGTATCATCATAAAGTAAATGCCATAACAGTTTGGAATAGCTAAAACTTGGAAACAGCCCATTTGCCCATCAGTTGGAGACTGGATAAAGAAGATGTGGTTTTTCTATAAAATGGAATACTACTCAGCCATAAAGAATGAGAAATTAGAGTCCTTCATAGGAAAATGGATGCATATTGAGGATATACTCCTAAGTGAAATAAAAAAGGTCACACATGTATAAATACTGAATAGCTTCTCTGGTGTGAAAAACTATAATGGTACATAAAATCCTAATATAATTGATAATGTGAAATAGGAAGAAAAGGGCTAAAGGTGTAGGGGAGTGGGAAGGGTAGGGGAAAGGGAATAAGGGAAAAGGAAAAAATGAGAAAATGAAAAAAATGGAAATAAAGTGTTTGTGAATAGGGAAGGGAGGAGGGGGTGAATGGAGGGCAGGGATAAGGGGAAAAAATGATAACCAAGACCTGACATGTAAACGAACAAGATCTCAATGATGAATGTAACAGTACTGTATACCCAAAATGTACCAATAAACTCAATGAGGAAAAATAAAGTAAATGCCATAAAATCATAGCTGCAGTCATCCAAAGAAATAAGGAAACAGCAAAATATTTCCACCACAGTATATTCAGCTAAGTGTCTCTGTCATCAAGATGACTTTCAGGAGATAGTACTAATGTTGAAAAAAAGGGAAATAATTTTGTTTCAGGTTAAAATTAACTACTATTGCTATGGCTTATCTATGGTCACTAATTAACTAATTTCAATTGAACTAGTGCCAAGTTCTAATTACTTATGCATTGTATGATGTAATCATCACAATCTTAATATTGCTTTAATATATTTTCCTCATTTTTATATTAGGAAACATAGACTCAGGGGAGTTAATACAAATGCTTAAATTGGTAAGTCGGTGGAATCAGAATTGAACAAATGCTAGTGTGCCTTCAGATGTACTCTACTAACACTTTGTAAAAATACAATATTCCCTCCAAAGGATAAATCAGTCAAATATTGTTCAAGGGGAATCAGAACAAGTTTTGAAATTAACTATATCCTGTAAATTTAACTATATCTTGTCCAACAATTCCCCATTCATTATATCTTAGCAGTTACGTTTTTATTATTTACCAAAAATATACGATCATTTAAATTTCCAAATGTAACTCATGAGCACCCCTCTGCCTTATCCACCCTTACACTTCATTTCTCTGGAGGGAAAATTTTTCAGCAGTATTTATTCTTTATTTTGATTGTTTATAAATAATATATTTCAATAGCTTCCCATACCATCTTGCCAGTGCAGCTACGTGATAATGTTCAGTTATGTCAATATTCTATTTTTATTTACTTTTGGCTGTATAAATATTCTTCCACTGTAGTGCCAGGTAGTGTACTATGACAACATTTTCTTTCGGTGCAGATATTTTTCTCCTAGAGTTATTTACTTCATTCTAATTTCTGTAGTGTTTTATATTGCCATTTACAATTCACCCAAACTTTCCTCAAAATGCAATTTCCCACACGGAGTAGCACATCAAGTGATGTATCGGTTCCAATTAATTTTCTTACCTGTAGTCAATCCTCTTGGAGCATCTCATCCTTTTGCCTTGATTTGTACTCTGGTTCTCTAGGCCAGTAGCACGGCTGGCTCTTCCTTTTTCTGATCTTCTTTTGATCACATTTAGCTAAAATATAGCTTCCAGAAAAATATTAACAGTTTGAATAGTTGGTACATTTTTGAATCATTGTTAGCTTTAAAATGTTTGCTGTTTTCTCCTTTTTATTAGGGATTCAACTTAATAAAGAATAAAAGCTTAGCTTGTCCTCTTAGCCTCTTGAAAGGACTACACCCTTGAATTTATACTTCTTATGTTGCTGCAGGGAAATTCAGTGCCATATTGTAAATAATTTTTTTCATGTAATACTTGTTTTTTTGTCTTTAGTAGCATCTTCACTTTGTAGTTAGTTTCAGAGAATTTAGAAAACATGTTTTTGGAAAAAACATTCCAGTAGTATTTTTCATTTATTAATGGGAAAAAATTACTGATGACCCACGTTAAAGGGATAATTGAATTCAACACATGTACTGGGTATTAGAGATTATGTATTTATCTATAGAGATATAAAGGCTTCCCTCCCTTGGAGCAGTTCCTTCAGGTTTCTTCACAGATGAGAGAAAAAACCAAAGTCATCTCCTCTTCTTAGAATGTATTTGCTTACATTCCTGAATATTGCTCTCTTTGTCTCTGTCTCTCCTCACCTTCTTATGTAGGCAGCAAACATTTTAAAATCCCTTTCTTGTAACTCCACAGGATACGCTAGTCAGAGCAGATCTTGTCAGCAAGTTATTCTGATGTTATTCTTGCTCTTTGTATTAGTATAAGTCCAATTGGATCTAGAAAACTGTAAGCAGCTTAACATCTAAGTGTAATACAGTCTCACAAATTTGCAGTTTCAAATGCCAAAACATGTTCCCTGAACTGCTTTCTTGTTATTCTTTTTGGATACCATCCGTTTAGAAATCTATTCCCTCTTGTGTAGAATACTTCCTTTTACTAGGTTTTGATCAATTTCTTCTCAGTACTTTTTTGTATTCTATTCTTTTACGATTTCTATTACTTGTGTGCTGTACTTCATTTAATTTTCTTATTTTTGTCAAATTTTATATGTCTTGTTTCTGTTTATATTTCTATGCTATGGTCACAACTTCTAGACAATTATTTTCATTTAATACAATTAGATATATTAAATTTTAGAAAATATTTTAGATCCTAGGGCATATTTACTTCAACTGATCATTTTTATTGGAAGTGCATTCAAAATATTTCTTCAGAATATCTTGTTAAATAATAAACTATAAGACTGCCAAATACTATGGAAATACTGCTATGACTATTTCATCCTTTTCTGATATATTTAATGATTTCTTTTTTTTTTTTCTGGCCTCACTGTGAAGCCTTGTTCTCAGATAAGTTTCTATTTCCATGCTCACTAATTTAAATGTAACTGGAAGATTTCAATATTATATAAATTGAGTTGGCTGCTCTAAAAATAGATAAGGTATTTTAACAGATGAAATCTTGTATACAGGGAGTACTGTAAAGAAAAAAAAAACAAAGATAAACATACACTATTATAATAACAAAGATTTATCTCCCAAACATTTTCAATAGTGATAAAATAAGAACTTAGATATGTTCTATAATATTTATAATTCTCAAAGAATTATTCACAAATATTTCTGCAGCGTTTTGAGAACCTCCAATGTGATTAAGTATGTATTAAATAGGCATATCACTTTGCTAAAATTTCATGCTGTGTCTTGGCTAGGCACTTCTGAAAGATTTCTCAAATTCAAGACTCAGTTCATGTCTCTCATCATGTCCTAAACTAAAATCAAACTGAATCAAATATATAAGTATTAGAACAGAAACACTAAATATGCTGGTAGAGAGAGTAGGTAGAACTCTTGAGGACATAAGTGCAGGCAAAGACTTAATGAAAAAAATCCCACTCCATGGCAAATAATACAAAGAATAAGCAACTGGGATCTCATCATACTAAAATGTTTTTCTGTTTCAGTTTCCAACTGATGGGCAAATAGGCTGTTTCCAAGTTTTAGCTATTACCAACTGTGCCGCTATAAACATGGGTGTGCATATTTCTCTGTGATATGATTCTTTTAATTTTTTTGGAAAGAGGATAAAGAAGATGTGGTTTTTCTATAAAATGGAATATTACTCAGCCTTAAAGAATGAGAAAATAGATTCATTCATAGGAAAATGGATACATATTGAAGATATACTCCTAAGTGAAATAAATAAGGCACACATGTGTAAATACCGAATAGTTTCTCTGGTGTGAATAATCTGCAATAATATATAAGATCCTAATAAGATTACTGACATTGAGAAATGGGAGGAAAGGAGCTAAAGGTGTAGGGAAGGTGGGATGGGTAGGGGAAGAGTAAAAAGGGAAAAGAAAACAATGTGAGAGAATGAAAAGATGAAAATAAAGTGTTTGTAGATGGGGAGGGGAGGGGGGTGAAGGGAGGGCCGGGACAAGGGGAAAAAATGAGAACCAAGACTTGTCATGTAGAGGTACAAGATCCCAACAATGAATGTAACTCTACTGTATCCCTAAAATGTACCAATAAATTCACTTAAAGCTGAAAAAAAAAAAGACAAGGATACTCCTTAAAAAAAATAAAATAAAAAATAAAATGTTTTTCTGCATCTATTGAGATGATCACATGGTTTTAGTCCTTGACCCTGTTAATATAGTGTATTACATTTATTGATTTAAATACTTTGAACCATCTTTGTATCCTTGGGATAAATCCAAATTGGTCAGCGTATGTGGAAGAAGTGAAGGAAGGGCTGGGGAATGTGGAAAAATAAAAACTAAGATAAATCATATAAAGGTACAAGATCTCAATGATAAGTGTAACTGTATTGTACTCCTAAAATGTACCAATGAACTTAATAATGATAAACAATAAAGTTTTTCATAGCAAAGAAAATCACCAACAGAGTGAAGAGACAACCTACATAGTTTTACAAACTTGGAGCCAGTTATCCTTAGAGGATTAATACCTAGAATATATGAAGAATTGAAAAAAATCAGATCCCCCAAATTCAAAGATCCAATCCAAAAATGAGCATCTGAAATGAATAGACACTTCTCAGATGAAGTGAAAATGGCAAATAAATAAATGAAAAATTTTCAACATCATTGGTAACTTGAGAGATACCAATTAAAACAATGCTGAGATTTCATCTCACTCCTGAAAAAAATAGCTATTATAAGAAATCAACCAACAACAAATTCTGGCAGTTCTGTGGAGGGAAAAGTAACCATTCCGCACATTTAGTAGGATGTGTTTTTGTTTTATACAAAGGAGTACTGCTCAGTGATAAAGAAGGCTAAACTTGAGAAATTTATAGCTAAATGGGCTTACCTTGAGACTATATTCTTCTGCGAAATAAATCAGACACGTGTATAAATATTGCATTGTTTCTCTGGTGTGAGAAAATGAAAGTCTGAAACGGACCAAAATGTAAAATAGATATTAAAAATAGGACGAAATTATTCAAATAGAAAAAATATTAGAGTGTGGGGAGGAGGAAAGGCAGGAAAGGAAAATTTAAAAATGAGAAGCAAAGAAAAACTGGAAACAAAGCTTTTGTAAATGAGGCAAGGAAGCAGGGTCGAAGGGAGGGGAAGGGAATGGGATAAAAGAGGAATCAATATTTATTATATATAGGTGCAAATCTCCTATGATGAAAGTGAGTATTATACATATCTAAATTGCACCAATAAAATTAATTTAAAAAAAGATTCAGTTCATTTACCTTTAAAATAAAAGTAGTGATAATGATGCTCTAACAGGTATTCTGAGTGTAAACCGATGTAAACATTGCAATGTGTTTTTAAAAGTGGAACAATAGTTGTTCTATTGCTGATATCACCACTTTCAGAGAACTTCTGCTATTAAAAAGCTAAGAGATAAGACTTACAGTGAGACCAAAAGCGATTTTGTGTAAAATATTGTGTTTTCTCCCAGAATATATTCTCTGTATTTTTGTTTTACATTGAGGACAGTCAAGATTAAGCCAGCTAAGTTCTGGCTAGTGCTTTCCACTAAGAATAAAGTATTTTTATGATTCCATGAGTTTTCACAACTTTAGCACCAACATGCTATGGGTTAGAGTAATCACATAATTTGGTTTTCAAAATAATATACTTCTGAATTTGAAAAAAATTTAATTATACAGATGCAATGGGTACATGATTGCTTTCATGTGGGAGAAAAGAAGATGCCTCAGGAAGTATTTGTTACTTTACATTATGTTCATAGGAAACATATCCATAAGAAATTTTGAATGTTCACTCTCCAAAATCTGTTAAACTGTTATTTTTAAAGAATCAGAAATAAAAGAAGCATATTTATTGTGTTTAAGTTTGTCCAATTACAAAAAAGTGTGTGCTTTGAGAAACGATATGCAGTCCCCCAAATGTCCTAGAAGCTTCCTTGTGTTATAGGAAATAAAAGCATATCTTACAACAGGATAAATGCAAAGAAGCTTGGGAGAAATTCTTTTATTCTCTTTTTTTATAGAGAAAAAAATTGTCACTGAAACGTAAGCATCCATAACTGCATCACAATATATCACTGGGGTTCATGGGAGCAGAAATGTAAAGCAAACAATTGAGGCAGGAACTTCAGACCTCATTTATTCTTGAGAGTAAGAACAGAAAAATTATAAATGGTGAGAGATAAATCAGACTATAACACTATTTCCTATTTTATTTGTGTGTAATGAGCCATAAAAAGGTTAAAAACATGTAATCCAATATGAGCTTTTACTTCAACTGAAAACCTGTAAAAGTAATGTGGATTGCAAATAATTATTACGGAAACAGTTTTTTTTTTTTTTTTTTAAATTTTTTTTTTTTTGATTAGTTGTGTGCAGCCAACATGAAATTTGGAATGCTTGTGCAGGGGATTTAGCTTAGTGGTTCTGCTGCCTGCCTTGCAAGCACAAGGACCTGAGTTTGATCTCCGGTACAATACATACATACATAAATAAATAAATAAATAAATAAATAAAATTGCAGTGCTCCTGGGCTGAAAATTTAGATAAAATTAGAAAATACTGTATGCATTTAAATAGGGAAAAATTATAAATGAATCACGAATCACCTAAGACAAATCTACAGGAGAATGTCTGTGTGTCTCTTTCTTCCTACTAGAAATATGCATACCTGTTTGTTCTGTACCTCTAAAATCTTGATAATGATCTATTCACGATTTGGAAACCCATGGACAAAGAATTGCTTCACGTGCTGTAAAGGGGCCACAAAATATTTTGCTTTCCTTTTTTCTCATGTGAACATGTTGGAAAAATTTCCCCTGGGTAGGTAGATTTATGGCAATCTTGAAAATGTATATTAAAGTGTGGAATGCATACTGATGTATTTTATTGAGTAATTAAATATATTGATGTTTAATTTTTAGCGTAAAGAGAAAAAACAAGTGAACTGAAAAGGTAAGACTGGACAAAATCACATATCCAGCATGATCTTGTCCCCTTTTCTTTCAGACAGACTAGAGATCTGTAGTGATGCTTACTAATGTAGTTCACTGACAGTTACTTATTCTCATCACTCACTAAGCTACATAATTGTCCTGTTTTCCTTGAGGGTTGATTTGTTGAAGGTAGCTGGGTAAGCACAAAGAAGCAATATGTAGATTTAATATAGTAATTCATTAAATGAGATTTGGGGGGGATTTCTGCAAATAGGCAATCAAGCAATTTATCGTAACTGTCTATATTCTCCAGTTAATTAGATAAGCAGTTTTCAAGAGATTGGCTCTAATGTTCTAAATTCATGACTCATTAATTATTTTAGTTAGTAAAATTGCAGACTATTATGATACACACATGATACTTCACATTTATATGAGTCTTTTTCCTTATTAGTAATTTTTTTAACCAATCTAGACTTGTCCTTTTATTTATTTTCGCTATTACTTTTATTGGTACATTTAAAGCAAACAATACAGTTACATTTATCATTGTTTTGTAAAATGTATTTCTGTGATGCTGACTTTCCTTAAACTATTTGAGACTTAATTTGGGGGTTTGGTAAGAGCCTATGGAATAGTCCTATGCGGACATTTAAAAGACATAACAGAACCATTCACTAAATAATCAGACATTTTGAATTAAAAAAGAATGTCTATCAAGTTATGAGGCTAAATTATTTGTGTCAGAAGTTTTCTCTATTAAATGTGATCAATAATCTTAAAAAGTTTTTAGTCATCACGTTGTCTTTGTAATGAAGGTGATCTCTGATGCAAAAATTATTCCTTCAAATGTATAGATTTTGTATTTGTATAAATTCCTATATGAGATAATTTGTTTTTTAAAAAAAAATATATATATACCTAAATATAATCACAAATGATAGAAAAAACTCACTGATTGTAAAATTAAAATCTCTGGGATTATCTCCAAAATGGCATTATTTTGTAACATTAAAACAACAAACACAATTTTTTTTTCTAGTCAGGGATTTAGCTCAGTGGTTCTGCTGTGTGACTTGCAAGAACAAGGTCCTGAGTTTGATCCCTGGTACCAAAAAAAAAAAAAAAAAAAAAAAAAAAAAAACACTCACTGATTGTAAAATTAAAATCTCTGGGATTATCTCCAAAATGGCATTATTTTGTAACATTAAAACAACAAACACAATTTTTTTTTCTAGTCAGGGATTTAGCTCAGTGGTTCTGCTGTGTGACTTGCAAGAACAAGGTCCTGAGTTTGATCCCTGGTACCAAAAAAAAAAAAAAAAAAGAAGAAGAAATACCACAGCTTTTTTTTGAAATAAAAAAGAAAAAGCAATTGAAGACATAGATTATCAAAGCATTATAATAGCACTAAATAATGAAAACTATCCATCTTTTTGGAAATAAAGAATGGAAAATTATGTGATTATTAAAAGGTTTATAAAACATATGCATGCTATATGAAGTTTTTATACTGATTGCAGAAATAAATATCTAAACTGTACAATATAAACTTTATAATGTATTTATGCATAAATAAAAGACATAATAATAGATATTTTTATTTTTGCAAATTGAAGAGACTGCTAGTGACATTAGTTTTTAAAAATCTATATACTTGTTACACGTTCTTCACAATGATATGTATTCTTTTATAGCCAAGAAGCTATTCCAACTGTAATGAAGTAAATTTTTAAAGAACATAAACAAGAGACAGACTTGGCAGTGTATGCCTGTAATACCAGCACTGGAGTACAGATAGTAGTAGAATCAGGATTTCAAGGCCAGCCTGGACTATGTAGCAAATTCAAGGAAATCCTAGGATACACAGCTACAACTTGTCTGAAAAAACAAATTAAAAAAAAATAAATAAAGAGGAAGGTGTAAGCACAAATACTGACTTTATGATTTCAAAATTAATTCTGCAAACAGCTTGTATAAGCCATTCTGAAATTTTTAAGAACTACAGGGGTTTAAAGCAAATTTTATTCATTTACATTTCTGTCCAAATGTTCTGCTTTGTTCTTTCTTTTTCTATGTTCATCACTAAGAATGCTAACAAAGATGGCCCAGTTTTCAGTATCTTTCCTTGACAATGTTTTTGTTTGTTTGTTTATTTGTTTGTTTGTTTGAGACAGGGTCTCACTATGTAGTTGAGACTGACCTGGCATTCACTAAGTAGCCCAGGCTGCTCTTGAACTAACAGAAATCCTCCTGCCTCAGCCTCCCAAGTGCAGGGATTACAGGCGTGCATCACCACACCCAATATTAACAGTTAGGGATTTGGGGCAAGTCTAAAATAAAATTGTTGTTTCTCATTTCTGGAACACAATAAATGACACTCACATTTTGAAGGAGGAAAATTATTTTTGACTCATGTCTTCCATTCATGGCCAACTGGCTGCAAGGCAGAAAGGGCATGGTGGAAGAGCCTGGGAAGATATGGTCAACAGATGTACTCAACCCGTGGAATCCAGGAAGCAGAGAAGGAAGGAGTAGGCAGAGAGATCCTTCCAGGCCATCTCCTAGTGAACCTCCTTCTAACCAGGCCTTACCTCCTGATAGAGCACTCAGCTGCTAAGCTCACTACTAGATGAAGGCACAGATTATTATAGCACTGCCATTTTCCAGTCACTCTCCAAAAGTCCCAATCAGAGTTTTGGGGACATTCTAGATCTAAACCATAACAGTGCCCTTAGAAAAGAGGCCAGAGGAAGTTTCTTTGTCTCTTCCAATATGTGAAGTTGTACTGAGAAAGAAACTTCTACGAAGTAGAGAGTAAGCCCTCACCAGACATCTAGTCTGCTGGTACCTTGATAGTGGACTTTCAAGCCTCTAGACAAATAGGAGATAAATTTATGTTGTTTGCATAGTAGCGAATGGACTAGTATTTTACTCTTGTCTATGTTATCTAACAGATACAAAAAAGAAAAATTAATAATAGTGATACTCATGATGAAAAGCAGCACACTTGAGTGCACTATGCTTAATAAAATCTCCAGAATTTTTACATACATTATTTCATTTAATGTTGAAGATCATGATTACAAGTACTGAATCAAATTGAAAAAAAATCAAATTTCCCCATAAGGACAACATTGAACCTAATCATTGAATTTGATTTAGATCTCATTCAATTTGGTTTGCAACCAGAATCATGGAAAGAAGAAAGGTTTTGAACTGAGGTGCCACTTGTAAGTTAACTTATAATGTTAAAGTATCACTAGTTAGTTGTCTCCCACAAGCATTTTAATTTAATTTAAATTTGTCCTCTAGATTTTCTGTGATTTCTATATCTATATTAAAGAAATATCCATTTTGCATATTATGAACTTCCTAAAGCTATTTAATTTGCTGCAGTCTTTAGTGCATAGGAGGATAAATTCATATTACTAAAATTAATAATTGTATACAGGTATCTAAATAACATAAGACATAATATAGGGGATTCAGAGATTATGATTTGCATTAAATACATACATATATATATATATATATATATGTATATATATCTGTTTTTAGTTACCAATAAAATCTCTTTAAGTTTGACTAGTGCCACAATTAGATTAATGCATGCTTATTAGTTAATGTGTATTTTTCTGGTATGTGAGATTGGTTTTAATTTATATAATTTATGACTAAAATGTTGGTTACTATGGGTCTTTAAAATGTTTTCCAGGAGAAAAGGGACAAAGGGGAAGGGGAAGTAGGAGCGGTAGGAGGAAGGAAAGAAGGGAATGGAGTTAATATGAGAAAATGAACAGTAATGGAAACGAAGTCTTTGAAGATAGGGAGGGAGGGAGGGGTTGAGGGAGGGCAGGGAGATGAGGAAAAATAAAAATCAAGGTTGATTATGTAAAAGTACAAATTTCCGACAATGAATGTCATTATATCGTATACATTAAATGTAACAATAAAATTAACTTAAAAAATGTTTTCCATGTTGGAAGGGATGTTTATTAACCAAACTAGAAAACACTTTCTTGAATTTTCTGTATTTTATTTTGAAATTCACACTATTTAAGCCTTTCATCTAAGTGGGGCCAGCACTTATTTTAACTCTTAATTAACTGTTTTCAAATATTACTTTTGAAATCTTTTTTTTTTCTGTAAACCAATCTCTCACACAAAGTATTGCAACGTGTAATTGTTTTAGGTACTTTTCAGCATTTAAACTAAAAATCTATATGGTTTTCCATAATTATTACCTGTAATTCATTGGGATTAATTATTTATTCTAGAATAAATTTTCAGTTGGCCAGCATATAATAAGGTCATTAAAGAAAATTAAGGATGGACATAGCATTTTTCTTTCTTCAATCTGCAGGGACTGCTTATCCTGCATGATTTCCTCAAGATAATGGCAAATGGTTCATCAATGACATTTGACATTTCTTTAATTACCCTGAGGGCACATGACATAAGGCTGTTCTGAATTGAATTCTTCCAATCTTGATAGGAGATATTTTCTCATTTCAGCCTGGTTTTCACTCCATGTTCCATGTAACAGGTTTCTTTCATCATTAAAAATCTTTATTGCTGGCTATTACTAGTGTTTCTCCTTTCCTGTCAAAGGAAGGAAGATTCCTCTGATTTTTTTTTCAGCTTAATATATTCACATGCTTTTCTGTGGTTTGATGATAGGGAGTAAAACTTTATGAAGTATTTCAGGCACATCTCCAGTTTTGATGTTCTTGCACATAAACCTACAAAAATACAGGTGTAATTAAACATTTTGACTTTTTTGCCCGACCTTGAATTCCATGTGATTTGTGTATAATATTCTTCATTGGTGATCAATTATTGTGTTTCTAGGCATATTTCCACATACAATTTAGTGATATAATTGTATTTCTCATCAAAATGATTTTGCAGTAAGAGAAATTGTAAAATACATTTTACATGCCCAGGGTATAATTTTTGCCTAGACAATGGTTGGTCCTAGAATTTCATTCAGACATCCCTTTCATAAAGATGAGCATACTGGATTTGAAAACAGGAGAATATAAATCTATGTCTCTTTTTGTGTCCCTAGAAAAAGTTCAGTGATCTCATTAATCTGTGTGTATAAGAAGCACAACTGAAACTGCCTGCCCTACCTACCTCACAGTGGAAAGTGCATATAAAAGGGCCTCTGTGTACAATAAAATTATACTTTTATATTTATTAAAAAGCATTCTGTAAAGTGCAAATAAGAAAAAGCCATTCTGTAAAGAATGGAGAGAAATTGGTGAGGTAATATCTTTCAAACGTAAGCATAACTGTGGCATTGATATTATTCTCCAGAAGCTATTATACACTTTACTTAGTCAGATGTTCCAGGGATAGGAAAGTCCCTGTGTTTGTAGCTTTATATTGTAAAACTTGATAATCTCTGTCATTCCATAAAGGAGTAGGAGTCTATGGAAAGCTCTTCCCATACAACTCTCTCCAGCTGAGTTGATACACATACCTATTCAGTTCGATGTCAAGCTCCCATTGAACTCTATATCAGATGAACAGCTGCTCAAATTTCCTTATAACAGTCACTGTTGGCTGATGCTGTGATGTTAGCACTTGGGGTCTTCTCACTTTCTATGCCCAGTGCTAAAATTCCAGCACAATATCACTCAACTGAAAAACAAGAAATGTTCAAGTCTTACTAGGAGCCTGACTTTCTTTAATATTTCACATTTGTTATTACATTTTGTTAAACAAGACATGGCAGAAAATAAAGAGCAAAACAGGACTTCAGGATTTCTTTGTACAGAGGATGAAGAGGAAAAAGGATATAATATCTTCTGCACTTTCTACATTTATATTTTTATATTCTCTAATAATATTTTATTCCTATGATATGTTTTGTGCATAATATACATCACAACACAAAACATACATTTTATCAAGATTAACACAACTGGGCCGAGGATTTAGCTCAGCGGTTCAGAGGCCTGCCTTGCAAGTGCAAGGACCCGAGTTCAATCCCTGGTACCAAAAAAAAAAAAAAAAACCACATCTGACCTAACAGTATATTATGCCATCCCATTCATAGGATCTTCGGAGATTCAAGACTGAAAAATTCCTGTTTCATAAGCATTGTGAGTAAGGCACTTACTTAAAAAGAGGCTTTTAATTCAAGACATAAATGCCTCAAGTGATGTGTAGTACTCCATCTCATGGAAGGCCACTGGCACAAAGCCTGTTACTTTTTTTTTTAAAAGGATGGATGGTAAAATTCCTCACAATCCTGATATGGCCCAAGGATGGGTCAGGAAAAAATGTCATGTTTGATAACCTCCACAATTCATAATTAAGCATTTGTCCCTAACATAAAAAATTGCAGATGAAAGTTAAACTTACTTGTTAACAGCTGCCTGCTGTTTTTCTTCACCCAGATGAAATGAAGCTACTCTTTTGATAATGAAAAGAAACCTGTCTGAGGCAAGTGAAAGATCGGCACACAGCACAGTCTCCTATCAATCCACTTGATCCTACTCATTTGTATGACTGCCAATACATGATGTAAATGTGTGCTTTAGAAGTCTGTGCATTGTTTTTAAATTTGTATATTTGTAACAGAACTGTAGAATCTTTTCGGATAACATCTTCCGAGTCATAACCAGCATGGCAGTGTGATGAAGACCTAGATGCAGAGGGAGCAGCTCCTTGGTGAATGATAAGTAAAGGCAGAAAAGATGATATCATGCCTCCATTGGGGGATAATCGTAACACTGAGATCTTACTACTGGTGAAAACATTGGCTGCGTATGCAAAAAAAAAAATTAAATGAATGAAAGATACCAATTTAAAGTTATGGAATCTACAATTTTAAAGTTAATGGTTTATCAAAGTATACCCACAAAAATAAGGAATTGAGAAACAATGAATATCAAATGTCTGCCTCAAACCCTACTTTTACAAAAGCAAAATAAAGTGAAATGAAACCAAAATGATTATGTGCTACATTGATCGCAGAGTAAAAAAAAAATTACACTTTTATAAAATTATTATTAATGATTAAGGTGACTAAAATGAAGTCCTAACTAAAATTAACCATAGTGTGTTTGGATACAATGGTTTTATTCTTTTCCAAAAAAAAGTTTAGTTGGAATTTAATAAGTTACGGACTAAGTACTAATACTGAATTTCGGGCTCCAAACTTCTTTTGGACTCCATTTTCTAAGTTGTCAAACAATAGTAGTAAAGATAACCTGATAAAAATTCCACAAACAATATTTGAGATAAGCACATAAAAGTGTTTTAAATGAATTAAATGCCCTGTAATTCCCTTTTGATTTAAGCTGAGCAAGATCTATAGAACATGTACAATATAGACAAACTCATAGATGAAAGTCTAAAACCTAGGGCTGTTCCATCTATGATCATAAAATGTAATTCTGGATCTAGGGGTCACATATGAGAAGAGAATACATTTGTTATTGTGTGCAGCTAGAATGTACCCCAAATTTTTATGGGTAAAGCGGTGAGGCTTTTGACAAGTTATTGCATCATGGGGGTGCTGAAGTTAAATGTGCTCTGAGGACGTGGTGTTTGGGGCACAAATAGCTAGTCAGTAGATACATATCCCTAAGGGTATATCTCTCTCTCCCACTCTTCTCTTCTCGTTCAGTTTCCTGACCGCCATGCCATGAGCTGCTTTGGTCAGACCAGGACCTTTCAACATGCCATTTCTACCTTGAAATCAGCAGTCTACAAACTGAAAAAAGATTCAAAATAAATCCTTCTTCCTTTATTCTAAAGGTCATATATTGTGTTCCAGCAAGAAGAAAATGGCCATGACCATGCATAAATAAATTTACTACATTTTGTAGCTCAGGTATTATAACCAGATCTTCAAACGGGAACAACTAAAAAGCAAACTGAAGACATCTCTGAGACATAACACCCAGAACCCACGACTCAAAGGATGAGAGGGCTTTTTTGCTTTTTGGTTTTGTTTTGGTGTTGTTTTGCTTGCTTGTTGCAGGAGTCTCTGTCCACATTTGGCAGGCTCCAAGGATAAAACGACATGGTAGATGAGTGTGGTGAAGGAAAGCTGCTCATGTCATGGAAGGAGCCACAGAGGTAGATATGCCCTTCCAGGTTGAACCCAAGTGACTCCTTTCTTCTTTGGACCATTTAACATTTAGTTATACATTCCTTTGGGGATTACTCAGCAATTAGCATGGTGCCCTTATGATCCATCTCCCCTCCTAAAATCCCACCTCAAAGTAGATGAACATTTTGAGAAATATTCTAGTTCTAAGCTATTTTTCCCCAACTGTCAAAGCAAATATCCATCTCTTTATGCCAATTGTTTTAGAGCACCTCAAAGAGTTGCCAAAGTTTTAACAGTTCCAGCATTGCTTAAAAGCCCAAGTCCAAATTGTCCTCTGAGATTCAGGTCAAATGCCTAGCTGTGAGCTCCTGTAAAAACAATGATAAGTGCTGCTGTCATAAAATAGAGCAAAGTGAAAATTCCTAATTAAGAAGGGAAAAATGGAGTGGTAGAAAGGAATGGGACCAAGCAGAACTGATACCCAATTGCACAAACATTAAATCCTGAAGGTCCATGTCCAGCACACAGGGAAGCTTGTGGCAATATGTGAGTTCCATGCAGCTCAGAAAGGTCCATCCATAGGTTATTGCTGTTTGGAATCCTTAGGTACTCTCTTGGAATGACTTTGCTTACTCCCTGTGACTTAACTCCACAGATACTCCATTTGCCTGGCATCTCCGACTTTCTGGGGTCTTCACTGCACCTTTGGCTTCACTCTCATAATTCATGTATTTTCTTCTCAAGGGCATACTGGCTGGCCACCAAGTTTTTCTTCTAAAATATCCCTGAATCCTCCTTGAAAGTTCCCTGACCCCACAACTTTTGCATTCTTCATTCTCATAAAACCAGCTCTATTCAAATGATACCATGGTCTGTGACCAGTATGAGCAGCAGATAAACCCCTTGGTCCATGAAAGCAAAGATACATAAATTCCTGGATGGCTGAGCACTGTGAATGAAATTCCTCATCATGAATTTCCTAGGCACGTTCCTGTAGTAGAGCTCCCTGGAGATTTTTTCTCAAAGCAAAGTATTTGAAAATAATTTGCCTTTACCCTTTTACTTACACCCTTGAGCCAGTGAATGGTAAGTTCTTGCTAATTCCCAAGATGCCCTTAAGACATTTTTTTTTTTTTTTTTTTTTTTTTGGCACAGGGGATCTAACTCGGGTCCTTGCGCTTGCAAGGCAGGCCACCGAACCTCTGAGCTAAATCCTCAGCTAAGACATTTTTTATTGTCCTCATTCAAAATATGTCTCATGTTTTAATGGCAATCTCTTTAGCAACCCTGTTCTCTATGGCCTCAATTTTGCAGGCATTTCCTTTCTAATTGAAACATGCTTTGCATTCTTTGCCTCTAATAGTCACTCAATATTCACTATCAATGTGGCTAAAAGCTGGCAGCAATAATCATGCCAAACCTAAAAACTGGGACATTGTGAAATTTCCTCTGCCAGATTAACTTCCATTAATCTCAGTTTTCCCCATTTTCTCAGGACACTCACAAAATTTAGACAATTTTTCTCTTGAAAACTTAATATACAGAGCTTTGAATTCAAGTGTCAAAGGAGTCCTTGTTCCTACATGAAAACTTCTGTTTTTGTTTTTCTTGTTCTTGTTTTTTTGTTTTGGTACCGGAGATTGAACCTGTGCTTGTGAGGCAGGTGGCAGAACCACTGAGCTAAATTCCCAGAGCCCACATGATACCTTCTAAGCTTGGTTTTACTATCTATTTCATGGGGTTTTTCATTGCTGTTTGTTTGTTTGAGACAAAATCTCACAGGATAACCTTAAACTCACTACGTAGACCATACTGGTCTCTAACTCCTCATAATTCTCCTGACTCAGTCTCTCAAGTGCTGGGATTAGACATGCAACACTGCCTGCCTTACTATCTGTATTTCTTTTAGCATTCTGATTTTATGAATTGAGACTGATATCCTACATGAAGCATTGTTCAAATATATTAGGGCTTCTCTAATCCACTTCCCCAAATATTTCAAAGTTGTCCTGCAATTTTGGTTTAGATTCCATAAGCATCTAAACCACACAGGTATTGTCACCACAAAGACCTCAATTGTCTGGTACTACAATCTGACTTAGTCAGGTCACTGTTTTTAATACCATACATAATACCCAAACACCTACAACTTGAAGAAAGAAATCTCTATTTCATCTAGCAGTTTCAGAAATTTCAGTCCATGATTGGGAGGCTCCAAGTCATCAATGTTATGGTAGATGGACTGGAAAAGAAAATCTCCTTACATCATGGAGGCAAAGTAGCAGAGTAGATGGGAGAGCCAAGGTGGGAGACATATCTTTCCTAATTGAGATAGACCCCCAATGGCCTACCTCTTCCGACCAGCAGCCCTATACACAAGATTTGACTATGGATTCACCCGCTGATTAGTGTCGTGCTTCCATGACCCAGGCAATTTTCCAAAGCCCCACCTCTGAGTACATGAAAGTAGTTGGAGACATTCTAAATTTAAATAGAAAGATTCTACAGAGATTTACTTGAAGGCTTAAGAGTATGCAATTTGGGGGAGGCACAATAATGGCTAAAGAAACTCACAGGTGAATGGAGTAGTATTGATGAATAAAGAAGTACAAAATAAGAGGGTATCAATAAAGCAAAAATGAAATTAGTGTGAAATAAACAGTAGTAAATGCTTTAAGTATTTTTGCATAGGTAAGGAAAATCAGTTTAGAAAGAATTTTTTTTCTCATTGAATTTATTGGTACATTTTAGGTATATAGTATAGTTACATTCATCATTGGGATCTTGTACCTTTACATGACAGATCTTGGTTCTCATTTTTAAAAGTAAAGACATACCAAATACAAAATGATAGAAACACACCCCCCAAAAAAACTTTCAGCAATGTATGTAAGAACACAAGAAATTCTCCAGAACTTTCTCACTTTTATTAAAAAGAAATAATCTAACAATGATAAGAACTGTAATTAGTAGGCTCAGGAAGGTCAGCTGTGAGTTTTTAGTCTATATCCATTTCAGAAGTGATGCTGTGTATTAAGGAACTACTATGCAGCAGAAACAGAAAAAAATTTCTTTTCTTTTCTTTTTTTTTCCTTTTTTTTTTTTGGTACCAGGCATCAAAATTGGGTCCTTGCACTTGCAAGGCAGGCCAATGAACTGCTGAGCTAAATCCTGGGCCCAAAAATATTTCTAATTCACAGGAAAATATGTTAGCAAAAAGTAAATGATATTTCAATGATTGACAATCTGAAAGAATTACTCACGTCTTACATTTAAAAATTAGGAGTATCTAGTTAAAATCATTATCACTTTTTTTTCCTTTTCCCTTCCTTTTTTCCCTTTCCCCCTTTCACAGTTTCCTTTTGCTTTTGAACAATTTCTTCCTGTTGAATATTATCTGTTATACATTTTGGTCCTTATTTATTCTTTCAGTTTAAAAAAATGAGAAAAGAAGGACAAAAATGAAAAATAAATTTTTGTAAATAAGTGGGAGACTGGAGTTGAAGGGAGGGCAGAGTTTTGGGAGAAAAAGAGGAATCAAGATATAGCTTGCATAGGTACAAATTCCCTTTGATGAATGTAATAATTATGTGTATTTAAATTGTACCAATAAAACTAATGTCTATATTAAAATTTATAGCTCTAAAAACTGTTAGCAGTTAACAGCCATAAAAAGGAAAATACTATCAAAAAAGAAAATCTAAAATATATATTTCTTTAGCAAAGATGAGAGGGATTCTGGAATGACTTTAAAAGTCTTCAGACTTTATCTACCTGAACTTTGAAGTTCAGCTTACAAATCTTACATTGTCTGCTTTTCTGAGACAGGACTTAACATCATGGAGCCCCAAAACATTAGGGTTTGGGCTGATTTTTCAAAATTACTCTCTACTAGATATGCTCTGAAAGCAGTTGTCAAATCAAATAAAACTGCATCAGCTACAAGCTACTGAGAACAAAAAGACAAACTTAAAAAATAAAATGATTGACCTGGCTTGACGTTACTGTAGAGGAAAGCTGCACGCGTCACTCATACTACTGCACAAGTCCTCTGAGACTAGATAAGACATAGAGGAGCAGAAAGCAAAATAAAACTTCGATCCAGAAAATGAATGTTAACAACAAGGAAGGAAATAAAACTCAGTGGAAAACAAAAAGCAGGCACAGCACAGGAGCAAATTCCAGATTCATTTTTCTATAGTAGAAAATGCAATTATTCATTTCCTTTGCCTTTCAAGTGGATCACCTTAAGGCCATGCTGGTTCATAGAAGCAAGCCATAAAGCATAGGAGAACAACAAGAGCATTTGATGGGGAAAGAATCAATGAAGACAAGCTGGTTTAACTTTGAAGAATTATTAACCCCTAGAAAAGTCAAAATGCTTAAGAAACAAGGAGATGTAAGTCAATGAGGAAAGTATGAAAGATTTATTTTAAACCCAGTTGACACTCCAGTTTACCTAGTCAAGAACTAAGACAATAGTTTGAAACATCTTGGGAACTTTTCTATGAAGTATGGTAAAACAAGAAGAGAAGGGGCTTGTCAGTCCTGTAGGTATTCACATACTTGTGACTTCCTAATTACCAAAGGCATTCTTAAAAAAAAACTGATGATCTTTTTCATTGCTGCTAAAAAAATTAATATCACTTCAAAAGTCATACAGACTCTGATTAACATTGGAAAAACAATCTTTTCTGATGAGTGGAGTCAGAATTTGCTTTCAATAATATCCTTCATGAGACTTGATCGCTGGTGCTTAGAAACAAAGCCTCTGGCCATTTTCAATATATTCCTAGTAAGCTTTTAAATAATTTCATCACAATAAATATCCACCCAAATCATAACTTTATGTTTATCTCAAAGTATATTATATGATATTAAACTTACTATCTTTCTGAAACATAAATAGATAAAAATGCAAAAAATATAGACAGTATCCTCGCTATACAGAAGGTATTTTTTCCAACTTGCACATTTCTTAAGGCATTTATTACTTTCTCTGGAGCAATAAGAGATGTATATTCTAAATCTATATGTAAGTTTGGAGAAACTTTCTATATTCCTCAAGTTTTCACTTGTCACTTCCAAACATTTGTTCCATCATCTCTTCTGAGCCTCGTGGAATTCTATCATCCTCTGCACTCTGATACTTACTATATAATCTACTAACGACCTCCTGACTCCCTTCACTTGGGCAGATGCATTGCTTGCATTCTTATCTACCTGAACTTCTGCATCATCTTGAACCATATTACTTTGCTCATGAGTCATCCATGTGATACCCTCATCATCCTCTTGAACAGAAAGTTTACCTCCAGTAAATTTAAGTCACATCTTTCTATGCCCATGACTTAGGGCTTTGTCATTTGATACAGACTATTTTACCTCAGAAACAATAAACTTATACATCCCTCTCTAAATAAAATTCCACATTCTCTTGGCTTCCCTAACCCTGAATATTCTCTTCAGATTCCTTCTAATAATTTTCTCCAGTCCTATGATAAAACTTTTTATGAAGTCGTTTTTCATTTCGAACTTACAAATTTTAGTACTTTTATTGACTGTCAGTAGATGATTTGTATTTCTAATTCAAAGACAGTAAGAAATTAACTAAATGAAAAAAGTCATAATTGTTTCCCCTGAAATTAAAATACATAGTTTCTCTTAACATTTTTATGTTCTGAATTTTTATTTTGCCTCTATATTTTGTTTGATAAATTGCTATTCAGAGAGCAGTCACATCTTTATTGTCCTGAGTCCACTGTCCCATCCAACAAGAGTCAATATTTCTTCCTTGTGTCTCCAAAACACCTATTTCTTGCTTTTTTTTTTATATATCTTCTGGCTTGCTGCAATGGTATTACTCAGTTAACTGAACTATCATTCAGACACTAAAATTGTCATACACATATGTATTAATTGTGCATATATGTTGTACATATCAATATATATGAATATGTGTGTAAATATGTTTTTCTTCATTAATGAACAATTAAATTATATCTAGTTAATTGAAAGTGTGAATTTGTTCTTCCTGTTTCTTAAGTTCTTATCCAAAAAATATGTGTATTTTTAATAGCAGTTTTTTTCAGTACAGTTTAATATTTACAGGAAAACTGAAAAAAGAGCAATTCAAATAAACAAAACACATAATTTAATTTATCATCAATACTTTATTTTAATATCTTCTTTTTAGAACGAACATTAATATATTGCTATTAATCACAGTAAGTCCTCAACTTAGGAATCAGTTTTGTTCCAGAGCATTTGTCAATCAGCCTCACTTGTAAGTCCAACAAAGTGAGTCTTGTATATTCCTTTAACACAAACATACAAAGTAAAGCATAAAAAAGCAAGCCTCCATATCACTCAAGTGCTCTGTCGCTGAATTACCCTACCAGCCTCCTCATCACCACTTCTTTTCCTCTTCCAGACTTGCTGGGCTCTGCTTGAGCGCTGTAGTACTGTATACTATCGCACTGAACAGTAAGCAGGCAGCAACAAAACTGTGACAATTCCCAGAAGCCAGATGAGCTACTTCTGCAATTTATTCCCATCCACATAATGCAAGGTCCAT
This sequence comes from Fukomys damarensis, assembly GCF_012274545.1. Classification (NCBI taxonomy): domain Eukaryota; kingdom Metazoa; phylum Chordata; class Mammalia; order Rodentia; family Bathyergidae; genus Fukomys; species Fukomys damarensis. Next base: position 32,806,960 of record NW_022900936.1, read on the forward strand.
TCTACCTGTGAAATTGTACAACTCAAATGTTCATAACTCAGAGATGTACTGTAATTCAGACCCTCTTAGTTTTTAGCTAATGAGCTTTTCCTTGATGTTTTAGAATTTCTTCCCAGGTACCACATTATATCTAGTTTAGTGCAGTCATGTCTCCTTGTGTCCTTTTTTGACTGTGACAGTTTTTTGGAATTAACTTATTGTTATGGCTTTAGTAGTTTTGAGAAGAAAAATTAGAATTTGAAAGTTGATGTTTTTACATGTCAGGTGAGTAGGTTGTTGGAAAGAAGATAAGAGAAGTTAAATGCCATTTTCTCACAGGATGTATAAGGTAAATCATATCACAATTGGTGTGTGACTGTCGGTGAAAATCTTGATCTCCTGGCCGAGGTGGTGTTTGTCAGTAGTTCTTCCAATGTGAAGTTACTCTCTTGTGGGATTTCCCTTTACTACGTGAAGTATATTCATAAGGTATAGCCTACATATAACAAGTGGTGAGTTATTCAATTTCTTTGAGGAAGAGTCTATGAATTATTTGAAGTTGTTCTATATAAGATATTTTATCTTCTAAGTCATGATTTATGTAAGCACTTATTCATTTCATATGGACTCAGGCACTTGCCATTTAAGTTATTGTCTATTACAAATTACCTTATTTAATTTTTCAAGTTTTTCCATTCTTGGCTTTTTAAAAATTTATTGTGTGGAAAATCAAGTAGCTGTTAAGAGTGTGGACTGTGAAGCCCGGCTGCTCAGATTAGTTGATGTCGTTTTACTATTTGTGCTGCTGGAGATTGAAACCAGAGCCATGCACATACTAGCCAGTGCTCTATCCCTGAATTACCTGGCCAGCCTCCATCTCTGCTTATCGAAGTCTCTTTCAACTCATATCCTGTGTTCATTTTAAGCTCTTGCATTTTGTGCATCTCTTGGTTGATACTTTTCTTTATTTTATTTAATTTTTTGATTGAAGTTGTATTGCACATTTTTTTGCAATACAATATATTCTAGGCTCATTTTTTAATTTTTATTACTGCATTTGTGCAGAACATAGTGATCATATTCATTGTAGGCAATTGGTGCATATCCATAACATGACTTAATTCATTTTACTTCCCCTTTCCTTCCCTTCCTTCCATCTCATGGTCTCAGAATCAGCCATTTGTCCAAAGAGCTCCCTTACTTTTATTGGAGAAGGACATAATAGAACAAGTTTGGGGTGCTAAGTATGGTTATACCTATGTTTTCTTCCCTTGAGAACTCCATAACTGACAAAGGAAGAAAATATGTGTCTATACTAAGGATTATATATTCATTCATATATATGTATAATTTTGTATATTGAATGATCATTTGTGTCTGTATGCAGATAACCATGAATCCTCATCAATGAATCTGACACTACTCAGTAACCACATGTATCATCCCAGCCTACTTCCTTTGTTTATCTGTAAACCTACCAGTCTAAACTGAGAAAGCTGTCTTCCAAAACATGCCTTCAAGTTACTTGAATTTTCTCTCCCTATAAAAGTCGATAAGTATCACAATTATAATCACTGTTTCTGAGGGAAACAAATTCATCTTTTAGAGGATGTGGCTTATATGCACTTTCTAGTTTTTTATTCACAGACTTTACTTATCACAGATGAATATTTTTATGGATAATAATAATTTTATGCATCGCCCAAGAACAGACTTTGGTATACAGAATACTCTGAATGTAGTATAAATTGACTGCCCTATTTGAGAATTTGTTTAGATTCTGGACATAAGACTTCCATGTGTGCATGTTCTAAGACTGAGGCTTCATGATTCTTTCATTTTCATAGTAGTCCACACTCATCTTTTAACAGTTTCTTTAAATTACCTTTTAAATGTCCTACTGTTTACTATTCCAGGTAAGCCAAACTCAGTCACTATTCTTTTTTTTAATTAATTTTATTGGTACCTTTTAGGTATACATTATGACCACATTCATTGTTGGAAATGTGTACCTGATATGCAACTATCACCTGAGATTTTGAGGAGGCAGTTTGGCAACTTGGCAAATCCAAGAGACTTTCAGACTCCAGATTTGCAGTGTTTTCTTTTCCCCCTTGGGGCCAAAGAGTGGTAGTGGAAATGATTTCTCTTAAGTTCTGATTGCATTTTTGGAAGTGAAACAAAATATTTTCATATAATTTGAAGAAAGTGCTTAGGCTAAATAGGCTTCCCTTATTAATCCAAGTAATCAGCTTCTTTTGAGGAGAAAACTCCATCTGAAAATTGTCATGAATTTAATTGTGTGGGCTCACTCTTTGGTTATCCCTCCAGCCTAAAAATTAGGTCATAGTTTATTAATTTTTTATGTAACAGTACTATGAAAATATGAGGCCACGGTAAGAAACAATAACAAAATGAAGGTTAGCTAAAAGAAATAGACTGAGGACTGCTAAAAAAGCTGTTTTAAATAGCAAAAAGGGATACCTCCTTCCAGCTTTGAGGTAATGATTGCCATGTATTGTTATATATAGCCTCTCGAGTGATGTGTGTATTTGTGTGGATTATAAAAATTAAAGTTTATAGTCATAACCTATGACTATAAAAATAAAATACATAAAACTATATGTCAAGCAGTAAATGTAACAAAGCAATAGTGTATTAAGAGGCTTAGAGCAACTCTCATAATTAGCATTAAAGAACAAACTGAAACTAAGTTCATCATGTTTTATTGTCTAGAACACTATTAATATAGAACACCTTGCTCCATCGGAGTTTTGGAGAGGTGAACAGTTTCTGCATATTTTATCTATGAACTACTTAGTAGTACTTATAATTATAGCAAGCAGCAACCATATTGACACTATGGGAAAAGAAAAAAAAATGAGAAAATGACAAAATGGAAATAATGTATTTGTAAATAAGGAAGGGAGGAGGGGATGAAGGGAGGGTATGGATAAGGGGAAAAAATGAGAACTGAGACTTGTCATGAAAAGGTACAAGATCCCAATAATGAATGTAATTGTACTGTATACCTAAAATGTACCAATAAATTCAATGAGGAAAAAAATGAGAAAATAACATCTAAAAAAAGATATTTTCCTATTCTAGCAATATTATTATGGAAAAATTGTGCTAAATATCTTGACTACACATATCAAATTGAAAGTGGCAAATCAGGTACTTAATTGTTCTATATTGTTTTGTTTGTTTGTTTGTCTGCTTGATTGATACCAGGGATCTAACTCGGGATCTTCCACTTGTGAGGCAGGAGGTGGCTCCACTGAGCTAAATCCCCAGCCTTAATTGTTCTTATTGAAAATGAAGTAGAGGATTACATTTATTGATAATAGATTCTGTTTTAGGTGCATGAAAAACTATTTTATTGTTAGAAACAGAATCATCCCTTATTCTTTCTAAAAGTAGCAGAAAAATGCTTGAATTGGGACAATATCTTGTAAATATTTATTTAGAAACAGCTTGATATGATTAAGTCAGTGTTTCTCTGTGAGGGCACCTCCATCTATTATGTCCAAATAGTGCTTTAGGAAGCTGAATATGGATTTTCACTGGACAAACTTTATGATTGACTAATGGTTCTTACTGATCAGTAATTGATCAAATGATCCTTCCAAATGCACACCAACAAAGCATTTTGGTGTAGCAGACACAATTTACAGAGCTTATCATTGTTCAGAGTTATGTTCCTTTGCCTTAAATTCTGGCCTGATCCACTTCAGCGTCTGAGAAAAAGATTGATATTATCGAAATGACACTTTTAGGAGATGGTTCTTGGTGCTTCTGGGTGTAATAGTTTACAGAAGGCAGAAGCTGGTGCTGGACAGATTAGAAAGGAAACGCTTTACAGACATTTGGATTCAGTCTGAGTTTGCTTGGAAGAGAGTTCTTGTTTATGGCTAAAGCAATGCAGAACAATGACAGTTCTGTGAAAAACTGCAGAGAAAGCTGTAGCTTGACTTGGAGATACTCTGTAAATCAAAGGACACAGAATAATATTTACTTGCTTTCTTCTATGTAGAAATATTGAGTTTGGCAAAAGTTTTAAAGAATAATTAAGTTAATCTTTTGAATTAAAGAATAACAGTATTTTCTAAAATAGTAACTGGTACAGGATACAGAGATACTTTATGTATAAGACACCTAATGGGATATGTGTGTGAGCGCATTGTCCAGTAATTACAATTAAAAACCAATGCCAAAGTGAGGACAAACATCTTGAAGGGCCCTCATTACAAAGGTTCTTCCAGTAGTTACAACAAAACTCTTGCTTTTTTAAAAAAATAATAATACAAATACACCTTTCATTGGATATATCTATAAGTATTTTCAGAAGAAATAAAAAGTGAATGTTTAAAGGGTGGTTAATTATGAGATTGCTGATACCAGCTAAATTGTATTATTTCTTCCCCTTATCTGGGTGTATTTTTTTCTACCCAAAGTCAAATGAAAGAGGGTCCAAGGACATCTCTTGCAGAAATTTTAAAGGCTTGTATGGAGCAGTGAAGAAAGTAGGATTGGAAAATAAAATAGTGATAGCCTAGTTAAATGCAAATTTCAGGAAGATAATTTAACTTTTGTTTACAGTCATTCTTTGTGAAATATTTGCATCAAACTTACAATTTAGTTCTTCATCTGCAATTGAAATTTAACTGAACATCCTGTAATTTTATTAGCTAAATAGGGAAATTTGGGTGATAGGTATTTTCTTTCCTGGTTTTGTAGGTGGTAAGTAAAAACATCTTCAGTTTTATTCTGATACAGACTTCTGCAACAAGCATGATGAGGAAATTTCTTAGAAATGATTTCTGGGAGGTTAAGAGAACAATTATTAAAATACCTCAATAAATAATTCAATATGCTTGAGATATTTATTTATTTTTTATTTTTATTTTTAATTTTTTTTTAGTTTTGTTTTGTTTTGTTTGTGAGACAGGGTCTCACTATGTAGTTGAGACTGACCTGGAACTCACTATGTGGCCAAGGTTGATTTTGAACTCCCAGTGATCCTCCTGCCTCAGACTCCCGAATGCTGGGATTACAGATGTATGCTACCACGCCGGTTGTGTTTGAGATTTTTCTTATAAGCTGCATTGTCTTGCCATGAAAAACTGAATGGCAGACTGAGCTCAGTGTTGCTGCCACCTGCCTCACAAGTGCAAGGTCCTAAATTTGATCTCTCATACAAACAAACAAACAAAACTGGATGGCCAAAAACAACAACAACAACAACAACAACAACAACAACAACAACAACAAACCCAAGAGATTCCTAAAGGTGAATCTCAGAAAAGGAATTCTCAAACACCGTGCACAAAATAGTCATCTAGGCATTTTAATGTAAAAATTTTACAAGATCCAGAACCTAGACTCTAGGCTGATTTTTTAAATTCTACACTTCTAATAAGCTCTGTGCTAATGCTAAGGCTGGTGTGCCTGTTATCTTCAGGAAGCAGTGAAACTAAGCATTATCCAAGTTGAGCTAGTCCAGAGGGTGACTGAAAATCTTAGCTTTGTGCACTCGTTCGTGCCATGATCTCAGGTGTCTTTTGCTAATTTAGAAGTATTAAGGTAAGTTTAATCAAGCTCATGAAACTAGTATGAGTCTGGATTGCTGTCCTACAGGTGATACTCTCAGTATAGTAAGTCCCCAACTTATGAACGAGTTTGATTCCAGGACATTTGTAAATCATATTCGTTCCAAGTCCCACAAAGGTGAGCCTTGTACAGCTTTGGCACACATATACAATGTAAAACAAAACACACACACATACACAAAATGCAGTAAGTTCCTGACTATACTGTACTACTGTTCGTTTTTGCACTGTACATTAATCACACAGCAGCACAACGTGAGTTACTTTCATGATTTGTTTGCATCTGCAAATGTTTGCAATAGGAGGTCCATTCCTCTCTGTGAAATTTCACAGCTCAAATGTTTGTAAGTTGGCAACATAATGATTAAATTGAAAAGCTAGCATAGTATGTGTCATATTTTACTCAACACCCCCAACATAATTTCTCTCAAAGTAAAAGCCGGGATCTTTCTGAAGGCATCTGAGGTGCTGTATGACTGGCCTCTTCTTTTCCAACCAGATCTCTGTTCTTCCTCACTGTTAATGGTTAATACTAATTTTTAATCAAAAGAGGTACACTACAGATGTAACCAGTATATCCATCTCCCAAAATATTTACTCATTTCTTATCTATGTACTGGATAGTAGCTACCAATATTTTCTATACATATCATTTAAACATGAGTATATCATTTCAGATTAATGACTGACTAAAGACTAGCAGTCTACATTTTAATGTTCACTAATATACTACAATATATCTGTTTTCCAAGACCTGAGTGGATACCTAGAACGTAGGTAGTAACAGATCCTATATATAGTATTTTTCTATACATATATATTTATGATGCATTTTAATTAAAAATTAGGAATAATAAGAAATAAACAACAAAAATAAAAAGGTATAGTTATCACAATATGCTAAATAAAAGTTATGTGAATGGTATGCTTCTCTTCTACATATAATATCTTACTGTACTTTCATCTTTTGCTTTAAAATGATATATGGCATCTCTTTGGCAATTTTGGATTGTTAACATAAATTCTGTTGTGGTTTGGCACAACTTTTAAATTCAAAAATGTTAACACTCACATAGGCACTGTAATATCACCAAATTGGATCTGATAACTAAGGTGACTAAATTATTAATGGTTGGGTTTCTATATAGCAAAAATAGGAGGGGCAATTGAATGACTAATATTATAGGTGGACTATGCAAGATATTGTCACATTACTGAGTGGTGTAAAAAATAAAATTTATGAATTATTTATTTATGGAAATTTTCCCTTCTTATTTTATAACATAGTTTATGACTAGTAAATAATCCTACAGAGAGCAAAACCATGCAAAAAAAGTAATTACTGTATATGTTTTTATTTATTTATGTATTTATTTATTATTTTATTGGTACCAGGGATGGAACTTAGGCTCTTGTGTTTGCAAGGAAGGTGGCAGAACCACTGATCCAAACCACCAGCCCTGTACATGTTTTTTAAATTTATCAGAGCCGATTTTTTTCATTAAGTTTATTGGTATATTTTAGGTACACAGTATAATGACATTCATCACTGGAAATTTGTACTTTTACATAATCCATCTTGGTTCTTATTTTCCCCCAATCCCCTACTGTCCCTTAAACACCTCCAACCCTCCCTATTTGCAGACTTTGTCTCTATTTTCTCATATTAATTCCATTCCCTTTTTTCCTTTCCCCAACCCCTCCCACTCCCTCTCCCCTTTTGACCTTTTCTTCCTATTTAACCTTATCAATTATACATTTTGATCCTTACTTACACTTTTAATTTTTCACACCAAAGACACTATTCAGTATTTACACATGTGTCCTATTTATTTCACTTAAGAGTATGGCCTCGATATGCATCCATTTAGCCATAAATGTCTCTAGTTTATCATTCTTTAGAACCAAGATATGTTATGTAAACATATAAGTTCCCAGTGATGAAAGTCATCATACTGTATACCTAAAAATGCACCAATAAGCTTGATGAATTAAAAAAATGTAAGGTGAATGCAGCCACCAAGGGCCATCTAAAAGATAGCAGGCTTATGAGAAAATGAAAAAAATGGGGGGGGAGTATTTGTAAATAGGGAGGGGTGAGTGGGGTTGAAGGGAGGACAGGGGAATGGGGAAAAAAATAAGAACCAAGATAGACTACATAAGGGTACAAATTTCCAATGACGGATGTCATTATATTGTATCCCTTAAATGTACCAATAAAATCAATCAAAAAAATGATTAGAGCATCTTCCCAGCCAGTTCACTCACCATATATGGCACTATGCATCTTCTGGCCCTTATTCAAAGTCTAAATGATCAGAAAAGGTAAATATTTTTAATCAATTTAACACATCAACAAAGTCACTGTAGTGCATCTAAAGACATGAAGAAGGACTTCAGAACTTTTACAGAAAGTTACAAGAATGACAAGATTGGTGTGATCAAGGGACAGTATTTTCAGGAGGATTAACACAATGTGTCATTCAGTGTTGTAATTGTTTTGCTTAATATAAGTGCTTACTGAAAATTTTAATCACACTTTGTAGTTAGTCTGTGGACAATTGCTGTAAATTCTAACTCAAAACCTCATACTTTTAAGACACATTTCTACTTCTATTTCCGTATTTAAGATCTTACTTCCTATAATGAGATATAAACTGATAATCTGATTGGTTTATTAATTTGCCTTCTCAAAATTCTGTGTGTATGTGTACATGTACATATGTGGACCTATGCATATACATGTCTATTTGTGTGTGAGGAGGGGAGAGAGGGAAAAATGGAGCGGGGAGAAGGAGAGAGAGAGAACACAAATATTGTCTCTGTGGTCATGTATGATATATTTCCAAAGGTGGTAGATCCTTCTATCTCTCATCTCTAGAGCTCCAGAATGGCTACCATTCCTGAAATATCAAAATCTTATGAGAAACTATGAAAACACAATAAAGATTATAGAAATCACACTTCACTCCTTTGTCTTCTTGTTTAGCCATGAGCATCAGTACAGTTCCAGCTACAGCTCTGGACCCAGTGTCTGAAGAGAGAATGTCTTTCTTCCATTCTTTTAGATGAACTCTCTCTACATCAACATTATACTATATATGATGGTAATATTCTAGAATTTGTGTAGCTGTACCAGTTGGATTTTATAGCAAGAATACAAGAATTATGGTAAGAATTTTTAATATTAGGGAGTTAAAAACTAATGATGCGTGAAGGCCAATCACAGCTGATGGACAGAATACATTTTAAAAAGCTGTCTTCATAGCATCACATATTCATTTGCTAAGCATGCACATATATGTTTAATTTCATATATAAAATTAATATTTACCCCCATATACATTTGGACATAACTCAATGAATGCAATACCATCCTTGTTAGAGTTCATTTCATTCCAACTTCCTGTGGCAGAGGTATATTTTAGCTAAATAGTCATCAGCATTACATCATGAAAGGCTACTAGCATCTTTGAATATTAACCACAGAAGGTAATAATGCATAGTTGCCTACCCAAAGTAATGGGATGGATGATTTTGCAAAGTCTGGAGGGTTAGTAAAAGAATCAGAAAGGGAAGCCAAAGGACAAAGAGTTTCGAGAACCTCATGTGATGCCTCTCCACACATGTAAAAAGCCGTATTTCATCATTTTCTGAAATTCCACACTGCTATGTACATCTTTTTCTTCTGTCTGGAGTGCTTTTAGAGAGAGTAAATATTCTGGGTGTTAGTGCTGTAACATCTTCAGCCACAGGAAGCCTGGGTGATGTGTTTTGTCATCATATAGTATTCTGTAGGATTGATAAAGGCCTGCTGGAACTATCCAAAAATGGGTTTTTGCTTCTGGATCAAGTCACCTAGGTCAGCAGACACAATGATTTCAGCTCTTTTGTGAATTCCAAAACTAACATAAAAATGTACCACCTCTCCTCTCAAGGCCTTCCTCTTAGAGCCTTATTTCTCCCCAGTGACAGACTAAGACCAAAAATGAGTGTTTTTTGTTCATATGAACGACTTCAGGAATGTAGCAAAAACATTGTTCCATTGCAACCACACTATATTGGTAGGGAAAAGAGTGCTACAACTACAGAAAAGCTACACATATAAAATATTAAACCAGTCTCTATGTAAAGAGGTTTTTATAAGTTAACTCTGAGTTGGAGAGTAGGGGAGAATTGGACCTAAAAGGCACACAGAAAATCGTAAACATCGGAGAAGTATCTCTTTGTATTCATACAGGTCCCATATGCTTAGGAAACTGGAATAGAAGACACTGCCTAAAGATGGATGTGCAAAAGGTTGTGGATCTAAAAACATGTCAGTGACTAAGTGTGGAAATAAGCTACAGAAATGAGCCACCTGACTGGTCTACGAGAAGAGAAACCTCTGGCTAGAAATCTGACACACAACGACTACACTTTTTCTGATAAAGGGTTTACGTTTTAAGTACATCCGAGGAAAAGAGCTCCAAGCTCAGCTTCGCATATTTTTGGCCCCCATTTTTACTACTAGGGCAGATGTGTTAGTTGCATGCAGGTGAAACTAGGCTGCACCTGGTCTCAGCTATATTAAATGCGTCTTGCTTTCTGCTCTGGAATTTGTCCATTTGGGACACCTGTGAAAACCTACTTGCACATTCTGATTCATTCATAAGCCTGAAAATTCAAGAGAATTGTCAACATTAGGGGAAATCACTGGCCAAGTATGAGGAAAAGCTGGTGGATAAATACTTTTTTCATGCTTTTTACAAGTAAATTTGCCAGATTTAGCAAATAAAAATACTAGACATCCTGTTAACATTGAACTTCAGATGAAAATAAAATTTCACTACAAACATAGCCATGCTATATTCGGAGCATGTATTAAACTTGTTTAGCTGAAGGTCAAACTTAAATATTTATTCTGTATTTTATTTTCCAGCCATGCTAGAGAGAACAATTCTATAGCACATTTTAACTGGCTTCTCACTTTGTATCTCCAATAAATTTAAGTCCCAATGGTCCATGGAATTAAGCTCCTTAATAACACATATTTAAGTGGTTTCTAATATCTTCTGTTTTCTTTTCTAATGAAACAAGGAATAGTTATTTCTGCACATCATAGATACATTGGTCATATATTAATAATTCCTGGACTGATGGAAGCTGTCAATTGGAATACTATGTATTATAAGCTGTCTCACACAAACTTGAATACAGCTATACAAGTTTCATTTAACTTGTAGTTACCTACCCTTTGAAATATTCTATAGGGTGTTTCTTTTTTTTTTTTTCTCATTGAGTTTATTGGTACATTTTAGGTGTACAGTACAATTGCATTCATTACTGGGATCTTGTACCTTTACATGACAGGTCTTGGTTATCCCTTATCCCTGCCCTCCCTTCATCCCCTCCTCCCTTCCCTATTTACAAATACGTTAATTTCTCATTCCTTATGGCTGAATAGTATTCCATTTTATAGAAAAAACACACCTTCTTTATCCAGTCTCCAACTGATGGGCAAATGGGCTGTTTAATGATGGTCAATTTCATATATCTTTTCCTAGGAATAAATTCTCAAAATAAAGTTACAACACAAAACTTGTTCAGGAATATCATAAAACGTTCCATAGAAAAGCCACCCTATTAGATTCATTCATAGGAAAATGGATACATAGTGAGGATATACTCCTAAGTGAAATAAATAAGTCACACATGTGTAAAGACTGAATAGTTTCTCTGGTGTGAAAAACTATGATGGTACATAAGATTCTAATGATATAATTGACTGTGAAATAGGAAGAAAAGGGCTAAAGGGGAATTGGGTAGGGTAGGGGAAAGGTAATAAGGGAAAGGAAAAAAATAGAAAATGACAAAAAATGGAAATAAAGCATTTGTAAATGGTGAGGGGAGGAGGGGGTGAAGGGAGGGCAGGGACAGGGGGAAAAAAATGAGAACCTAGACCTGTTATGTAAAGGTACAATATCCCAATAATGAACGTAATTGTACTGTATACCTTAAATTTACCAACAAACTCAATTTAAAAAACTAAAGAAAGAAAAGCCACCCTAAGGGTGAAATTGTGGAACAAAGCCATTCATTGCATATTTGAAATCAATATCCCTAGGTGATAGGAAGGGGATAAGTAGTAATGACTAGAATGCTAGAATATTAGAACTATTAATAGTTTTGTATATGGCAAGAGGTAGTTGTGAAAAGGGAGATAGAGTTACTCAATATTTCCTTTTTGTTCATGAATTTGTAAGTCTTGAAAATGAAAAAAAAATATGCACCATTCTCTTTCACATATATCTATACCTATCTCTACATATTTCACATATATCTATATGTCTATATATAGATATATATGAGAATGATGTAACAGATATTTATGTCTTTATAATGATTTTTGTTGTAGCTATTTATGACCTCAGTTTATAATATCGATAGAAGAACAAATGTCCATCATTTTTTTCACTGGTCAGCAATGTCACCTCTGTTGTATATTGAGTTTGTAGATGTGTAGGAATTTTTCCAAGGTTTTTAATCTTTTATTTTTGCTTTTTTTCTAAACTATCATGTGATGCTTTAAAAGTGATGTTTGATATTCCTTTTAAAATCTCTGTATTTGACTATGATCACAATGAATGCATAAATCAGTTTGGGATGTATTTTATCTGCATGATATTTTATTTTGCAATTCACAAGTATGTTGTGTTTTTCTAATTGATTAGATCTTTTGAAATAATTCTCAATATTTAATTTTTTTCATAGAGGATTCATATAGATTGTGAGATTTTCTTTCCAGGAAATTTCCAGTTTTCATAATATCATAGGTAATACCTCTCAAAATTACATTGCTAGTAGGTAAGCAATAATTATATATATATATTAATTTTATACTTATATTTTGTAATATTAATTATTATTATTTTATATCTGCAGATACTTTAATTTTCTGTGAACATGATCATACCATCTGCAAACAATGAATTTTATTTATTACCCTATATTTTAATCTGTTTTATTCTTGTTTATTTTAGTGCCTAAAATCCACACATCCAGCAATGAGCTGAATAGAAGTCTTGGGTGTAGGTATCCTTGCCATGTTCCTGTCTTTCATTGATATATCACCATATACTATTTGTTATACCTATTACTTAGTGAATGATATTTTCTTCTAAGTTCTTGAGAACTTTTAATTTCAAATATGTTGAATTTTATTCTTTTCATTTGTAAATGCGATCATTAGACAGTCTTTATCTGCTAGTTTACTGGATTACTGAGATTTTTCTAACTTAAATAACACTATAGTCAATTATGCTGAAATAGGAAACATTTTAGAATCTAACACCTGATGGAGTTAGGGCTGCTGTAATAGAAATATAATACCTTATCGACAGCATACATTTATGTCACGCAGATCTGGTGGCTGAGAAAGAATACATTTGGTGTCTCTTTTATTTCTCATATATTATGCTTTCTCCCAATATCTTCACATAAAGATTGGAAGAACAAACTCACGGGGTTGTTTCAGCAGGGAACAAATCCCATTGACTCTGGCTCCATGGTCTAAAAAACCTCCCAAGAACTAAACTTGTAGCACCATCACATGGGGAAATATTTCAACATATGAATCTTGGGAGGACACATATCTTTAGAACATAGCATCAAATATATCCAAATTGAAAGAAGGATAAAATGCAACTGTAATAAAAATTACAATTAGAAATGCTGGAAACTGTTTATAGAAGGAATGTGAGAATAAAAAATGACCCAGAAAATCTGTTTTTATTGAAAATAAAAATTATTTGACAAATAATTCATGACTCTACTTCCTACAAAAAATAACTATCCATGAGGTCATGTGAAGATGTCCTCTGCATTTTGAAGAGATTTTGTGTGCACTTGCAAAACATTGTGTAATTAAAATGAGAAAGGCGGAAGAATTAACTTTCCACTAGTTACCCTCAGTGTATATTTTCCCTTCTTTCCAGTTTTCTAAGACATTCTCCCAGGTGAATGATCCTATTCTTATGATGCACTTTGATGGAAAATATAAACTAACATGTACATTGCTTTGAATTATTTTATAAAAATCCATTCAATTATCTAAAACAATTTGACTTAATTTTTAAGTAATTGACTTTGACTTTTCCCCTTCATAAATTAGTTCTATAAATTAGAACTATGCAATGTGTATCCCTCTTCTTAGATGTTACTGCTAAACTGTATAATAAAAACGTCTACTTTGCATAGACTGTTTTTATTCTCTCACCACTGTATTTCAGGAGTTGGCTATATTACTTGTCATTGATGTATGGCACTCTACAGTGTATTGCCACAACATCTTTAAAGTTTTCATAAATATAATTAATTA
>NW_022900936.1:32820990-32881083 GCF_012274545.1 Fukomys damarensis
TTATATATATATATATATATACATATATATAATATATATATGGGATACCGATGCTATCCACCATTGTATAATGCTACAGAATGGTTGCATTGCCTTAAATATCCTTCATACTCAACCAATTCATCTCCTCCTCTTTTTTTTTCCTCATTAAGTTTATTGGTACTTCTTTGGCATACAATACAGTTACATTCATCTTTGGAATCTTCTACCATTACATGACGTATCTTGGTTCTTATTTTTTTCCCAATTCCCCTGCTCTCCCTTCATCCCCTCTACCCTTACCTATTTACAAAAACTTTGTTTCCATTTTTCACTCTTCTCATATTTTTTCTTTTCCCTTCTTTATAGAAGCATAGTTTGTAATAGCTAAAATTTGAAACAGCCCAATTGCCCATCAACTGGAGACTGGATAAAGAAAATGTGATTTTTCTACAAAATGGAGTACTATTCAGCCATAAAGCATGAGAAACTGGAGTTATTCATAGCTAAATTGATTTACATGTGTAAATACTGAATACTTTCTCTGGTGTGAAAAACTAAAAGTGTAAATAAGATTCAAATTGCATAGTCTACTCCTCTCTTTAAGCCTCAGAAACCAATGATTCTTTTACTAGCACTGTATTTGTGCATTTCCCAGAAAGTTCCATAGCTGAAGTTGTGGAATATGCATGTACTCTAGATTAAGTTCTGCCACTTAATAATATCCAGGTTAATATTCAGGTCTCCCCATCTTTTGGTAACACATACATTTTTAGTACTGTATTTTGTTGTCTAGATATTCCACTATGTATATTTGAAAAATACCCTAATTACTTTCAAGTTTTCACAACTATGAATAAGGCTATATAAAAAAAATTATGTTTGAATTTTGCTTGCGAAAAGGTTTACAATTCATTTCAATAATGTCAAGAAGCACAATTGGATGATATATGCATGCTTAGTTTTTCAATAATTGGCCAAACTATGTTCTATTATGCTATTTTATGTTTCCACCGTATTTAGGGAGAATTTTTATTGCTCCATTTCTCCATTAGTATTTAGCGCTGTAGTTTTGGATTTGGCCATTCCAAGAGGTGTGTGGTGGTGTCTCACTGTTGTTTTAGCTTACAGCTCCCTGATTACATATGGTATTGAATAGTGACATTTTTCATATGTCCTTGCATTTATCTTTTACAATATGTTTGTCAATATTTGATCCCATTTAATGGTATAGTTTTGTTAATTTTATTGAGAATTATAAGTTATTGTTAGTATACAACAATGCATCAAAACATGTATTCATAGTGAATGGTTTAAATCAAACT
This sequence comes from Fukomys damarensis, assembly GCF_012274545.1. Taxonomy (NCBI): domain Eukaryota; kingdom Metazoa; phylum Chordata; class Mammalia; order Rodentia; family Bathyergidae; genus Fukomys; species Fukomys damarensis. The sequence continues at coordinate 32,822,295 of NW_022900936.1, forward strand.
AACATAATTGCCTTGCATACTTGTCATTTATTTATTCCAAAAATACTTAAAATCAGCTCATTTAGCAATTTTTAATCAACAGGTCCCCAGCACCACACTTCCATACCCCTTGGTAACCACCATTCTACTCTCAGCTTTTGAAAGTTCAGAATTTCCAGATTAAAGTGTGATTATGCTGCATTCATTTTCCAGTGCTTGGCTTATATCACTTAGCTTAATAAACTCTTTCAAGTTTATCTATGCTACCACACAGGACAGGATCCTTCTTTTAAAAAGAGGAATGGAATTTCATTGTGTGTACGGACCACGATTCTTCATCCATTGTCCATGTATGGACACTAGGATTAATTTTATGCTTCACTCATTGTAAATAAGATTACAATGAACATAGAAGTACAGTTATTGCCTCATATACTTATTTAATTTTTTCTGAGTATATATTTAGGAGTAGTATTGTTAAATGACAGTAATTCCATTAAATTTTTAGAGGAATTTTCATACTGCTTGCCACAGTGGCTGTATAAATTTATACTCACACAAGTACACAAGTGCTGCTTTTATTTATATACACTCAGCAATAACTGTTATTTCTTACTATTTTAAAATGTCCATTTTTAACAGGCAAAAAATAGTATTTCTCTGTAGTTTTTAACTTTCATTTCCCTGATGATTGTTAATGTTAACACTTTTCCATATATGACTGAAGTACTTTTATATAATATTTAGAAAAATGTGCACAGATCCTTTGCCTATTTATCAATCATTTGTTTTCTTGCTATTGAGTTATTACCTACATATTTTTTTGTATCAACCACTTGTCAGATGTTTTGTTTACAAATATTTTATCCCTTTCTGTATGATGTCTCTTGACTCTATTGATTATTTTCTTTGCCATGCAGAGATAGTTTGATGCAATCTTATTTATCTATTTTTGCTTTTGTTACCTATGCTTTTGTGGTCACATATAATGGTTTATTCCCTACATCAGTACAAAATTCCCCCAGATTTTCTTTTAGTAGCTTGATGTTTTCAGCTGTTTTACTTGTGATTTGCACCCATTTGGAATGGATTGTTTTTATATACTGGGAGGTAAGGATCTAATATCATTCTTCTATATGTGGAAGTCCAGTTTTTCCAAAACTATTTATTTATTTTATTTATTAAATTTTATTTTATTTTATTTTTTTGGTACCAGGGATCAAATTCAGTACCTTGCCTCTGCAAGGCAGGCACTGGGGCCACTGAGCTGAATCCCCGGCCCCACCAAAACAGTTTTTAGTAGACGCTCTCATCTCATTGTGTGTAATTGGTGTCTTTGTCAAAAATCAATTGATTGCAAATGTGTGGATTTATATCTATACTTTACATTCTGTTTTATCAGTTTTTATGTCTCTTTTTATACTAGGGCTATGCTGTCTTATTTACTATATTTTTTGCAGTGCAATTTTGAAGTCAAATACTGCGATATATCTAGCTTTACTCTTTGTGTTCAGGATTGCTTTGGCCACATGAATCTTTGTAGTCCCATATAAATTTTAAGATTTTCATAAAAATCTTTGAAAAAATGTTATTGAAATTTTGAAAAAGATTTCATTTAATCTGTAGTTTGCTTTGCTATTTTATGACACACTTTAAATTTGTGAATATAATATATATTTCCATTTATATTTGACTTATTTAATTTCATCAAAATTTTACAATTTTCAGTGTATAAATCCTTTACCTATTTGTTTAAATTTATTTATGTGTTTTATTTCTATCTTGGTAAATAGTATTTTTTCATTTATTTTTTGACTTCTTATTTAGATATTTTATTGCTAAGCTAAAAAATGTAACTTGTTGTTTAACATTATATGTCCCACACAAAATTACTGAATTTGACATATTTTTAGATAATTGCACACATTTTTAAATGGTGCTGGTTGTTTGCTTATTGTTGAATTTATGAGTAATTATGTATTTTAGATAACATTCTTTATTACATATGTCTTCAATAAATATTTTCTCCACTCTCTCATCTTCTTATTTTAACATTTATTTTTTCTTTTTGTGTAACATAAATTCTTCAGTACAGTGAAATCCAATTTCTTTCTGTCAATGAATATTCCTTTGGTATTGTACAAAAGTCACTGCCAATCTCCATATTACATAGGCTTTCAGCAATGTTATTTTTTAGCAATTTTATAGTTTTGTATCCACCTTCATTATGAGACAACTTTTGTGAAAGTTTAGCATCTTCTTTTGGATTTATTTTTTTACATGTGAATTCAGTTCTTTGAGCAACATTTTTTTTTAAAGCCTACTATTCCTTCATTAAAGATCACTTGACTATATTCATGTGATTCTATGTCTGAGTTCTTTATTATAGTCCTTTATAATAGTCTTTATTATAATTCTTTATTATAGTTGATTTTTTTGTTCATTCATAAAAACTGTTGCATCTTCAGTAGTATAACATTACAGTAGTAAAGTCAGTCCTACAACTTTCTCTGTGTATGGGTTTGTCTACTCTGGATAATTTTTTATAAAGAACATGGCATAGAATAAGGTCTTTTATGAAAGTCTACTTTCCCTAACATCATAATTTAAAATTTTTTTCATGTTAAATCATAAGTACAGTACTTTCTTTTTCTTGGTCAAATAATTTTCTCATGCATGGATATACATTATTTGTCATTTAATTGGACATCTAGGTGTTTTTCCAATTTTGGCTATTACAGATAATTTTGCTATAGACATTCATGTATAATTGTGCAGACATTTTTCCAGTATTTCAGAATATGTGCTTATAAGTAGAACTCTTTATAATATAACCACATATTTAACATTTTCAAGAACTACAAAACTATATTGCAAAGTGGATTTACTCTTCTAAAACTTTGATCACAATATTTATAGATTCTAATTTTTTTCTATTGTTACTGATCCTTATTATTTTCCATTTTTATATCCAGTGACAATGCAAATTTGTGTCAGAGAACATGGTATTTTTCTTTCACTATTGTCTTCCTAATATAATACTTTAAATTCAAATTTTACTATGCTATAGGTCTTCCACTAGACTCACTCATTTGAGAAATTATAGGGACGTTACGCTATCTCTTTTTCTCAGATAGGCATCATAAAACACTTAAGATAACCTGATGACCTGATGTATTCAAGGCAAAAATAATTGTTTAGCTACTCAAGTCTTTTTCTATCCTTTTTTTTTTTTTTAGGATCATGCTTTTTTTACAGTTTTGAGAAATTATTTTTTATCTTTCTATATTTCTTAAATATTCTTAAAGAATGTAGAAAATATTTTATTTATCATTTTGGAATGCTTCCATGTATGTCATGATATAAGCTGTTGTATGATTCTTAATGATAAAGAAAATTAAGGATGCTTACTGAAGTTTCTTTTCGGGATTAGTATCACAGATACAGGCTTGGAGAACTTCACCAAATATTCTGCAAGATAAGTGACAAACCTTATCACCTCTGACAGCTCAATATTGCAACCCTCAAAAAGAGACTGATATCAGCTAGTCTGACACAGTAAGAATATTTTCAGTAGACTCTAGATTTAGCTAGTAATTGTGTAGATTTTATAGTCCACTGGAAATAAACATAAAAACTGGTAGTGGACTATTTTCAGTATATGATGTCCAAATATACATTTTTTATAATATACTGTATTGTAGCAACTTTCCCTTTGGAAAATGAAAGAGAAAAAAAGAACTCAATTCACCATTGGAAGGCAAAGAATTCACCATTGGAAGGAAAAATGAAAAGATAAACATAAATACCACATTTTCCAACTTATTAGAATTTGGGTCACTTGCATTACTATTCTGAATTCATCAGTTGCAATAAACTTTGACAGAGAGATTGTATAATGATATGAAGGTATTGGTAACTTGGAAAGAATATCGGAATCAAACTAAGTCCATAGATCGCATTACTGATTTGCAGAAAAACTGAGGATTCCATGAGATTTGTCACTAAGATGAACTGTAATCAAAGAAATCAGATCTATATAGTCAAATACACCCTGATGTGGAGAATGCAATAGTATACCTGTGATTTCTGCACTTCAAATCCATTAAGCAACAATCTCCTTTGCTGTAGCTTAAATTGTTCCACTAAAGTGACAGTATTGGGGAAAATAATACCTCTCTTGTGAATGAGAACATCGGTTTTCAGGAAAGCTATCTTTTAGCTTAATAATCCTAGAAGAGATGACCAATATTAGCAAGTAAAAGGGTGGTTATTCTTAAGTACTCCAGTCTGACACATGCAACAGCTGACCAATGCCCTCTAAAACTAGAAAACTTCAGATTTCTGTACATTATGAATGAAAACTGAGGGAACAAATAGATAATAATCTAGGCCTAGCACATAATAGTGGAGGGATAGGAAGGAGACCAGTGAAAAAGGGGCTTCTAGTTTTATAGCTAGTGCTTAGTTTTCTGGTCATAGATTATATCTGCATCAATACATCTTTACCATAATAACTGAAAGGTAAAAATAGCACATTCATATTTATGTAATACTAACATGAATGAACTACTGTTTGTTATATTTGGGATACACAAAAAAAAATGAAGCTCTGTTTACTGAAACCAATCCTGCATTTGGAGTCTGAAAAGGTAGAATAGACGCCTGTAAACCTCAGCAGACCACACTTGGATACAAGATGATGGACTGGACTAATAATTATTGAGTGGAACTCAAATAACGTGGCAATATTTTTTGAGTAAATATTTTTGATGTAAGGATCTGTGTTCTCAGACAAGACTCATCAGGTAGAGTGTGACATTGTGAAATACATATTCCATCTGTAGTTTTCTGACCTCAACCTCCTAAAACTCTTGCAATTGATAATGTGGTAAATGTCTTTGTAATGTCAATAGCTCATTGGCTAGTGACTTGCAGTTCCCTGAGTAGCCTAGTAGCTGAAAACTTCAAGGAGAGATGTAAAGGTTGGAACTTTGAGTGTCTGGAGCCACCAAACACTATACAGTGAAGGGTGGCTGAAAGTTTAAATTGTTCACCATTGACCCATGATTCAATCATGAATTTATTTATTTTGTTTGTTTAAAAAGCTTTTATTCATTTTGATCAGGGAAAAAGACAATCTCAATTTGTCACCAAACCATAAATTTGAATATACAGGATTCACTACTCTAGACACCACACCTACTGACAAGACAACTTTAAAACAAAAATCTCCCTTCCAATCCCTAGGATTCCATGTTGGAAAATTAACAATCTGTTGACAGCCTATACTGGTACTTGGCCATAACAAAATAAGGCCAAGGCAATGAACTTGAGAGCCCAGCTAGTACTAATATCATTGGAACAATATCTCAGGCATCACATTAGCGAGGGGGGCAGGTATTGGTACTGTATACTTAAAAAATACCAATGAACTCAGTGAAAAAAAGGAACTTATATTGGATAAGTATGAAGTCAACTATTATAATGTAAACATGTATGCCAGCCCCTAGGAACTAACATGGAGTCATGGAAACAAACTTCCCTAAATGCAACTATGTTGAATATGAAATTCAAAGTGTGTATTTAACCAGAAAGTCTTTTAAAAATCTCTATATAAAACTTTCTTTTCCACACATCAGAAAGTTGCTGAAACGGCAACTTAATCACATTAACAAACATTACACGACAAGGCCTATCATCTTCACTGTCCCTTTCTTACGTCTGAACGTGGAAATGCCTACTCAGCTCATGCACTAACTGCACCAAAGGCAAGATCAGCTAGCGTGACTTCTCCAACCTTACAGTACACAATTCTAAAACTTCTTCCTAAGAAGGCCCAAATAGAAAACACTTTTATTCAATCTGATGTTGGCTATGACACATCAATAAAAATAAAACTAAATAATGCCACCACTATCACTAATCATCTTTTGATGAAACTTTGAAAATCCAATACATCTCATAAAAATTTCTGCTGTAACTACTAAATACTCTTAAACCATAAATCTCATTAGTTTTAGTGCTGTTTGTGCATCACAATTTCTCTTTTAATCAAGAGGAAAAAGTCATGGTGTTATGATTAGCCAAAGCTTATTCTATCAGACTACCAGATAACTCTAAGGTCAAAATAACTAACTAATCACACAACACTTGCCACAGAGAGGAAAAAAGCAAAAGGAACTATCAACCAGCCCTTTCTTTTTGGCAGGTGCTGGGGCTATAACCCCAAGTTTTGTGTATATTAACCAAGTGCTGTACCACTGAGCTACACCTCCAGCCCAAAAGAATATCTTTCTTAAACAGAATACACAAAACATGTGGTCTACTAGAAAGCTTCCCCTAATCACAATACCATGACTCAAGTTTTGAAGTAGCTTGAGGTAAGAACATCATTCAAAGTTGTAGCAGAAGCCTCAGCTAAGAGAAATGAAGCCCTACAGCACAGAACATACATGCAAAAAATGGGGAAAAACAGGGTAATCGATCCTGCTGTTGACTAAAGGACCAGTTTCTTCCGATAGACCCGCACTCCCTACAAAATAAACTGCACTTTAGTCATGGCTTACTTAAAATTACATCTCCATAGAGCTGTGTAGCACCTTACGCAAAAAAAAACAACAAAAAAAAAACTAAACTCACATAAGGAGGCATTATTTGGGGTTTAACATGAAAGCATACAAATAAAACATGATTAAACACAAATTCACACAAGTGTGTCCTATTGTATATAGCTGCCTATTAGCTTTCTTTGTTTTTACTTGGCCCTTTGCTATGTGTTGTGACTCAGTTTGAATCATGGCTTTACAATGGAGTTTTCATACAAATCCAAAATAAAAGGGTCTTAACAATTTACAGTTAATGCAACATGTGGAAGTTCTGGAAGACAGTGACCTCAGAGAGAGCAGGAAGATCATCAGCCCCTCCCTCCCATCTCACCTTGTGCTTGCCTTCATAATTATAATTTTTAATATCCTTTATGATCAACCAGGAGAAAATAAAACAACAAACTATTTCAGTACTTCAATATTTTAGGAACTTAGGGCTTAGCTATGATGAATATGATGTAATTTTAAGACAAGACTTTAGGTTATTAAAAGAAAACATAAAATCAAACTTATTTATGTATTTGAACAAAAATGTCAAAGATATAAAGAAGTTACTTAGCTAATTCCATGGGCTTGACATGTAGACAAAATCCCACTATTCAAAAAACTAGTTTTACAAACCTGAGCTGCCTTTAATGTTTAAAGAAATTATGTGACTCATTTTATCATATTTAGTTATATATCCTGAAAAATAAAATCTCATGGAGCACGGCTGAATCAAAGTAAAAATTTTAGGTTTGTTTTACAGTGAAGCAGGCAGCTTAGTTGTTAACAATAAAACATTTTAAATCATATGCTACTTATGGTTTTCTTTTAAGCTAGACATCAGAATGTGCTAGTGCGTTTGTGGGCTGCTATAAAAATATACTATTCTATTGTGAACATGCTTAGATAAGAACATATATAGAATCCAAATAGAAAAAAAAAAACTGTTTGGTTGTTTTATAAAATGGAGTACTACTCAGACATAAAGAATGAGAAACTAGAGACATTTATAGCTAAGTGGATGCATACTGAGGACATACTCAAGTGAAATTAATGAGACACACGTGTGTAAATACTGTATGCTTCCTCCGGTGTGACAAACTAAAAGTGTAAATATGGGGCAAAATGCATAATTGATATTTTGTAATAGGAAGAGAAGGGCTAAAAGTGTTGGGCAAATGGGAGGAGGAGGGGTAAGGTAAAGAGGGAAGAGAAAAGGAAAAAAATGGAAACAAAGTCTTTGTAAATAGGGAAGGGTGGAGGGGGGAAGGAAGGCTAGGGGAATGGGGAAAAAAATGAGAACCAAGACCTGTCATGTAAAGGTACAAGATCCCAACGATGAATGTAACGGTACTGTGTATCTAAAAGGTACCAATAAAAATACTTTTTTAAAAAATAAAGTGCTGTGCTATAATTATCACACCTCAATAAGCAACTCATTTTAGTAATTTTAATATATCAAATACCTGGTTCACAAAACAGCTAATCATATTGGATTTACCTTTTTGTGATAAAATGTATTCTATGTGACAAATGAAACTTGGCTAGTCATATTATATAATTATTCTTTTATTAACCATTCTTTAAATTCTTAGCATAATTTATTTGGGCTATTGGCTTCTACCTGCACATTGAAGATAAATTTATGAAAACAAAGCAAAGAGTTTTACATAAGATTTTGTCATTACTGCGAAATTTTGACTAATTTACTAATCACATGGGAATCCAGGCTATGTCAAACACCATCTCCTTTGATGAAATTGTATGTTAAAATAAATTTACTTTTATGTAAGAGAAAATCATTTCTGAAAATAGACACTATAATAAATGTAACTCAAATAAATTTCAATTCATTATAATAATCTTGTATACTTTTGGAAAATGATTGTTTTAAAAAAAGTTTAAATGATAATAGAAAATTTCGATATATTTTTCCTTAATACTTGAACTCAGACAATATTCTAAAATGGCAACTTGATAGTCCCACATTAACAGTATTATAATGATTTTTGGATCACATAAAAATTGTGAATATAAAGCTGAAATTAAGCATGTATTACAAAGTTACATAGACTATGCAAAGATAATTTAGAGAAAAAACATTTAGTGAAAATATTTTTTGGCATTATGGGAAAATATCTTAAACTACTTTGAAAATTTCTGAATTTCTAGGATAAAATGCAAAGAGGAGTCCACAGAGCATAGAAAATAAAAAATAGAAAGCCCATAGAGAAAATTTTATCTGACAGCAAAAGTGGAATGTGTTTTACGTGATTTAATTTATTTACCTTTTTGTATTCCTTAGTTCTATATGTGATCCATAAATCTTATTTCTTTACACTGCTCCAATTCTTTGAATATTAGAAGTGGTTTGTAGTATTAATAAGGGTACAAGTATAAAAAATAAATGTGGAATTATTAACAAAAGATATATTCTTAAAGAAATGAAATTGAATTATCCTGTCTTGTTTTCCAATGTGTTCTCCCTTCTCTCATTTCAAAACTATACTCAATTAACATTTCTGCATAAAACAACTATATGTTTTCCTGTCAAATAAAATTTTCATCGAGTTCAGCCTATGTTGCTGTCACTTTTCTTTCCCATAATTGTAGTTTATTCTCAAATAGCTCAAAAATCAAACATCATATTCTCAGATGAGTTCAAAATAATTTATAATATGGAAATTCAGTTAGTTTTCTTTTTCTACGTCAGAAAATGCCACATGCTTTTTAAGTCTTTCTGTTTTGTCTCTGATTAGAATAAAAGTGTACCTAGAAAACACACATTATTAGATTCATACTCAAAACAGCTTGCAGGGAAAAGAATGTCTTCCTTGTGATGAATGAGAAGCACTCCTTATTATTCTGGTAAGGATTTTCCTTCTAATTTGTGAAAAGATGTCTATTGACATTGATCTTAATTGGTCTCCATCAAATGCCATAACTTCCTGACATATGATTGAGTTATGGCCATCACCGATCTTCAGTACTCTAAATATTGATGCAGAATTGCTTTGCATTAAAATTACAGCAAATATGTAAGATGTGAAGCAGAAACAGCATGAGCCAGATACAAGTTACTAGAGAATTCTGTGCCTGAGAACAAATATGACATACAGAGTTGAGTGGCATCTTTCTTTAAAATTCTAAGAATAGCTATTATATTTCCAAAGCTAAAAAGTAGTTTCCTAGGGTTCCAAGCCAGTAAATTTCCATGGTGAAAAATTATAGAGGCAAATACTATTAAGTTAATGATGACAAATACTTTCTCATTTTAGCACTTTTCTTGAAATAAGTTGATGACCTATTAAAGTTTGTTTTATTATTTCTAATGACATTTACTTGCAGGAAAAAAGAAGAGGGTTCCAAAATGTCTTTTAGAAGATAAAAAATAAAAAAGAAAGTTCCAAGTAATGTATGTCTCCTAAACAATAGTTGATTATACTCTGTGTTCCCCAAAAGATGCTAAAGTTGGAAGTCTATTAAAAATGTACTGTGAGGCATCTTACTGGACTTTTTTATTAAAACAAGAAAATACCTCATGCAAAATTTTTCAAAAGAGACACATGAGATTAAACCTTCTGGAAAAATGTTATTCCCCAAGTTATTGTTCTTTACTATCAATGAATTCTAAAATCAAAAGTTAAAAGCTCTATTTTCTTTGTAAATTATATTTTATGGAGAGTACAAAATGTACCAAATACAATGAAAAACCTTAAGACTTTTGACTGAATGAAACTCTCATCATTAAGCTTAGGCCTCAAAATACCTGTTAAAATATCCATGTTCTATAAAAATATATATTTTCCTTGGAGAGATTAATATTTTTAAAAATTACAGTTAATAAATATTAATACTAAACTTCAAAGCAAAGGCAATTCACCGTAAAATCTTATGCCCATTGTCATTGCTCTGCAGTCACCAAAGAGTTTATATAGAGGTACAATCTTCTGTGGTACCATTTAAATATAAAAATTCACTGCCATATGCTTTACCTTAGCCACTACTTCCACCCAAATAGTTACTGAAACATACTGGCAAATATGTTTCTTTTTTGATGTTTGGAATGGTTAAGTACCTTGCCTAAGGTCACACAGCAAGTGGCTAGCAAAACTTAAATGAAAATGTAAAAGTAATTTTAAAATATCTAACAGCGAAGATTATAATTTATAATACATACACTAGCTTTCCTGCTGGGGGCATTTGATTAAAAAAAAAGACAAGGGGAAGTATAATCAAATTATCTATTTAAACTACCTTGCCCTAGAGAGTATATAGATTTAATAACCTAATGGCAGGTCCAGTGAAAAAATATAACCTATATGATGATAAAAATATGATTTTATGATGGAAAATCATTGCAGTTTTATTTTATGTTCTTCATTGTAAAAGGTAGAAGTTGAAACAGAAAACAAATAGTAAAACATTTGTCTACTGATGTCTCTGTGGGAGTTATTTATTGTATTTTTTTAAGAAATCATACATGAATCTATTATAGTAGAATTATATCCTGCTGTTTCCTCCAGTCAGTGATGAGAATTTACCTCTTAGGATTTCACTGAAGGCAAACAACACTCTAATTTGTTTATATGAAAATCCAGTGTACTATTTTTTGTATTCTATGAATATTTCTTCTAGTTCTTTTGTAAGATAATTTACTTCTGCTCTTAAAATATTCTTATATTTGTTTCTTAGTCCTCATAGCTGTGAATAATCTTCAGATTTTAAATATAATGGAAAAAATGTAGCCATTATATATTATTTTCAAATAATTAACAGAAACTATGATTTAAAATGCGAAAAGATAATATTGCTGTGTCAAATAGAGAATATTAATAAAAATGGAAATTTAAAATATGAACCATGCTGCTTTTTTTTTACTTTTAAAACACAGTATCATGAATGAAAACATTTGCGAAAAGGACTCGTTAATAGATTTGAACCAGTAGAACAGGAGAAGGAATTAGTAAATTTTAAGGCGGACTGACTGGTAGGGCATAAGAAAGACAAAGAATGTAGGAAAACAATAAAGAAAAACGAATAGAGCTTATGAGACTTCATTTGGACATCAAGATCTGCAAGAAATAGCAGAATACAGTAAGAGACATGAGTAGAAACATTTTAAAGAGATAATTGCTTTCAAAAGTAATTGAAAAACAGAAATTAAGCAAGTGACTCTAGTCATTAAAAGGCTAGTACTCTCCAAGTTCATCTTCTTTGTAGAAATTAATTCACATTTAAATGTAAGTAGACCTAAGGGCCAAAACACTTTGTAAAAGGACAAACTTGGAAAATTTATATTTTCCGATTTCAAAATCTACCTCAAAAAGTGAGTTACCATGACTGTGTTATACTGTATTTAGGATAGCATACTGATTTCATCATATAGATTAAAGGAATGGAGATGAGACATTCAAAACAATCTTTGGGTTTATGATGAGCTGAATTTTGAGAAGGATGTGGAAAAACAACAATGGCAAAGAGGTTAATCCTGTGGTTTTCTTCTTCTTTTGGACCTTCGGATCCACACCACACACTCCCCACTCTCAAGCCTTGAAACTGTAATCAGGTCTCACACGATGGTTCTTCTGCTGCTCAGTCTTTCAAACTCAGATTGAACATTGTGGGCTTTCTAGATTCTCTAGTCCTACAGCTCAAGTTACTTCTGGTCTTCCCCAGCTGCATGTGACATTTCCTAAAATAAAGCTCCCTGTCTGTCTCTCCACATATACACAGATATGTCCCTGCTATGGTCTCTACATCACACGTGTGTGTGTGTGTGTGTGTGTGTGTGTGTGTGTGTGTGATACTTTTCGCGGTTTCCCTAGGAACTCTGACTAGTATACAAGAATTGTTGCTCTTGCACTTCGAAGTCCTTCTTTTGTTTATTTTATCAAAGGATCAAACACATAAAAACTTTTCTTGATGTCTAAATTTGAGTATACCAATATTTACATAATCTTGTACAGTTCACTATTACATATTTTCCAAATTATATTTTAAATATTTGTGTTGCTATTTTCAATGAAATATGAGATGTGTCATTGTTAGAATAAATAGCTTTTGCAATTCATTTCATTTGTTCCTTCACTTATAGTTTAAATTCAAAATTAAAATGCATTATACTTATACAGAGATTATATATGTATACACATATGCACATACTTTCCTGGTTAAAATCACATTTAAAATGAAAGATGGAAATAAATTATTTGTAAATAGGGAGGGGAGGAGGGGGTGAAGGGAGGGCAGGGACAAGGGGAAAAAATGAGAACCAAGACCTGTCATGTGGAGGTACAAGATCCCAATAATGAATGTAACTGTACTGTATACCTAAAATGTACCAATAAACTCAATGAAAAAGAAAAAAAAAGTGAAAACTTAAAAATAATCACATTTAACTTTTCATTCTGGGCAATTTTCTGAAACATGCTATTTTCATATTTCAAAAATAATAAACATCACATAGATTGTATTTGAATATGTTGCACTCTTCACTAAACTTTTCTGCTTTGAACTGAAAATATCTCTTCCATCTCTTCATTCTCAAGTCAGAGATAGTTTTGAATTTTCCACTAAACCACACAGAGAAGTAATATACCTATTTGACAGGATATAAAACGAATTTCAAAAAATGTAAAAGGTATAAATTTCAAGTCACTTAGTTTTACATTACTAACCGATTTAATGGATGGTGTAAAATAAACGTTGGAAGAACCTGAGCAATTCAATTAATAGAACTTTTGTGAGTCAGCCTGGAAATAATTGCAAGGTAGTGAGAGTAAGAACATGTGATGAGACAAAGCTTTTCTAAAACATGACAGCTTTCTAGATAACAGCATACTTTTCACAAATCAGATCTGAAACTGAAAATGCATGTATATTTAATTAGTTTACCAGATTAGGTGATATGGAAATAGCTTCTTATTTATCTAAATTATTTCTGATTTTAAAAAATTAACTAAGAATTACAATTTTTATTCCAGAAGACTGCTTACTTTTGGAAATGTATAATTCATTTGCATCTCAATCTCAGCATAAACTTTGTTACTTGAATTTGCTCTCGCTGTTTTAACAGAAATAAATATATCACATCATATATTATCTGTGTGATTCTGTTGTTATTTCTGACGGTAGCAGAATGATCTCTTACCACATTTAATTTTAAAAATGCCACAAATCTGCTAACATTTTAATTGTAAACACACTTTCTATGTGAACATTGTTTATGAAGCAGAAGAAATAAAAACAACAAAAAGTTCCACCACAAATTCTTAGAGAATCTACAGACAAATTAAAAGGAAATATATTTATGCATGAAGCAAAAAGAAAATGATAAAAATGTAGTCAATATAGTCTCAAAATGAAAATTAATGGAACATATAAAATGCTTTATGCAGTGAAGAAAATACCGTAATCTAATTTCTGGAAATGCATGATAAGTATGTGATCTGAAGATTTTACAGATAGTATTAGAAGAAATTAAATGGAAAACATAGAAAAAAAGATGATAGTTGTATTACTATGTCTAGTAGTGGAGGGAGTCTAGTAAGCTAGAAAAATAAAAATACTGGAGCATTAAGATATAAAATGGGATAAAAAGTTAATTGAAATGGAAATAAAATGGACAAAATGTATAGCAGGGTTATATCTATAATGTATAATAAAATAATTAGATATCAATAATGAGAAATAAAATTATATGAGATTTCTAACAAAATAGCAAAAATCTTGAATAAATCAGTATAGAAGACAATACAAATAGGAAAATATGCTAAAAGTGTAGTTCTAATAGTTTGGGAAGCAGAATAGTATACTCCTTTCAAAAACACTAGGTTCGCATTTCTAGAACCTCTGAATGTTAAGTCCCATGCATAGGAAAAAGAAGATAAGTTAAGGAGTTAAGTACATAAATAAGTGAAGGAGTTAAGTACATAAATATCTGACCTTAAAATAAAGATACTATCTTGTTTCCAGTATAACCGAAGGGGCCTTAAAATGTAGAAGGCCAAGTCAGAAGTATCAGGATTTGAACTGTAAGAAAAACTGAACAGGTTATTGCTGGCTCTGAATATGGAAGAGGACAGGAAACTAGCTAAGTGGGTAGCCTTTAAACTCAAAAATGGAAATTAATGGATTATCCTCTACCTAGAGCATCCATAAAGAATAAAGTACTACTATACCTCAATATATGCCTGTTCACTTCCATTTTGATCTACTGGCTTCCAAAATTGTAAGATAATTAGTTTCTATTGCTATAAGCCACCAGATTCATGGAAATCTGTTATAGCAGCAATAGAATAAAATACAGTCAATTTCAGAGTGCAGTCTGAAGAAATAACCAGAGCAGGATATATATATATCATTTTAGACAAACAACAAGGTATCTCTGAAGGAATGGCAGGACAAATGGATATCGAAGCTAAGGTAGTACATTGTAGGAATATTACTAAAAGATACAAAGGACCTTTAAAAGATGATAAAGGTTACACCAGAGTGTTGATTCAGGTTACAGTGCAGTTATCAATCTCTAGAGATCAAAACTAGTTTGCAACCTTTGTATACATAGGACATCTCCCCACAAAAATATCTGTGGTTTGTTTCATGTAATGAAAGGACAGGCCAAGTGGACTTTTCTGAAATTACAGTTCTCAGATAACATCCATTTGAAATATTACACAAATTTGCACATATTCACAAGCACTTTTAAAATCTCCTTTAGTACATACCCAGATCAGGTGACTCTGATTGGTGAATTTAGCTTGTATCAGTTTCTGAAGTGATTTTCACCAGGATTTACTACAGGAAGATTTAACTGCCAAATACTTGTGTTCCCAATTTGGCTGATGAGAAGAAAGCTCATGTCCCTGGCCACGCTTCAAAATCTGGGGCAATTTTTCAGGAGAACTTGTGCTGATAAGTGAGTCTCAGCTTCTTCATAGGTATGAGAGACCCTTTCCTCTTTCTGATGTTTTCTCTGTTCATGTTAAGACTTTAAAAATTTAATCTTACCCCACATATTTCATACATTATGTCAGGTGAGTGGTTTCTGGATATTTATGGAGAAATGATAGAATCTGGGGGCCAGAAAAGATTGTTTTGAATGCCCTACTCTTCAAAATTGCGAAGATGGGTGGCATACATGGAAAATGTTCATCTTTGTTTCACTGTTCAACAATGTATATCAGCACTTTAAAGGCAGACATAGTTTATTTACAGCGCTTTTGTAAGAATTTCACTAGAAATACCATTGTTTCAGGGGGTTAAAAAAACGTTTAAAATACATATAAAATGTTAAAAATGCTTTCTCGTTGTTGCCAGTTTTCCAAGTGTATACAAAGAGGATATTGGAACACAGAGAGAAAGCAGGGAGTCAAACAGAAAGGCCATAGTTTCTAAGAAACTTTAATTCATATTTATAGACTTGAGAAAACTTTTATGAAGTAGGAAATAAGGGATTCTATGTAAGCTTTTTAGTCTTGTAAATTATACCTGTAGTCTGTTTCATTGTGCCCTAAAATTGTAAATAATTTTAGGAGGAGAAAAAAGATAAATGGAGTTGTGAAAAAAATAGCTTGTTGATTTACAACCTCTGTGAGCTTTAATTTTATTATTCTGAGATAAAAATCTTTATTTTTATGACATTATTGTGACAAAGTTAACAATAATTTAATAATTCAACAAAAATGTATTCGATATTCACTATGTACCATGGTTTCATACCCAGTAGACACAATTTTGCACATAAGAGATTAAAATTACTGACCTAGCTTGGAGCCATATCTAGAGTTTTCTCATTATCATAACTTATATGAATATGAGCTATAAAATTCCATTATTGATTGTGTGATACATGACAAAAACTGTGATTTGTTTCTTAGGGTATATATCATTGCCATATTGTAGTTATTAAATAGAATATCAATTTCTATAGGTATTAGTGAAATTTATCATATAATGATCTGAGTGAATATACCTAGGTAAGTAATGTATTGTAATACTTATTTTTTATTCACCTTTCTACTCCTTTACATATGATTGGCTATCCTGTATTACATATAGCCAATGGTTATACATAATGAGATATGCTGTACTATGTATCCTTTTCTCTAATGGATGATTTGGTTAATTCTTTCCAACAAGTCAATTTAAAAATAATTTAACTTGTTGATTTAGATTTGATTTCAATTGTTTCATGGAGAGGACAGTGAAATATATCTTATTCCACATTATATCTCTGCTAGAAAATATACATTTCAAATTAATTAGTACTAATCACCTGACAAATATTGATGAATGAAATCAAATTGTGAGAGTGTTTTCCCAGTTAGCCAATGTTTCACTCAAAGGAAAGCAGTCTACTGGAGGCTAAACAGAAAGCAAATCTCAAAAGAAGGAAGGAGAATTTTACATTTCAAAAATATTCCAAAGTATCAAATGAAATGTAGTAGCACAAGTAAGCTGGATAGCTATTATATTCACAGATATTCAAATGTTATATATGTGATGCTAATCAGATAATGCACCTGGTACCAACTGTGCATGGAGTGAAAGCTAAAGCAAACCAGAGACTGGGCTTCTTTATTTGTTAAATTTGTAATTTACTGAGGGATTTTGACACTATGTGAAGATATAAAATGTAAATAATATTAAATTTTACTTTAAACAGTATGAAGAAGAAAATAGTATAGAAAAATCACTATAATAATTGAAAGTACTTTGGGCAATAAAACATTTCCTTATCCATATTAATGCTGAAGTCTAAGGGACTGTGTGATCTGAAGTTTCTCGAGAGGAGAGAGAGTTTAGTTCATTTGAGACAGTGACAGATATAACATTGTACATTGGAATGAGGAAGGAACTAGTGATATCAGAGAAGGCAGACTATATTCTCATCATCTGTATCATTTTTGTCTTGAAAAATAAAATAGTTCAAAAGTGAGAACAATTAAAAGAAATACGGCAAATTGAAAATTTACACTGCTGAGAATGGAGCACCAGGTGGGATGGTTTAGAGTGGTTGCAGGTGACTGGCTATAGTAAAATTAGAATAGTGAAGACGTGCAGACCTATATCTCGATAGACCTATATAAGAAAATACAAGATTATATCATTAGAGATGGGGAATATGGAAATTGGAAAAAAATTTTTTAGTGAAGTTTCAAAGAATATTCTGTTTCCCAATTAAACCCAACACCGTCACAGAACAGTTCAAGTTGAAATGTCTATGGAGTGCAGCAGTACAATAGGAATAGATTAACAAGTTCCACCTGCTTCCTTGATAACTTGGATGTACACTGCAACTACATTACCTTTTCTCGTTGGTTAAAAGTACATATATCAATAAATCATATATTGGAATTAAATATAATATATATATATGTGTGTGTGTGTGTGTGTGTGTGTGTGTGTGTATTTATATCATATATATTTTAAATGCCTTAAAATATATTACAGCCTATTAGGTGAACCACTGAAGATTTTTCATTCCTTTCAAAAACAGGGGTCTGTAAAGTTATTTGGGCTTTTGCGTGGGTAGAAAACTATTTTGTATGCACTCAACTATGCAATTACAGTACAAAACACCCGCAGTTGATATTTAGGCAGTGTGTTTAGGTCATAGGAAAAATTGGCCTACTGCAGTTTGCCAAACATGAATCCTTTAACTAATCGTAGGATGGACTGAAAAGAAAAATACTGATACTTGGATTTAAGTGCTTCTGTTAATTAAAAATAGAAAATATTTTGAATTCTAATAGTTTAAGAGGACTTTGTCAAATATACAATTTTAAAATACCCCTGAATTACTGTTGTTTTAAAGAGACATGAGGTTTGACACTTTTGATACTGAAAGTTTTCATATTTGCTATTGGTATGGCTTCTGGTATATGAGTGTCAAAATAACAAACAAATGAAAAAGTGTAAAAAATTGAAGTGACAAGATTGTAGAAGTAGGTTTAACATGATAATGTGCTGAAAGGAACTGAGATGTAGTTTGAGTTTTGATATAGTGAAATTAAATCAATATCAGACAGTGACCAATGTGTCTGATAAACCAATGTGCCTAGCATGCAATGCTAAATTCTTCAACAAAGACAAGAAAGTCAATGTGACTGTCAGAGACAAAACAAGGAAAACAGAAAATCAGTTATAGATAAGCTGGTTTTAAGAATAGTGCAAAACAAAGGCTTAAATAAAAAGACTACTTGTATTTGGTATTCAACTGTATCATGACTATATAATACAACTGAACAACCCCAAAACATCTACATACTTAATCAAACAACTTTGCAAATGTATAAACCACACATATGCATATGTGTGCATACATATTTAATTTTTACTTATACTTCCTCCAAAGATGTCCATATCCTACTCCAAGGAGCTGGCAAATATATTACTGTAGACACAAAACAGGGCTATGTAGATGTAATTCAATGGAAGAGTTGGCACTGAGATGGGTACATTATAGTGTCATATCTAAGTGGATCTAGAATAATCATAGTCATCCTTATAAGAGGGAGAAGACTTAGAGACAGTAGATGGAGATAAGACTCCAAGCATTGAGTCTATAGCCCATGACCAAAAGAATAAATGTGGCCTCCAAAGGCTGAAAAAACAAGCACGTAGTTTCTTCCCTCACAACTCCAGAAGGGTGAAGGCTCATTGTCTCCTTTATTTTAGCCTTCTGACCTCTGAAACTAAGAATAAAAATTTGTGTTTCTCAGCCATCAGATTTGTGATAATTTTTTATAGTAATAGTAGGAAAGTATTGCAGTAAATAAAGTTAAGCCATGTCCTCCATTACTTTAGGATCCATTTTCTTAAGAACAATGTAAATGATTTGGATAGTTCTGTTATGATTTTGTGGGTAATTATGAGATTCATTTGTCATAATGTCTGATATTACTAAGATTTCAATTTGAATTAAATATTAGCTTTTGAAGGATAATCTTAACATACTTCCTGTATAAATTATTTTACTGATGCTGGTTCACATAAAAAATCAGCTACATTAATATAACATGATTTGAAATAGGAAACCAAATAAATTAGATAAAAATGATTCATATTTATTATTATGAAAGCATGAGATCATAATAATGAGACACTGATAAAACATTTGCCACTATTGACAGGCTAAGAATTTAATTTTCAACAAAAGAACACTCCCAAAGTTCACTTTTGTTTTCTAATATAATTCCTATTTTGAGGGACATTAAAATGTAAAAAGAAAAGAGGTGTCAGCCTCAGGTCAGATCTACGTGGCACAGTGTGCTTGCTTGCATTATATAATTCAAAGTTAATATCTTTAAACTAAATACTCATATCCCTGATTTGTTTTCTTTTATAAGAGCAGCACTTTACTTTTCTTTTTAGGGATACTAAATATGAGTGAAGAGACTTGTGCCAAAAGTGACAGATGTTACAGACAATCTTGAGCTAGGTAACAGAATAAGGAAATAGAAATATTTGAAAAATAGATTATAGTGGATGAACAAAGAAATTTAAAAAAATGGAGAAACACTGTATTTTAGTCAGCTAGATACAATCTTTGTACATTTTCTTTCCCATCAAGTACTTTAGCAGGGTTTTTTTGGAGGGTGGGGTAAAAAGTTAAAAATAAAACAACCAGGCAAAAATTGCAAACAAAAACAGAAAAATACTTAAGTATTAAAAATTTCCATAAAATAAATGTTGATTGATTAATTAATAGAACTTAAGAATATGTTTTACAATGACAAATAATTAGGGCCAGAGATTTAGCTCATGGTACTGCTGCCTGCCTCGAAAGTGCAAGGACCCAAGTTCAATCCCGGTACCAAAGAAACTGACAAATAATTATAACAGAAGAGGCATCCATTCCAGAAATGGGTTCTGAATAAAGACAGAAACAAAGGAAGGCAAAGCTACACCATGAAACTAGAGTTTGATTCTGGAATATGAGGGAAAGTCTACCTAATCCTTGTAGAAATGTAAAGACAGGAAACATTAACTAGCAGTGGGATGATAATTTGATAAATAAGGTGATCTATATTGATACCTAGTGTTAAGAAATTTTTTGTTTGTTACTACATTTTGCAATATTTATTAAGTATTAAATATGTTTCATAAGCCATTATAAGCATTCTGAATATAGCAATGGGTAAAATAAACATCATCTATGCTGTTGAGCAAACTTAATGTTTTTGTGATAGAAAGAAATTCAGCAATATGCGAATTGCTATAAGTATATGGTGGAAGGAAGTGAAGTAAGAAGAGTTAGAATAAAATATAAGGGTGTTAGAAGGGAGTTATTATTTTAGGAAAAGTGTCAAGAAAGGTCTTTCTATTAAAGTTACTTTAGAACTAAAATATACTAGAAGCTTAAGGTACAAGTCATAGTCAATTCTGGAAAAATGAAAAGCAGCTTGAACTATATTTGCCAAGGCACTGAGTCAGACAAATGCCAGACATATTTGAAGAACAGCAAGGCTAATTATGGTGATGCTCACCTGTAACAATTACACTCTGGTAGGATGCATAGGAGGATCTCAAGTTCAAGCCTAGCCTACCCAATTGAGAGCTAGTCGACGTGCAGCTCAGTGTGAATGCACTAGACTCAAAGTTGCTACAGAAAAATGGCAGAGCACAGCAGAAAAAAATATTAGGTTGTGCATTTTGTTCTAAGTGAAACAGGATATAAGTGAACTCCCTTGAACAGAAGAGTTCCATGGAAAATCCTTTGAAAGAGTTACTCCAAATATTGTGCTGTGAACAGAAGAGGAAGAGAGTCAATGCATAAAGGTCAGAAAACACTACAACATTTTGGGTAGAAGGTAGGTTGCCTCCACTATTTTGTTAGAATTGTTCTAGCAAAAAAACACACCCTGGAATGCTTAAACAAGAGAAATGTATTTGATCTTGGTCTGAAAACTGGAAGACCACCATCAATGTGTCTATTTTCCACTATGTTTGTTCATCTTAGCTCAGAGTTGACTTCTAACTGTGTTCTTATATGATATTTCTATTGTAAAGCAACAATCTTGGTGTCTCATCGTCTAAGGACATCAATTAAACTGGAATAGGGTTCACTCAAAAAGCTTCATGTTGTTTAATTTAATTTAATTATATAACATAAAGGCCCTATCATCGATGCAGTTACATTCTTCAGTACAGATGGTTAAGAGATCTTCATATAAGATTAGAGGGGATAAAATTCATCACATAGCAGTGTCTTACTTTGCCTCAGGTGGATTGGGTAGCAAAAATGTAATTGTTAACATGTAAAATTTGAAATGTCTTTTAGATGTCCAAATAAAGATGTTATCTAGACAACCACATATCTATGAAGCATAGAAGAGTCCCCACTGCTGTCTGCTGAATGTCAGGAGCTCATTGTGATGAGAGATCAGAGTCAGCATGAAATTCAGATGTAAGCAGAGAGCACCAGAACCACAGCTGAGCAGATGTGTTCACAGTGTATATGGGAAGATTCTTCTCTGTAGACTACAGTGGAATGATCTGTACCTGCATAACATTCTCTTCCTCTTTTCTAGAGAAGATTTTAAGTTTTCCAAACAACTCTAGAAATCATAAAATATTCATAATAGTAAAATCATATTTACATTTCTGTGAAATACTGCATACTGCCTGCAATTTTTGCCTTAATTCAAAATTCAACTTTTCAGTAACTCAGTTGATTTCTTCATCCCCAAATAAATAATGTATTAAGCACTTTCCATGTGTTTGACACCCTTGTTTACAATTTCTAGAAGGATTGGTGGTACATAAACCAACACGGAGGATGCTTTTCTTGAACTTGCGAAAATGATCCTACTCTTACACTAGGAAACCGCTAATCAGTATGAAGTACTTTACTCTCTAAGAAGTCAAATGGAAGAAAAGAGCAAATGCAAACATGTAGCATTAAATGATAAAGAAGATATTTGGAAATATTAAAAGTTTAATGGGTTATTTAAATAAAAACTTTAGGAAGACATATTTTTCATAGATTCTTACATAAAAATAAAGGATATATATTATTAAATGTATAAAGAAGTTTTAAAGAATTGGCTTAGGAAATTCTTTTTTATAAGTATATTTTCCTTTTGTGGTCAAACATTCATCCACCCACAACAAAAGTTAATTTATAAAAATTATCATAACAATAAAAGATTATTTTCAGGCCAAAGCTTTAGGAAGTCTTTCCTAGTATTTTAAATTATTTCTGGAATGAAAGCTTTTTGTTTAGAAGGACTAATTTTCCACAAATGTTCCAAAGCAATTAATTTACAATGCCAATTCTTTAAAAGAAAATGAGTGTTTTTAAAGCTTCTTTTCAATTACTGCATAATTTCAAATTTGATTGAGATGACTAGACTTCATAAAGCATATTAAAACCTTAAAGACAGTTCAAGTAGAAAATTTGAATGTTCTTGAATTTGGATCATGGAGTAAATTTGTTCTAAATCTTTTTGCATAGCTTGGGTAAATGAGAAGTGTAGTAAGCCTCAAATTCATTGATATGTTATTCCTAAAAGATTACATGAGTATCAAAGCTCCCAAATTATCTGAGTAATTCAAGTGTGGATAATCATTTCAATACCTTTTTTGTAATAGCACAACATGCATTTTGAAAAGTAAATATTGCACTATTTATTGGGGAATTTTCTTGGGATATTTTCTAATATTGTCAAATACTAAAATAGCATTTATTTCCGCAATGATTTTTTATTATCTTCAATGGGAACACAATGAAAAAATTATAATGCAATAGAGAAAATTAAATCATAAGTACACATAGAGAACTGGTTTACTAGGTGGCAAAGAAAGGAAAATGCATATTTCATTTCAAATTCTAAATATTGGTATGATTTCTTTTTTCCTGGTTTCATATATCTAGAGAAAAACTGTGGAATGATGCTCTGTATGCATATACAAAAAAAGGAAGATAAAGGTTCTTAAACTAAGGCAAAAAATGGGAAAAAAAATTGTCCCTAAATGCTATTTTCAAACAATATAAACCCAGAAAGCAATGCCAAACCAAAATAATAACAAAATGAAAAACACCCCCCCAAAAAAGAGTGAAAACAGAACTCAAAATGAGGTAGTTAATTCTATGAAAAATTAGCTTAGAAATATGTATTTGGATATAAGTGGGAAAATGAGACATTTCTGGCTCTTCAAAATAAAAATTAAAAAATTTTTACACACATAAACATTAATGTATATGCACACATAATCCTTTCACTTTTCCACTTATATGTTCTGTTCAACATGTGCAATACCTATAATATCTAAGTTCATATTATCATATGTCCTCAAAGAGTCATTATCTTCTACCTGTTTCATCCAGTAGAAATTGCCTACAGCATAAGTTAAATTTTGCTTCTTGGCTTACCAATTTCAAAGTGTTTACATTCCGATCACTTACAGAAAAGGTTTGCTGACTCCTGGTCTGTGACTTTTCAATATTCCTATAGAATATGTTACAATATTTATTATTAATTTTTTTCTAACAAAAGTTCACTATCTGACTAGATAAGAATATATTGAAAATACTTATATATGCTTAACTTTGATGATTTTATGCAACAATTATCATTTTTAGTATAACATTGCATCCCTAAGACACAATACCTGATATATCTCAAGTAGACGTTTAATGTGGCTCATGGTTTTAGGGAATTCAGTCCATGTTCAGATAGCTCCAAGGAAAACATATCACTGCAGAAGGTGGTAGCCAAGCAGTAGTGCTTAGGGTATGATTGGGAAGAAAAGAACGAGAATGATACTAGAGAAAGAGGGTCCAGGGATGATGTATAATACCCAAGCACAGGCCTCCATGATCCAACCAAACACACTCAGACAGTGCTTTCCTAGTACCTTGGGTCACTACCAAGTCAATCAAGTTGACATAATTAAGGTTAACAATCATATCCTACCACTTGTCACCCAAATACATCTCCTAAACCAATGCATGATCTATAAATATATGCAATAGCAAGTTAATTCCACTTAATATGGCAAGACTATTCCACATCAACCTGAAGCACAGTAAGTGCTTTTCCAAAGTTTCAGCAGTCTCAGCATTTTCAAAAGTCTAATTCAAAGTCTATTTTGATATTTCAGGCAAACACTTTGTGGTGAACGTTGATCAAAATCAAGTTCCATATTCTAAAGATACACTTCCGTTCCAAACAATGAGATAGGAGGATAGGAAAGAATCAGACAAAACTCATTTGGACATCATTAAAGCATGTATCTGTCTGTCGCACATCTGGGTCAGTCAGTTGGTGGTGAGACATGATTTTCAGAAGCCTTGGGCATCTCATGACTAAAGCACTGCTGATTGCAGCTCACATAGCTTCTTTCTTGGTCTCCTTTCACTTACAGCCTGAAGCTTTCCTCAGAAAATGTTCCATGTTCCTTGAATTGCCTATGTCTTCGGTCACCACTGTGTTTTGGCTTCATTTCAAAGCTTCACATACTGCTTTCTCAGGTGGTCCTTGTGTGGGCTCCTACCTCTTCTTTCCCAGTCTGCTTGGAAGTATCCCTGACCTCACACTTCCTGGATTCGGGGTGCTGGTAACACCTAGACCATGAGAACAAAGGCAAAGTCTGCTGTGAGAAAAAGGGTCTGTCAGAAGGAGCAGTAGACAGAGCCCAATGGACTAAGCCTGTGACAGACTGTTGCACAGTGAAATGTTGAGCACATTGAAATGAATTTAATGGAAACAATTTTCCAGGAAATCCTTTTTGAGTAAAAGTCCAAGGACTGTTGTCAAATGAAATGTTGACATATTTGAACCCTTGAGTTTGCAGTGGGTTAACTCTTGCTGATTTCTGAGATGCCCAAAAGTCTTTTTTTCTTGTCCCTGCATAGACTTGTCAATGTTTCCTTATGGCACTAACCTCATCCACAATCCCAATTTATTTGGCTTCGCATGTACATACTGTTCCTTTGAGCCAAAATTTAAACCTTTCATATTGTTTTGCTCTATTTTTTCCACTCAGTTCTCATTGTAGATCTAGCTAAAAACTGTCAGGAATAATTATGCCACAAAATGAACATAGGCCTATCTTGAAATTTTCTCCATCAAATTAATTAGTATGCCTTATATGTAATCTGATGGGAAATTAGGAAAAATGTAGACTTTTTTTTCATAATGTAATCGCATGGCCTCTGGTCCATCTCCCAAGACAGTTGTTATTCTTAAAGGAAGGATCATAGGCCTAGACTTTTATCATCTGCATTGATAAGAGCACCCTGGTCTTCTGAACTCCAACCATAATTGGCCATCATCCCTGTGGACATTTTCTAGTTCAATTTTTCAAAGTTTTTAAACTCTTCCTACAAAGCAATTTCAGAGGCTTCTGACTCATGTTGTCTAGAACAGCCACGGAGTTTCTTCTCCACTAGTTTTCTGTATTAGCTTTCCCATCGCTATCACATCCTACTCAACACTCACACTTTAAGGTAAGAGGTGTTCGATTTGGCTCAGATGTTCAGAGGATTCCAAAGCAGAAACATGGCTGGAGGGTAAAGCTGCTCAGTTCCTGTTGAGAGGGAAGCAGAACAGAGGAACAGTTCCAGAGAGGAAGGAGCAAGGACTACAATGCAGCCCAAGGTTATGCCTGCATGACCCACTCAGACCTACCCAGAAGTATGTGCAATAGTGATCCACTGGGCAGTTCCCTAGCCAGTTAGGGTAATTCAACTAAGGATAATTGTCAAAGTAATTTTTCAAAAGCAAAAAGAGAAAATATCAGTCAATGTTACTTCAAGAACAACATATAAATTGACTCTATGAATAGATTTCCCAAATATAACACTTCCTGAATATTGATTTATGAAACTGTAGGATTAAATCATTTAATTAGCTGAGTTACAGCTGTCACATGTTACTGGATCTCTTCTTATTAACAGCTGAAGGAAAATCAAGCATGTCCTAGAACTGTCAAAATAAAAAGTTTCCTCCCTACAGAGTTCTTTGATTTTTATTTTGTTCTATGAAGAAAAGTGGATACTTTGACTTTTTCTTCTTAGGCAAAAAATAAATGAATTGAAAATTGTGGTGAGCATTGGTAGCTTAGGTTATATCCAGGCTCTTTCAAAACTATCACTGTCAGAAGATGCAGCACAGTGGGGTTTTATCACTGTGCAGGATATTGTTCACACACATGTGCACTCATGAACATTTCCTTTATGCATTTATATACTTTTAATCTTAGTGTTCTATTTCTCTCAGTAACAAACATGTCAGCATTTAGAATATAAAATTGTGTACTGTTTTTTAAGTTACAACATTCTGTGGGAAACAAATTCACCAGCAATTTTCTTGGTTGTGCTCAAAAACAAACAAACAAATAAACCCTTTTCTCACATGCATTTAGGTTTTGGTTAAAACACTAGTTTTTTATTTGAAAATAAAAATCTTCTTCAATATTAATTTTAAATACTTATCTTTTTGAAATTTAAGAGCAATTTATGTGCTTTGAGGCTACCGGGAGCCAGAATACCTAATATGGCAAAGGCTAGAATTAATTAGATCAATTTTTATATTACACAATCACTGATCAAGGACAGCATCTGCACAAATCAGTGGTTACTATTTTAGGGGAGGATAAATACTAATTCTGAATGTATTTCTCACATAGTAATGTGTATATAATAAATGAATTTTTATTTATATCCATTCGTATCTTCCATGTTTAGTAAATTTCATATTTTAGCCACTTATATTTTCTGTGCTTAGTAAATTTAGTGTCTGTAATGCATAATTTCATTCCATTTCATGCAGTCACACTTGTATTTTTTAACCAATCTATGCCTATACACAAAATTGATTTCTGTTTTGTATGCATCTTAAGCAAATAACCAAATGATAATTTTATACAATAGTTTTAAGTCTATATCTGTTTTGACAGTGACCCATCTCATGAAGCCAGGTGTGGAATATTTCATTTGTGATATTATGTAGGTACTCTAAAGTTTCAAATTTTTAGCATTTTAGATTTTGGATGTTCAGATTAAGAATGTTCAACCTGTATTAGGAAAAATAGTAGAGGAATATAAAGATTTTAGATAAATTTATATGAGATTATCCTTTTTACACTACAGTAGTCAAACACTGTGTATACTAATGTATCAAAATAGTTCTGGTCCCAAATAATGGTGGTTACTTGCTTTATTCATATGACTACTATTCATGGACATACATGTACTTACACACTTTAACATGAGTCTATGTAATATAAGCCTCTTTTATATGAGTCTGTGTTATGAAAATATATTTTTTGGAATGTTATGTAACATGATCATAACGGAAACAAATTTTGTCAAGCCTTTTCTATAGCTTTATTCTTTTATTACAACAGTAGTATCTAATTTTCTCCTCCATTCATACTTAATTACAACATAATATAATAGCCTACCTATTCATTAACTTCATTTAGATAATGTCATAACACTTGTCAGATTAACTAAATGATTTTCAAAATATTGAAGTCAGATAAAATAATGACTGTTCTACATTACTCAAACTTATTTGATTAGAATGACACATGAAACTATGAATTTTATGCCAGTATCAAATGGCCAAGAGACTCCAAGTGATTCACTGTTCTATGTGTATTACACACACATTTTAACTCATATTCCAAATAACTCTGGCATTGCTGGTATAGCGGTGAGCATACCTGCCTTCCAAATAACTATGAATTATTACACAAAAAAACCCAAATTTTATATATGGTGTCCTGTTTCTATTTGGATCATTAGTATTTTAAATATGTAGATTACCTTAAAACACGTATGATCAAAAGAAGGATTTGTATTTGTCATCAGATAATTTAAAAGTAAGAAATACAGATATGAGAAAATTTAACTTTTATTTGAATAGCGGAGTAGAGATGAAAGAGCAGACAAGAGAACTGCATCCTATTACAAATAAAATGTATGAGAAAAACTTCGAACTTCCAGTTTGGCTCTCAATATGACTGATTAAATCAGGATTTTCTGGGCCCTGGGATTTAGCTCAGAGGTTCTGCAGCCTGTCCCACAAATGCAAGGTCCCAAGTTTGATCCCCAGTACCAAAAAAAATTTTTTTCCTTATATTACATAAAGGGAACAGTCTATTAAAGAGGATTTTTTTAGTGTTTTTTTTCATTTTTTTCAGCTTTAATTGAGTTTATTGGTACATTTTAGGGATGCAGCACAGTTACATTCATTGTTGGGATCTTTTCATGTTTTATTAGTACAAGTTTTCAGGACATAAGGTTCACATGCCTTGTGCGGAGTCAGTGCTTGTACAGAGCACAGCTTAATTACATTGTTTTTATTTGATTTCCTACCTCTCTTTTCCCCCCTCTCTCCATGTCTTGTTCTCCTTTCCATTTCAGAAAGATCTGTCTTCTTACTACATATTATCTATCCTCTAGTTTGCTATTTATTTATATGTTGGGTTTCTTACATGGGAGAAACCATGTGATATTTAAGTTTTTGTGTCAGTTTTATTTCACATAACATTATGATCTCAAGTGCATCTATTTTCCAACAAATGCCTCAGATGTGTCTCTTTTTATGGCATGGCAGTAATCCACTATGTCTAACTACTACATTTTATATCTGCTTCCAAAATTTAGCTATTATACATTGTGACACTATAAACCTGGGTATACAGGTATCACTGTGATATGGAGTTTTTAAGTCTTTGAGGAAGGTATCTAGAAGAGGAATAGCTGTGTCAAATGGAATTTCTAATTTTAGTGTTTTGAGGATTTCTCCCTACTAATTTCCATAGTGCTTCTAGCAGATTAAATGTTTCCATTTTAACTTTTAGCTCTTTGCTCCATTCTAATTTTAGTTTAGTACATGCTCAAAGATACAGGTCTAGATCCAATCTTCTGCACGTGGATAACCAGTTTTACCAGCACCATTTTTTATGGTGGTGTTTGTTTTTGGATTTTTGAGACAGGGTCTTGCTATGTAGTTGAGACTGACCTGAAACTCACTACGTAGCCCAGGCTGGTCTCGAAGTTACAGCAATCCTCCTGCTTCAGCCTCCCGAGTGCTGGGATTACAGGTGTGCGCCACCACGCCCAGCCAGCACCATTTTTTAAAGAAGCTATCTTTCCTCCAAAGTATGTTTTTGATCTCTCTGTTAAATATCAAGTAGTTGAATATATATGGAGTTTTTTCTAGCACCTTTATAATGTTCTATTGATCTTCATGTCCTTTGTTGTGCCAGGGTTGAATTGTTTTTATGACTGTTGTTTTGTACTATAACTTCAAGACCATGATTGTGATGCTTCTTGCCTTGTACTCGATAGCCTTGATAGCTTTTGTTATTCTGGGTCTCTTCTGGTACTATATAAAATTTACGTTGTTTTTTTTCCAGTTCTGTTATGAATTATATAGGTATTTTGACTGAAATTGTGTTGTCTGTATATCGATTTAAAAATCATGGGTATTTTTACTATATTGGTTCTGTCTCCCAAGGAAGAAGAAAAGAGAAGGGTTATCTTTCCAGTTTCTGAATTCCTCTTTGATTTCCTTTTTTCAGAATGTTGTAGTTTTCATTGTAGAGAACTTTTACTTCCTTGGGCTAATTGCTAAGTATTTAGTTTTTATTGATGCTATTGTGAAAGTTATTTTTCTCTAGTTTCCTTCTCAGTTCATTAGTTACTGCTCAATAGAAACATTATTTATTTTTACACTCCAAATATCTTATTTTTCAAGGTTAAGTAAAAAAAGTCCAGGTCCTAAATAAATTGGACATACATGTGTAAATACAGCATTGTTTCTCTCGAATGAGAAACTGAAAGTGTAAATGAGGATAAAAACATATAACAGATAGTATGAAATAGGAAGAAAATATTCAAAGGATAAGGGGAACCAGGGAAAAGGTGGGGGAAAGGAAAGAAGAAAAGTGATAAAAAAAAGGAAAAATGGAAGCAGAGCTTTTGTAAATCAGGAAGGATAGAGGGGTTGAAGGAAGAGAAGGGGAATAGGAAAACATATGAACCAAGATATATCAATTACAGGTACCAATTCCCAGTAATGAATGTGATATATATATATATATAAATGAGTAAGAATCAATGGGAAAGGTGGTGTAATACATATACACACATATATAATGCACCAATAGACTTAATTAAGAAAAAAATCTAGATCTTTATATTTGCATATGATCTTTCTTTGGCAATTTCATAAGGTGGTCATCTCCATAAAGTGATGGCAGCATAGGACCACTTGGCTAATAGTAATAAAACAAAATGACTAAACCACTTAAATTTTCTGTTTTGTATCAGTAACTTTGTCAGGAATAATTCTGCTTAAAGAACATTGGGTATCATAGAATATAAAACTTGATTGCAGCAATAAATAATATAACTGAGAGTAACATATAGTGAGATTAGGTATCTGAACACATGGGTGATTACCTACCTTTACCCAACTTACATAAAAAATAAATAAGATGAGATGAGTACCATGTGTATGCCTGTAATCCAAATACTTAGGTGGTTCAGGTAAAAGATTACTTGAACATAGGAGTTCAAGGCCGATATGATGACATAGTGAAACCCCTTTCTAAAAAAAAAAATGTATAAAAGTGAGACATGAAAGTGGAAAAAGACAGCGAGCCGAAAGTGAAATATATATAAAATTTTATTTTCTCAAGGAATGTATTTTTAAGTAGCTGGTCTTCTTGGACCAGAGCACGTTGTGATAGATGGAAGAACATCCTGCATAAATGGTGCTATGTTCACTTTCATGTCAGTAGCATGGAAAATGTAGTGTTCTCAGTGGTTGGAGAAAACCAATAAGGTTTTTGAATACTTGCTTAAATAGGATCATTCAACATATCTACATGAGGAATCATTATGTATAGTGAAGCCTTTGTACACTTCTCTTTAAATTACAGAATGAGCTGAGTGTTTTTGACTGGGTGTTTTTGAAGGCACTTATTTTGGTTTGACAAAGCTAGCTATTTATGGTGTAAATATCTATAACAATAAAAAATTTTTCATCTGTATTTTTAATTTTATTTCCAGATTAAGAACTAAGAATATTTAATTTAGGGAGCATAGAAATATGTAAATCTATCCAAACTGATAGCAATGATGAACTATTGCTTCTTATTATGATGGTCTTACATTTTTCAAATTGCCAAATATTCATTTTCTAAACATGCCCAGTGTTTCTCTGAGTACTGAGGAGAGTATCTTTTAGAATAATAGTTTTGAATGGATCCAATAAAGCTACATAGGGCATATTTTAGATTTTGTAAGATTGCTTTTGATAGTAGTATCAGATAAGTTTCATTGATCAGGGCATTTTAAACAAAGATGGTTCAGTATCTTATATGTGGCCAATCTTGTTTGAAAAACGTTTATGAATTAATCTAAAATGCAACAATGACATATACTACTATAAATTACTTTATAGTATTTTATTCCATAAATGTAATTTTTCAATTATGAAACTGTGATCAGGAATAGCTTACACTTGCTTTTTCTGGATATATTCTTTTGAGTTTATCACTATTTTAGAAGCCATATAATAACAGGAGAAATGTTCATGGTATTTGAATGACTGGGACAGCAGATTATCTTCATTGGTTTACCAGTAAATTATGTATAAGCATATTTTATCAGATTTTCTAATATAGCATGCTTGAGCATTTGTATGTTAGAATGTATAGTTTTATTTTCAATTACCTCCTTTCTCTGTCTCTTATTTTTCAACTATGATGTCTTACTGATGTAGATTTTCTTGAGATAATTTGTTACTATTTATTTTGCTTTCATTTTAGGATTCATTAGGGGCATTATAAAATATTCGTTATGCATGGTGGGTAAAAGGACTTATAGCATTAATAACTGCTACTTGTAGAAAAATAAAGATACTTGCCCACATCTAGTCCCACAGATATAAATATAGGGGACAGAATAAGAATGGATTATCATTACCTACATTCTTTCCAACCCTCTACTCATTTACAGTGTCAGATTCTGAATCCTAGAAAGAGTAAATTCCTTTTCAACGGTAACATTGCAAACTAGGACTCTGATAGAAATATAAATTCTGTCTTAAATTTAGACTGTTTTCCATTTTGATGGAAATGTTCAATTCATGTGGATGAGAAATTTATTTTATGTTGAAGAACTGGGGCCCAGAGAGAAGACTAGAAAAACTTGTCTAAATGGAGTAATAAATAATTTATACTATTGCTCCAGGTTCTATAGTCAGATGTTGCACTACAGTAGGTCTTTATGAATTTGTATATTTTTTCCTCTTTATTCTACTGATGTTAATGCCAAAAATACCCATGATTACTACGATAAGTCACAGGCATAATAATTGTTATTATGGTTATTAGCTTTAAAGACTTTGATTCACATTCACAAATGCATAATAAACTCCACCAGTCTCACATAAAACAAGTTGGAAATGTTTTTCAAACGTGTGATCAAGTTAAACACACATTTCTGTGTTCGTATCAAAGAACTGAAATATCAAATAAATAGCAAACAAAAGTGAAAATAATGTGTTCTTATATAAAGGGCAAATCAGTTTTCCATATATTATCATTCCATTTGTATTTGATTTCTAAAACTCAGTTTATATTTCAATGTTGTTATAGTTATAACAAATTGAAACAAATTAAATACACCTATTATTTTAACACATTGTTGAATTAAAGCAATAGTAACACATTTTCAGTTAAAATGACAATGTTTCACATATTTTATATTTAAAATCTAATAGGGCTGGAGATTTAGCTGTGTTTTTGCCTCCTGCCTCATGAGCACAGGTTCTGAGTTTGATCAATGGTACAAAAAAAGAAAAAGAAAAAGAAAAAAAAGATAAAGCGGTAATAGTCACTATACTTATAATTGAATAGTGGCAGGAGAAAGCAGGAAGATGATTTATGTCACCAAGCAAAGAAAAGTATGAATACAAAAATTTGGCTCAGTTCCAAAATAGATTTCAAATTTTGTATTTCATTAGTTACAAAATAATTCTAAGTAGAAATGAATGCTTCATCTTCTAAAAGAGACCATAAAATTTGATGAAATCCTTATAAATATCAATGCAAATGTACAGAAAAATGTTTTACTTTTTCTCTTATGTACAGTAATAGAGCTAGTAAGGATATTTGAAGATTTTTCATGAAGTTATATAAATCAGTTATGAAATACTTTTGGTAATTGTTAGTTTGCATTATATTTATTTTGAAATAACCCTGAAGACTTCAGGAGTTTCAAGCATGTGTAAATAATGATATTGAACTTTTCTTTTCAAAATAAATAAATTGTATGATTATATTAAATGCGATTACACTCCATTAATAGTGTTGATTAAAACAAAATGTCAACATTCACTGTTCTTCTCGGATGACAGAAACACATTTTACCTTATTTTTCTGCATACACACAAATATGAAAAAAAAATGCCAGTTTAAAAACTCTTGACATTATATAAAAAAAACAATACTCTGAAAGGTTCATAGGAGATAGAACAACTAGTGCTCTCTCGACATGGACTAACATCACTTTGAATTCTCTTATTTACCCCAAAAAGAATTAGAGAAATTAGCTACCTGGAGATATAAATGAGGAGAAAAACACATTTTTACTATAGTTAGTGGATAGAAAAAGGAATAATTAGTAGGCCAGAAACCCTTAGAAAATAACTGCTCTATTGAAATAAAAAGTCAGGGAAAAAAATTGGTGCAACCCATTCAAATAACGTGGCTGAGTGAGGTTGAACTTGTACCAACTTGATAATCCATCTACCATCTCACTAGCGTGGTCTCTAGTAAACTTAATAGGAAGACTGGACACTCAAGGAGAATGCATCTCCCTCCACTTGCATCGGGGGGAGGCCAGGGGAGCAGAACAAAGTACTTCTGGTTTTCTCTGCCAGAAAGTTTTCATAAAAGGAAATGGAGGAACTAAATCTTCCCTGCCCCATTTATGATGAGACGTCTTCTAACTCAAATGTGGGGCTAAAGAAATTAGTGTTTGATCCCAATGCGGTAATAACTACTTGCAATAACATTTCCTCTGTGTGTATAGGATTAGAGCAATTTGCCTAAATAAAATAGTATCCTTATATGACTTCCACTGTCTATTGCCATTGTACCTACTTGTCCAAGTGTCAATAGACTATCATGCATCACGCCAAGAACTGCTTATGTCATGTTAGCTGGGAATAAAGACAGACAGAGAGGAAAAGGGACAAAGTATAGCCCCTCAATTTAATTATGTCACACATCCTAAGTTTCCATCACTACAAATAATTTCATCAAATCATGATTTCTTCAAGAGATAACCCATTTGCTACTTCTTGAAGAATTCTTGCTGGCGGTGCTCTTGGCAACAGCACTCACTCTAAGATAACACGTTTCAGTCTTCACTCTAGCTTCAGTGTTTACCACAATGCATCTGCCTTTTCTCATTACTTCCACATAACTCTGGTATACCCATAGTCTTTGGGAAAAGACATTATTCTATTCAGAGAATTCTGGTTTTGGTATGGTATTTCTATCTACAAAACATAATGATTCTGGATCATTGTTCCATGCTTTGACATTTACCATATAAAAAAAAATCATTTCATACTGATCAGTGTACACACTTCTGTTTATGAGAATTAGAGACAAGTTCTATTTAGAGGTAGCTCTGATAAGAGTTTCATGTTTTTGTTTTTGTTTTCCATGCTGAATACCAGTCAGGTTTGCTTCCGTCTCAAAGAGCATATTTATGCAAAATGAAATAAGACACTGGGAGTGAGTGGCACTTTATTTTTCTAATTGGAAAATAAGTGAAAATGTGCATGAAATTAAAATCTTTATGATCACCTTCCAAAAGCCCCACCTCAGCACATTGTTGCTATGTGGCCCAAGCATTCAGGACAAGGACATGAATCATGTGGGGACAAATTCCAAGCACAAGAGGATCACCTGTGGCTCCATTTAATTTTAAGATTTTTCTATTTATGTAAACAATAGGATTGGAATTTTATAAGGATTACATCGAATCTATAAGTTTGCCTAGGGAGTATGAATATTGAAACTAAATTTACTTATTAAGTATAAATATTTTATATAATATATAACTGGTATATATTTGTAATACAAAATAATTATAATTATTTTGGGGATCTGGTGCATATACATATTTTGTCTTAATCATTTTTATTTCTCCTTCACCTAGTCCTTATGACCCATTCCAGATTCATCACAGTGTTTTGAGTGGAGCCTTTGAGGAGTTTTAGAGAAAGAAGGATATCATCTTTAGCTCTAGACAATTTTACTTCTTTCTTGCTGATTTGATTACATTTATTTTACCTGAACAATTGCTCTTGATACATACTTCTAGCAGTGCATTGACTAAAAATGGTCAAAGTAGTCCTCATTGTATTTGATCTGATATTAGAAGGAAAGCTTTCAGTTTCTCTTCATTATGATGTTTATTGTAGGAGTTTCATAAATGTTCTTTATGGTGCAGAGATTTTCTTCTATTTCAAAACTTTTGAGAGCTTTGGTGAGGTTTGATATTAAACTTTTAAGTCATGAAAAAAATTTAAGTAACATGTAAAAAATTATTTGACCAGCAATTATGAATATATTTTAAATGAACAAAACATTCTTAGTTCAGGGGAAAACAGAATGTTTCAACAAAGAAATTGAACATATTAAATAGAAGCAAATAAATGTGCTGAACAGAAAAATGTAAAGATCAACAAAAAATAATTGATGTAGAAGATAGAACCATACAAATCATTTATTCTCAATAAGAGGAAGAAAATAGATGGAAAAACTGAATGGACTCTCAAGAGTCCTATAATTATAGGATTAATTATATAGAATAACATCTAACATGGGGTCATTAAAGTGGTATAGATAGGAGAAGCACAAAGGGGCTTAAAATTACTCTAAAATATAATGAAAGCAATATCCAAAATT
This sequence comes from Fukomys damarensis, assembly GCF_012274545.1. Classification (NCBI taxonomy): domain Eukaryota; kingdom Metazoa; phylum Chordata; class Mammalia; order Rodentia; family Bathyergidae; genus Fukomys; species Fukomys damarensis. The sequence continues at coordinate 32,858,834 of NW_022900936.1, forward strand.
AATCAAAGTCATAAACCTAAAAGTGAAAACCTGAGTAAATTCCAAGTGCAAAACAATCCATACCAAATTCTGAATATTAAATTTACTAAATATTGAATTCTAAAGTCAAGAAAACAAATAAGCCTAATGCATACCCATATAGTTGCTATAGAAGGATTTTGCTGTGAATGTAGAAAATGAGATATCATGTATTGCTTATGTGTACAAAATATTTGAAGGAAAGGGATTTGTATGAAAACAAAAGAAGTAAGAAGAGCTGAAAGAAAAAAATCAGCCTGCACCAAATCTTGTATCTAGCAAAAATATCTTTGAGTAGTGAAATGAAAATGTTTGGGATTTACCATCCTAATTATCTGAAAGAGTGGCTAAGAGTATTACTTTAAAAGAAAAGAAAATGAGAAAAAAATTTAAAAATCAAGAAGCAAAATAAATAATGGGAAATGAAATTTTAAAATTCATGCAATATATTTTCCTTATTAAGGTTTCTAAACTGATTTTCTAAGTTACAATACTCCTATATGTATTTTTAAAAATATGTAAAGAATACGTTTATCCAATTATATCATAAATGGGTAAGATAGTAAGGTTTTAAAAAAAGGTTAGGTTTCATATATTCCTAAAATTATTAAAATGTTAATACTACTAGATTGTATGCATTATAGTTTTATATATATATAACTATAAATATATATAAATGTATATATATAGATAAATATATATATACTTAGATCAAACACCAAAAATAATTAAATATACTTGAAGTATTTAAACACAATCAAAATTAGAATTCTAGAGAAAAATATTTAAGTATCAAACAGCCTCTTTAGAACTGGAAAATTAGAGAAATGAGTTTCAGAAAGAAAGATAAAAAATTCAAAAATTTAAGTAGAAGAATTAAGGTAAACATATGAATTATTCTATTAAATATAAATGTAATATAGTAATTAAAGAGCAGAAATTGGCAGAATTAGTTAAAAAGTAGAAGTTAATTGAATGCTATTTACAAGAAACTCATTCCAATATTAATAATACAATAATGTTATTTTAATGAGCAAAAAGATTAAAACGATACTATGAAAACAATCAAATAAAAAATACTGGTTAAAATAGATATTTAGTGAAGGAAATTATCAGAAACAGGATATAATTCTGTATAGTGTTTATAATTATTATTTTCTCCATTAGCAAACATAAATTTATATGCATTGAATAACAAAGCCTCAAAATTTATGGAACAAACCTTGAAAAAAATAAATTTACAATTATATCTAAAGACTCAAACCTTTTTTCAACAACTGCTAAAATTAGAGCAAAAACATGAGAATTCAGATGAATTTAAAAATGTCATCATGCATAGCAGATCCAATGGAAATTATAGCAACACACTGCAGAGCCTGTTATCACTGCCATCATCGTCGCCATCATAATTATCATCATTTTCGTCATCATCATCATCATAGTGTCTTTCTATATTCATTAGGTTGATCTCAAAATCCTATGCTAAAGCAAACCTCCAGCTTCAGCTTCCCAAGGACCTGGGACTACAAGATCTTACCGGTGTACTTTGGCTTTACACAAAGGGTATTGAAGACCTTTCAGAGCAAGATAGGCAATAGCTTGAACCATATAAAATTCTTCATTATTTTAAAAGAATTTATATTATGTAGAATATATTCTTTGTCACACAAGCCAAAAAATTAATTACAGCATAATTTCATAGAAATTGTATGTAATTAAGTTGCATGAATTCCCCAACTCCTAAGAACTATGCACACACTTTGAAATAATATGAAGATTAATAATAAGACCACAAACAAATACAAAAGTATACTGAACTAAATATCTTTAAAATCTGGCAGAAAATTATTGAGAAAATGATAATCAGTATTGAGAGGGAAATCCATAGAACTAAATGTTTTCATTTCAAAAAAAATTTAAAAAGCTTCAATCAAGAATGAGATATAGGCTATCACTAGAAAGTAGCATATCGCTAAATGTCAATAAGAGAAAACTATGTATTGAGAGCAATTCTATGTAATTTTGGGTGGAAAATCATTTCCAATTAAATATAATTGGGGCTAAGACTTATTCTTCTTTCCCAAAAGCTGGCTATGGTATGTGGAAACATAACATAACATAACATAACATAATATATCATAACAGTTCTGGTCACAGCTGAAGCCTCACTACTTCCATGATGCTTTGATGCTCCAGGACAGGATTACATCAGCTGAAGACATCCTGGTTCTTTGAGTAATAAAAAAAAAAGGGAAAGGTTTTGTCTCAGGAAAGGACAAAATCCTTATTAACCTGCTATTTCTTCCTCCCTACGATTGCAAGAATGCTTTACCATCTCTCTGTCCTCGTCAACCTAAGATGCTCATCAAACTAAGATCCTTGCCAATAGGATTGCTGTTGCCCTCTGAGTTACCTGATACTCCTTCCAATTATTGTGTGCACCCAATAAATAGTGGTGGCTAGCTCATAGTGGCTTTGTCTTTGTCCACTCCAGCATTGCCCTCCCTGTCCCCTATGTACTTTAAAGTGTGTCTCTTTTTCTTTAGCCCTAGTCTCATCCCTTTCTAGGCAGATTGGAGGATTGACAGGCCTCCAATTCTATGAAATTATGTGACCAAAATTTTTAAAGACTAGATGAAACAGAGTAATTTCTGAATAAATACAAATGGCTGCAGGTCATCATACATGTATATCACATAATATTTATGCCAATTAAAGTAATTGAATGTATCATTTAAGAAATAAGAAAAAAATCATCAAAAGAAATTTCTAAACCTAGATAATACACTGAAACATCTCAACAATAATATAAAGAAGAATCAACTTTTTCAATGTAGTATTTCCCAAAAAAGTAAACAGGAAGAAAAATCTTTGCTAACATACATAAAAATCAGGTACAGATTCTCTAAATATTAATTAAATTTCTTTGAAAATAGAATTGCAGGGATTGGAGATTTAGCTCAGTGGTTCGGTGGCTTGCCTTGCAAAGTGCAAGGACCCGAATTCAATCTCTGGTACCAAACAAACAAACAAACAAACAAAGAAAATTGAATTGCAGCTGTACCATAGTAATCTATGCACGTACTCGAAATGGTGGAGACAAGATGACATTTTTAAAATCTGAAATGAAGATTACATAAATTATTCAGAAACAATAATTATTTGCCATAATTATTAACAAATGATTTGGTTCCAATTTCAAGCTGAAAAGACAAGTTACAGAACCGGTGTCCTTGTAAAAGCATTTTTTGTATGGGCTTGCAGTGGCCTGGGTCAAAAGTTTTACACAAAGAAAATACCATAGAAATAGCATGAAAAGACTGTTAGAGACTTTTTGTGACATTAAAGGTGATTGTACATTAAAACGCTTCCTTCATATAGCCTCACAATTTTACATATTTATCTTTTTTTGAGTTGATATAAGCAATTCTATTTGATTCTGAGAAAATCACAATTCTCAATTCTGTTTATGAATCTGTCATTACTCTGCTAAAATAATCAAACAATCACAGCACAATCATAGAAAACTTCAGACTATTTTCCCTTATAATTTTCCTTAGCCAAATGTTAGCAAATAATTTTCATCGACAGTTTACAGGAGCTACATACCATCAAACGTTTTGATTTATTTCAGTATTAGAAAACTAATTAATAATGTCATAATAGCAAAAAGTTAAAGAAAGAAAATTACGATTCTATCAAACAATGTAAAAACTGTTTGATAAAATTGAACACTTTCTTTCTTTCTTTCTTTCTTTCTTTCTTTCTTTCTTTCTTTCTTTCTTTCTTTCTTTCTTTCTTTCTTTCTTGTGAAGTAGGTGGCAGAACCACTGAGCTAAATCCCCTGCCCCATATACTGTATTTCTGTTAAGTATTTTCAAGAAAAAAAATGAGAATTTCTTCTCCTCGATAATGTATGAAGTCCTATAAACAAAATTCAATATAATTGTCAAAGACTGAAAAATTTTACCTGAAGTATAGTAATCAGACAAGAATGTCCATTAACATCCTATTAGACACAGTGCTAGAAGTTGATGTCATAGTAAATGCAAAAAGAGAGAAATAGAAATTAAATAGAAAAATAACAAAATTCATAAATAAAACCATTTAATTGCATATTACATGATTGTCAATTTAGAAAATGTCCAAGTAAGTATACAAATATCACTCAAAGTAATCAATAAATTTAAGGAGATCAAAAGATTCCAGTTGATCAGTGAATAGAAGCAGATCCCTGGAAGCAGCTGTGTGGAACAGAGCAATGCATAGCTGCAAGAAGATCCCAGGCAGGGCCCTGGCCCCACCACAGAGGCTTGGACACACAGTCAGCAGTCAAGGGCCCACCTGGAAGAGGTTTACACAGGCACACAACCAACAGCCAGAGGCTTGCGCCAATATAATAGATAAGTGCATGGAGATCCTAGACAGAAGCCTGCTCAAAAAACAGGAAATGGGATGCACAGCCCCTAGGCAAAGGCCCACCCAGAAAACTGGTACATAGGGGCCTCAGTGAGATGCACATCTAGATATCACCCCAAGTGTGCATAGACCCCAGCTGGACCCACAACAGGTCAGCACAGTGATCCAGAAGGCTACCATTCTGAACCTAGGAATTGTTATACTGCTGAACAGCTGAGGAAAGGCCACTCAATGCTTTGCTGAGATTTGAAGACCACTGGGTGAGTAAAAGGTGGTCTCAAGAAAGGCAAGGCAGACAAGCATTGCAGTGCATTGAGCTCAATAGAGACAACTCCAAGGCAATTGAGAGCCAGACAGGTACTGGGTGACTCTGTGCCTCACTGAGGAAAACAAATAAACATGGGCAAAGGAGATCCTAAGAAGCTGAGAGGCAAAATGTCATCATATGCATTCTTTGTGTAAACTTGCTGAGAGGAGCACAAGAAGAAGCACCTAGATGCTTCCATTAACTTCTCAGAGTTTTCTAAGAAGTACTCAGAGAGGTGGAAGACCATGTCTGCTAAAAAGAAAGGAAAATTTGAAGACATGGCAAGGTGGACAAGGCCCGTTATGAACAAGAAATGAAAACCTATATCCCTCCTAAAGGAGAAACAGAAAAGAAGTTCAAGGATCGCAATGTGCCCAAGAGGCCTCCTTTGGCTTTCTTCTTGTTCTGTTCTGAGTATAGCCCCAAAATAAAAGGAGAACATCCAAGCCTCTCCATTGGTGATTTTGCAAAGAAACTGGAAGAAATGTGGAATAATATGGCAGCAGATGACAAGCAGCCTTATGAGAAGAAGGCTGCCAAGCTGAAGGAAAAATACAGAATACAGAGAATCATCAAGAAGATCATACATCCTGACCAAGTCAGATTTATTCCAGGGATGCAAGGATGGTTCAACATAGGTAAGTCCATAAATGTAATACACTATATTAACAAAGTCAAGGACAAAAACCATATGATCCTCATGATAGTTGCAGAAAAAGCATTTGACAAAATTCCACACCCATTCATAATAAAAACCCTGCAAAAACTGGAATATATCATCTATATCTCAATTTAATAAGGGTTATCTATGAAAAACCATCAGCCAAAATCATACTAATGGCCAAAAACTGAAACCTTCATGTTAAAATCAGGAACAAGACAAGGATTCACACTATCACCACTCCTCTTTGACATAGTTCTGGAAATGTTAGCCATACCAATTAGACAAGGGAAAGAAATGAAAGCAATAAAGATAGGTAAGGAAGAAGAAAAACCTGTCATTATTTGCTTACAATATGATTCTCTACATTGAAAACCCAAAAAACTCCACCAAAAGACTTCTAGACTTAATTGACACTTTTAGCAGATTAGCAGGATACAAGGTCAATACCCCAAAATCAGAAGCCTTCTTGTACACAAATAACAGACTCACTGAGAGAGAAATTTGGGAAACAATTCATTTCATAATAGCATCCAAAAAAATGAAGCATGTAGGACTCAACCTAACAAAAGAAGTGAAGGACCTCTACACTGAAAAATACAGCATTCTGAAAAAAGAGATGGAAGAGGATATAAGAAAATGGAAAGATATCCTCCTCCTGGATAGGAAGAATCAACATAGTGAAAATGACCATACTACCAAAATTGCTATATAGATTTAATGCAATGCATATTGAAATTCCAACACCGTATTTCACAGAACTATAAAAAAGAATCCAAAAATTCATTTGGAACCAGAAGAGACCTAGAATAGCAAAACCATCCTAGGCAACAGACACATGACTGTGGGTATAACAATTCCCAATTTGAAACTATACTACAAAGCCACTGTGATAAAAACAGCATGGTACCGGCAAAGAAAGAGACCTAAGGATCAGTGGAACAGACTGGAAGACACAAAAACAACAGCAATTGTACTCAGCTACCTCATCTTTAACAAAGGAGCTCACCATCCCCACTGGAGGAAAGATAGCCTCTTTAACAAATGGTGTTGGAAAACTGGATCTCAACCTGCCACAGATTAAAACTAGACCCTTATCTTTCACGATGCACTAAACTAAAATCCAAGTGGATTAAAGATCTAAATATTAAAAAAGAGTCACTAAATTTGCTGGAAGATAAGTTAGGCAGAACTCTTGAAGACATTGGTATAGGAAAAGACTTTATGAACAAATCTTCAGTAGCACATGAACTAGCAGAAAGTATCAACAACTGAGATCTCATCTTATTAAGAAACTTCTGCACTGCAAAAGAAACCATACACAGAGATAAGAGACAACCTACAAAGTGGAAGGGAAATTTTACCAGCTTCTCCTCAAAGGACTATTATCTAGAATATATAGAAAACTCAAAAACTTTACGTCCCCCAAATATAAAGACCCAATTCAAAAATGGATATCTGAAATGAACAGACATTTCTCCAACAAAGAAGTAAAAGCAGCAAGTAAATATATGAAAAAATGTTCCACATCACTGGACATTCAAGAGATGCAGATAAAAACAACACTGAGATTCCACCTTACACAACAAAGAATGGCTGCTATCAAGAAATCACACAATAACAAATGTTTTGGGGGTTGTGGAGAGAAAGGAATCCTTCTCCATTGTTGCTGGGAGTGCACACTGGTGCAACCACTGTGGAAATCAACATGGAGATACCTCAGAGAACTGGAACTAGAGGTTCCATTTGACCCAGCCATTCCTCTGCTGGGTGTTTTTCCAAAAGAATTAAAAGAATCACATCACAGTGACATATGCACACCTATATTTATAGAGGCACAGTTTAAATAGCTAAAACTTGGGAACAGCCCATTTCCCCATCAGTTGGAAACTGGATAAAGAAGATGTGGTTTTTCAGTAAAATGGAATATTACTCATCCATAAAGAATGAAAAATTAGATTCATTCATGGGAAAATGGATTCTTATTGAGGAGGTACTCCCAAATGAAATAAATAAATCACACATGTGAAAATACCCAATAATTTATCTGATGTGAAAAACTATAATGGTACATAAGATCCTAATGAGATAATTGACAATGTGAAATAGGAAGAAAGCAGCTAAAGGTGCAGAGAAAGTGGGAACTGTAGGGAAAAGGCAACAAGGGAAATGAAAAAATAGGAGAAAATGAAAAAATGGAAATAAAGTGTTTGTATATGGGGTGGGCAGAAGGGAAGTCAGGGAAAAGGGGAAAAAATGAGAACCAGGACCTGTCATGTAAAGGTACAAATCCCATAAGGGTACTGTATGCCTACAATGTACCAATAAATGCAATTAAGAAAAAAAAAAAAAGGCAGAGCAGGCCACATCTTTTAAAATGAAAAGACATAAAGAATCCTCAAAACCAGATTTCCAGAAATCCTAAAGCCACCCCAAAGCGCAATAAGATGGAACAATCTGATACTCAACCTCCTGTACTCCCTGAAATGGCAGTGAAAGAGGACCTAGAGAAAAATGAAATGAGGAATAATTTATCAGATAACAGCAGAGATTATGCCCATAACACAAGACTTTTCTAATAAACTCAGAGTGGACACAGATAAAAAATTGAGAAGCTGAGTAACATGGCCAAATCCCAACATAGGAAACAAATGGAATTCATAAAACAGATGTAAACAGATTTCCACGAGATTAAAAACACCATTGAAAGTTTACTCAGCATAGTGAGCTAATACAAGGACAAAATTTCAGGTATATAAGGTAGGATTACATTATTGGCCAGGAAAAGGAAAAGATAATCTTAATAATAGTAAGGGAACAAAAGAAATCAATCCAGCTAGATGATGCAAAAAAAAAAATAACACAACTGTTTCTGTCTTGACTCCAATCAAGACTGATTGGAGTCAAGAGATAAACAGGAGAGTGTGCAAATAACATAAAAAATCTGTTCTCAGAAGTAATGTCAGAAAACTTCCCAAATAGGGGGAAATAACTTGACATACAGATAAGTAAGGCATATTGGACTCCAACTAGCCATGATCAAAAATAATCTACATCTAAACATATATTGGTTAAGATTCTAGAAACCAAACAGAAGAAAAAAATTCTACAAGCATTTAGAAAAAAGAAACAAATCACATAAAAATGAAAACCCATCAGAACCACAGCTGACTTGTTAATGCAAACCCTCCAGGCAAGAAATGGTGGAGTGATGTATCAATCCCTAGTGGAAAAAAACCTCTAACCCAGATTGATATATCCTGCAAAACTGTCTTTCACAACTGGTTGAGAAATAAGATACTTTCACGACAAAGAATATGTGAGGGACTTCATGAATACCAAACCAGCGGTACAAAAGTTTTTGAACAATAACCTAGGAAAAGACATTGAGGATCACACAAGCCCTGAAAACCAACCAGAATGAATCCATCAGGCATGCATGCTAAGAAATCAAATGCAAAAGGGAATAACCCAACAAAAAGAAAGTCATGACAAGGATAACTCAATACTTATCAGCTATAACCACCAATGTTAATGGACTCAATTCATCAATCAAAAGAAATATACTGACAGAATGGTTCAAACCACAAGATCTAACAATATTCTACATACAATAAATACAATTAATTCAAAAAGAAACTCATGGATGGAAAGTAAAAGGGTAGAAAATTGTACTTCATGCAACAGGAACCTGAACAAAAGCAGGAGAAGCCACACTATTTGCAAATCATATGGATTTTCAAGAAACACTGATTAAGATGGACAAAGAAGAACACTACCTACATCCTTGTAAAGGGAGAAATACAAGAGGAAGAGATTAAAATCATAAATATTCATGCACAAAATACTCGTGCACCCAACTATATAAACAAATACTGATGGATATGAAAAATAACACAAAACATTAATACAATAGTAGTGGGAGACCTCAATACCCCACTGTCACAAATAGATAAATCAACTACACAAAAATTGAACAACAAAATGCTAAAATTTAATCAAACTCTTGAAAAAATGAACTTAACCGATGTTAATAGAGTGTTCCACTCCACAAAATTAGAATACACATTCTTCTCAGATGTATATGGGTTGTTCTCTAAAATAGACCATATACTCATTGATAGAATATTTTTAACTAAGTTAAAGGAAGTGAAGCTATCCCCTGTACGTTGTCAGATCATAGGGTGATGAAATTGTACATCACTAGCAAAATAAATCACAAGAATTTCATAAACACATGAAAATTGAGTGACACACTTATGAATAACCAAAGTGTCACAGAGGAAATTAAAGAAGAAATCAGACAGTTCCTACAATGAAATGTCAATGACAATGCAGCATTTCAGAATGTGGGACACAGTAAAAGCAGTCTTATGAGGAAAATTCATAGCAGTGAATATTCATATTGTGAAAACAAAACAAATCAAGCTCAATTAATCTGATGCTGAATTTCAAGCTTCTAGAAAAAGAAGAGCAGGACAAACCCAAAGTTCATACAAGGGAGGAAATTATTATAAAGATCAGAGCAGAAATTAATGCAATGGAGACTAAGAGAATGATACAAAAAATCAATGAAATTAAGAGTTGGTTCTTCAAAAGAATAAACAAAATAGATAAATCCTAAGCTAACATCATCAAAAAAAAGGACTAAAAAATGTGAGACCTCACCAATACAAAGAACTGACTTAAAAATGGACATCTGAAATGAACAGACATTTCTCAAACTAGTAAAAGCAGCAAATAAATATATATGAAAAAAATGTTCAACATCACTGGACATTTCAGAGATGCAGATTTAAAAAAAAAATACTGAGATTTTCACCTTACCCCAGAAAGAATGGCTGCTCTCAAGAAAGCAATCAATAAAAAATGCTGGTGGGGCTGTGGAGAGAAAAAAACCCTTCTCCCTTGTTGGTGGGAGTGCAGACTGGTGCAAGCACTATGGAAATCAGTATGGAGATACCTCAAAGAACTAGGACTAGAGGTCCTCATTTGACCCAGATATCCCTCTGCTGAGTACCTTTCCAAAAGAATTAAAAGAATCATGCCACGGTGATACATGTGCATTCATATTTATAGTGGCAGTTTGTAATAGCTAAAACTCGGAAACAGTCCGAATGCCCTTCAATTGGAGACTGGATAAAGAAGATACGGTTTTTCTATGAAATGGAGTACTACTCAAACAAAAAGAATGAGAAACTAGAGACATTTATAGCTAAATGGATGCACATTGAGGTTATACTCTTAAGTGAAATAAATAGGACACACATGCATAAATAACAATTAGTTCCTCTGGTGTGTAAAACTAAAAGTGTAAATAATGATCAAATGGTGTAATTGATAGTGTAAAATAGGAAGAAAATGGCTAAAGGGGAAGTGGGAAGGGGAGGTGAAAGGAAAGAAGGGGAAAGAAAAAATGTGACAAATGGAAAAAAATGGAAACAAAGTCTTTGTAAATAGGGAAGGGTGAAGGGAGTGAAGGGAGGGCAGGGGTATGGGGAGAAAAGTAAGAACTAAAACATATCATGTAAAGGTACAAGATCCAAATGAAAATGTAACTGTATTGTTCACTTTAAATATACCAATAAACTAAATGGAGGGACAAGGTAAGGAAAGGCCCAAATCCATACAATTAGGAATGGAAAGGTTGAAATTACAATGGATCCAGCAGAAATCCAGAGGATCATGAATGCCAATAAGATGTAAAATAAAGAAGAATTGTACAGATTCCTCAATATGTATGAATTTCTAAAGTTGTAAAAAGATGACCTAAAAATTCTAAACAATCCAATATCAATCAATGAAAGTGAAAACATCATTAAATACTTATCAACTAAGGAAAGGCGGGGCCCAGATGTCTTCACTGATGAATTCTATAAGACATTTAGTGATGAACTATGCCAATACTGTTTAAAATCTTCGTGAAATTGAAAGGGAAGCAATACTCCCTAATATTATTTGTAACAGCTACAACTTGGAAGCAGCAAAAGTGTCCATTAACTGTGGACTGGATAAACACATTCATTGCTAGAAGCAAGCATCACCTTGATGCCCAAAGCAGAGAAAAAACAAACCAAAAAGAGAACTGTGGGTCAATCTCACTAATTGACATAGATGCAAAACCCTTGATATGATATTGGCAAATAGAGTGCAGATGATTATCAAGAAGATCATACACTCTGACCAAGTGGGATTCATCCCAGGGATGCAGGGATGCAAATCTATAAATGTAATACACTATAATAATGGAGACAAGAACAAAAACCATATGATCACCTCAAAAGATGCAAAAATATTTGACAAAATCCAATACACAATTATGATTAAAACCCTATAAAATTTGAAATAGCCAGTCTCTACCTCAATCCAATAAAAGCCTTCTATGAAAACCCAACAACCCATGTTATATTAAATTGTCAAAAAAAAAAAAAAGAAAGAAAGAAAAAGAAATCCTTCACAATAAAATTGGGAAAAGGACATGGATTTCCAGTTTAACCCTCCTGTTTAATATAGTTTTGGAAAAATTAGCCACAGAATTAGACAAGAGAAAGAAATGAAAGGAATAAAAATAGAAAATGAAGAAGTCAAATTGTCATTATTTGCAGATGACATGATACACTATATAGAAGACCCCAATATCCAAATTCAGTAAAGTAGCTGAATACAAGGTCAACACACACAAAAAACCAATAGATTTGCTGTACACAAACAACAGACTCACTGAGAGAGAAATGGGGTAATACGGTCCTCTCACAATAGCATTAAAAAATTGAAATATCTAGGAATCAACCTAACCAAAGAAATGAAAGATTTCTACTCTGAAAACTATATCACTCTGAAAGAAAAAGGAAAAAAAAAGAGAGATCAAAGAGGATATCTGAAAATGGAAATACATCCCTTGCTCCTGGGTAAGAAGATTCAACATAGTGAAAATGGCCATGCTTCCAAAACTGCTCTATAGATTCATTGCAATCCCAATTGAAATCCCAGTAGCATTCTTCACAGACCTTGACCTTGAGAAAATAATAAAAAACTTCATTTGGAATAAGATGAGATCTAGAAGAAAAAAAAAATCCTCCAGACACACTCAGGCAGCTCATCTTTGACAAAGGAGCCAACCATCCTCAGTGGAGCAAAGATAGCCTCTTTAATAAATGGTGCTGGAAAAACTGGGTCTCAACTTGACAAAGATTAAAACTAGACCTTTATCTTTCACCATACACTGAACTAAATTCAAAATGGATTAAAGATCTAAATATTAAAACAGAAACACTGAACTTGCTGGAAGATACAACAATGGAAGTGAAGTTAGGTAGAACTCTTGAAGACATTGGTGTAGGGAAAGATTTTATGAACAAAACCTCACGTACATGTGAAATAGCACAAGCAATCAACAAGTGGGGTATCTTCTTCTTAAAAAGCTTCCACACAGAAAGAGAAATGACCAACAGTGTGAAGAGACAACCCACAATATGGGAAAATTTTTTCACCAGCTGTTCCTCAGACAGAGGTTTACCATCTAGAATATATAAAGAACTTTAAAAAAATCAGGACCCCCAAATTTAAAGACCCAACTCAAAAATAGGATCTGAAATTAATAGACATTTCTCTGACAAAGAAGTATAAATAGCAAATAAACACGAAAAAATGCTCAACATTGGTGGTCATTTGAGAAATGCAAATGAAAACAATGCTGAGATCCACCTCACCCCAGAAAGAATGGCTGCTGTCATGAAATTAACCAATAACAAATGCTGGTGGAGCTATGGTGAAAGAGGAACCCTGCTCCACTGTTGGTGGGAGTGCAGACTGGTGCAACCACTGTGGAAATCAGTATGGAGATACCTCAAAGAACTAGGATTGGAAGTCCCATTTGACCCAGCTATTGCCCAGTTCGTTATGTTCCCTGAAGAATTAAGAGAATCATACCACAGTGATATATACCAACCCACGTTCATAGCAGTACAATTTGTAATAGCTACAACTTGGAAGCAGTCCAACTGCCAATAAACTGTAGAATGGATAAAAAAAAATGTGTTTTTTAAATAAAATGGAGTAGTACTCAGCCATAAAGAATGAAAAAAACAGAGAAATTTATAACTAAATGGATACACATTGTGGCGATACTCTTAAAAAAACAGGACATACGTGTAGATTCCAAATGGTTTCTCTTGTGTCAGAAACTGAAAGAGTAAATAAGGACTAAAAGGTATAACAGATGATGTGAAATAGGAAGAAAAGGGGTAAAGGCAAGGGGAAATGTGAGGGGTAGGTGAAAGGAAAGAAGGGAATGGAATTAATATGAGAAAATGAAAAAAATGGAACCAAATATCTGTAAATAGTGAGAGATGGAGGGGTTGAAGAGAGGGCAGGGAAATGGGTGGAAAAAAGAACCAAGTTGTATAATATAAAGGTGCAAATTTAAAATGATGAATGTCATCATATCATATACCTTAAATGTCCCCATACAATTAATTAAAAAATAAGATTAAAGGATCAGGAATTTAGCTCAGCAGTGCTGCCACCTGCCTCGCAAGCACAAGGACCCAAATTCAATCCCTGGTACCAAAATAAATAAATAAACAAATAAGATTCAAGTGAAAGTTAAATGGTCCGATTTTATGTATACGAATATATACATATATGGTTTTATATATAAATATATTGGCACTGAAATTATGACACAAAGCTATTTAAAATTGCTCAGAAAATAAAATATTTTAAGTAGATATAATAAAATATGTACATAAATTGTGTGATGAAAACTGCAAAATACAGATGCAAGAAACCCAAGAAGATTTAGGTAAATAGATATTCATGTAATGTTGATGGTTAGAGACTGAACATAATAAATATATGGGTTTACTTCCCCAAAAAGGTATAGAATTTAATAGATTTCCTATTAAAAACCATTTTTGGATATGCAGTGAATTTATATAGAAAAATATAAGGAATAGTAAATTTATTGAAAAAGGATAAAGTAGATGGTATTGCTCTCCTTGAGACTAACCTTTACAAAGCAATTGTAATCTGTATTCTATTTAAAAGATTAATGAAACTCAGAATAGAGATCCACTGAAATTTGCATGGCCTAAATTTTAACAAAGGTACAAAAGCACTTAATAATTGAATATAACCTTTTCACAAAATGTTCCTAGGGGAAATGACCACCCATATCATAAACAAATAACCAATAAATAGACTTTCAGCAAAGTCTTAAATTTTAAGCAATAATTAATGTAAAGTAGATCACATATGTATTTAAATATGAAATGTAAAAATCTAAAACTTTTAGACAAAATATATATGAATCTTATAGATACTGATCTGAGTAAAAAGTTCTTAGAATTTGTTGTAAAAAAAACACCAATAAATGCAAATATTTATCAAGTAGGTTTTATGAAATAATTTTTTTTTTTGGTTTTTTGAGTCAGGGTCTCACCATGTAGTTGAGACCAACCTGGAACTCACTATGTAGCCCAGGCTTGTCTTGAACTCACAGTGATCCTCCTGCCTCAGCCTCACAGGTGCTGGGATTATAGGCGTGCACCACCACACCTGGCTGAAATAATTTTAATAATGAAATTATTATGAAAAGCAATAAAATGTTTCTTTATAAAAGATCCTGTTGAGATATAAAACAATCTACATATTAATAGAAAATATCTTTAAATACCATATTCAACAAAAGACAAACAATGCATCAACAATTCTCAAATCAACCTTGTAAAGATATTCAATGAAATAATTGAACAAAATACACGAAGAGACATTTCTTTAAAGACATGAAGGTAGCAAAATGTGTCATGAAAAGATATTCAATGACACTGGCCAGTAGAAAAATGTAAGTTAGGCCTGTAAGGAGGCATCGGTGCACTTATCAGAACTGGTGAAATAAAAACATGTAATAGCACCGAATCCTGGCAAATAATAATGCAGAAAAACTGGTGACTCATAACATTACAAATGGGGATGTAATGCCATGTAGCAGTTTATTAAAAATGAGCAAACAAATAAAAACTAAATAGAGAGCCTAGAAAAGTAAGTACTGAATATTTATAGCAAAGAAATAAAAATTCATGTTACTGGAAGAACCCATACACATTGTTCACAGTATCTTTATAATTAAAAATCTCAAAAAAATTTGACCTCCTTCAAGGGTCAATGGTTAAATTATAATACAATCATTTAATGGGAAACTTTCCAAAAGTAAAGAGCAATTGATACATATCACATCTTGGGTGGGTCTCCACAGAAATATATTCACTTCCCAAACTTATGATACAATTAATATAATTGTGTAATTATACATTTATATACCTCACATATTCTTAAAAAGTTATAGAACATTACATGAATGGAGATAGTTTCCACAGTTAACAAAAGAGTAGGATCTAGAAAAGATGAATACTTTATGAGGACAGAAGGAACTATTCTTGTACTAAATAAAATTTTCCTTTATTTTGATCATATTGTTATCTTCATTTTAATATTTTACTATAGATTTATGAGATGTTAGCATTGGTAAAGAGTATACCAAACCTATTTGTACTAGTTTATAAACTGTATGCAAAGCTATAATTATCTCAAATGAAAATAAAATCTATCTATTAATTTATAATAAAAGATTGTATCATCAGAGAAATCCTCTTTCTGAAAAAAAAAATTTATGTCTTTTAAAGTCTGATTTCCACAAATTTGTTTCCTTATACTTTTTAATTTTTTAAAATTTTTGGTGGTTGTGAAATATTTTATTTTCACAACTGTGTTTTTAAATCTTATTGTCAAGAAATGACCTAAGCTGAATGAAAAGAACTAAGCTTCAGGTTAGTGAATAGTCAACTAGAATAATAAACCAAATGAAAGGTGACAGCCAGACCTTTAATCACATACTCTGATAGTATAAGGCAAAGGCTTAATTGTATAAAGTGCCGGCTTTCTCACTGTCCTGGTTTTCCTTATGGGAGAAGATCTGAGAAATCAACACAAACAGAAAGATCCATCTCTGCCAAAGGAGCCCCGGTGGCTAGGAAGAGATAGGGAGAAGTTAGCCTAGAAAATTACTACTGACCAGTGAGACAAAGTAGAGAAAAATTTCTGAAAGGAATTCTGCCCACCTCTTCCATGGCAGTCTCTGCAGAGATTGTGGGGAAGGAACGCAGAATGCAGACACTCAGGAGACCAAGGCTTCCAGGGAACCCTGAGTAGGTGTTTGAGGACAACACCCTTCAGAAACTGCAATGCAAGGACTGGGAGAGTCTTTTTTGTTGAGGGAAGCTGCTTCACGTGAGACCAGCCAGGTAAATCCACTTAATCACCTATGACCAAGCCTCAAAATCCACACAGAAGATTTTGGCCAGGACTAATACTTCTCTGTTACTAACTTGTGCAGTCTTTCAACAAAATCATAATAAATCAATGGTTACATAGTTGCTGCAACTATCTTTCCTAAATATTTCTCATTAAATATGGAATACTCCAGGTCACTTAGAAATAAAACAGGAAAAGTAAAAAGGCTGTCACATTGTGAAAAGGCAGAGTGTGTAAGCTACAGAGAATCAAAACACGGTAATATTTATGTTTAGGGAATCCACATTAAAGTATACATTCATCATACCTCAACTAGAGACATCGAAATATGTGAAGTTTCATAACTGATACGTAATTTTATTTCAAAATGTAAAACAAAATATTCAAATTAGACATAGAACTAAAAATATTCTGTTTCCAACACATATATAAGGTGTTAATTCCACCATATATATATATTATATATATATATGAATCTGTCTATTTAATACTTTGCTGAATAACTCCTCACACTGGCTTTGATTTCAAATATCCATGAAGTAATTCAGATGGTCGTGTTTCCATTTAAGGATATGAATTTAAGAGAATGCATTTTATTGTTGCTGAAAATCCTTTACATAATCTGATATTATGGTGGCTGCCTTGAATGTTTTATAAGCAGACAAAAATGGCACTTCAAAATGAGATTCAGGTAATGTGAAGTACATGTCAATGAAAGGATATTATTTTATTTCTGTTGCTTAATTTCTATACATGTCAGATTTCAGTCCTTATACTAACAACTTGAGATCAATTTCTAGGGTTTTTTTTAATTTTTTGCTTTTGATTTTTACAAAACACTCAAAGATCAAAATGTACAATAATATATAAATGAATTTGACAGAAATATATAAATGAATTAATTTTCCTTTAAGTGTTTTCTTAAAATGGTTCATTCATTTTATATTCAAGATAAACTTTAGTTTAACATCCATAAATTTTGTCTTACATTTAAATAAATGATTGCTTAATGTTCATTATTGTCATTAAAAATTTCAAATGAGTTATTGAGTCCTTTTATTAATATATGAAGGTTTTCAAAGAATTGAAGAAAATTTTATGGATAAATTAAACACACACACACACACACACACACACACACATATATATATATATAAACATTAATTTTTATTGTACAGTAAGAAATTGATCTTCTTCCTTCAAAGTATCTGTGGCACCTCTTTTCCCAAGGTACATTTTTTTGATAAAAAATACTACAATTTTGGTGGTCCAAACAAAATGAAATTGGATAAGTAAATAATAAATTAAAATATTACAAGCATTTAAACCTGGATTTGAACATATTTGGAAATATGACATTTAGTTTGTTACATGAAAAATTAATTGTAAAACAAATGGCATGATAAAATTAAACTTTTAAATACCATTCAAAATAAAGGTAAAGGTAAAGGTACGAGATCTCAATGATGAATGTAACTGTATTGTATATCTAAAGTGTATGAATCAATTATTTTTAAAAAGATGTCATTTGTCAACACAAAACTCTTCAAGTCTTCCTCAGAAAGTTAGAATTTTTCAGTTTGTTACAAGGTGAATATACATAAGATAAACTAAAATGATTGAATTATTGATATAAATACATAAAGCAATAAATATGTTAATTTGAAAAATGTAAAATGTTTTACATATATTGGTGGAACCTAAATATCCTATAACTGTTTGTATGCTCATACATACAAGCTATAATTCTATTTTATATTAATATCATAAAATTAATACTTTAACAACAATAGGTGAGTACATGTGTAAATGTGTATGTTTAAATGTGTATATTTTGACTTAAAACAAGTCAGAATAATTTTTTTCTTTTAGCAACATTTTCTAAATTTGTATTTCTGAATATGTATCTATGTACCTATGTATTTCATAAGAATGTATTTATTTGTCCAGTAACAAAAAAATAATGTCAGCTTCTTGGTTATTTTTGTCTAGGATATTTAAATGAATTACATAATTAATCCCATTTCCTTACGGTGTTATTTTAGATATTATATTTTTAAATCATAGCTATGAATCAATAAATTAATATGATATGTATGTTAGATGATTCACTATTCTACTTATAATTTAATCAATGAAAGTTGACTATATTTTCATGAAAATAGAAATCGTCATGTTGATTTGCTTATGTGTTTTATAATAAATATTGTTTGGGCCAGATTTTCATAGCATTTTATTTATTATACTAAAAGATTGAAATCAAAATCATTTTATAATTTAGTAAGGATTTTATTTAAACAATAAAAATCTTTTATTACAAATATAGATTATTAAAGATAAAACTTTAGAAGTTCAAAATATTAAATATTTCTACTTGAAATCATGAAAAACATGCTTATTCATGCAACATATGGATCAACATATTATTTAAATTTATTGATGAAAATAATTTTAATTATATGTACAATAGATATTAATATAAATACTAATAATTTTGTGTAACATACAAAAATGAAATAAATGTTTATTAAGGAAAGTAAAAAATATATATCAAAATAAAAAATAGATAAAAGAGTGGGGAGGGAGTGAGACAGAGAGGGAGAGAAAGATTATTGTAATCAAGCATGGGCAGTTTATCTAAAAGTATGCTTGTCTTAGTACAATTGTCCCACGTTTTATATGTTGTTTGGCCTATTATTTTGGTTTTCATTCTGTATCTGTTATACTTTATAAGGTATTATAAGATAAATAAATGCATCTAAGTGCTGGAAAAATAAAAGGGATGCATAGGAAAATGTAGAAAAAAAGAATTGAAGTATTGTAATGAAATTGTAGTGATCTAATTTGCCTATTTTCTAGGGCTCTTTCCTATAGCATCCATACTAAGTTCATTTTTATGGCACTTCCTTTGTGTATTTGATTTTGCACTTCTACACTGATGACTAACTTTTCTTAATAGGGCAGTTTGCTTCTTAACTTCAAATATGAATCCATCAATTTTTTTCTTTTTAATTTAGTATCTCCAACAAAATAGTGAAATCAGCCTTGCTTATTCTTTTCCAAGTGTTAAACCAAATGCTTTAAAAAAATTAATGGCTAAATAATAATGTTATCTCTGGTTTTTTAATTTTCTTTTTTATCGTTTGCAATGTGGATCCAGGTCTGGACATTGCACTTGTGCAGCAGGCAGCAGAACTGAGCTAAATCCCAGGGACACTCAAGGGTTTTGTATAAAAGCTCAAAACACTTTTTTCCAGGTTAAAATTTTCGTATTCATATTTGCTTCTAAATTTTTATCAAGCATGGGTGCAGCATCCATGATTTTGACAAATTATTGTCATCTTTTATTATTTTTGCATTGGACTTGTTCTGCTGCCTTTTTTCTTATTATAGTGAATTGTATTAATGATCAGGTTTTAAATCTCATGTGAGCATGATGCCTCATTCTTTTTAAATATTTTTTATTAAAATGTTTAAAATTTTATTTAGGATCCTTGGATGTCAGCTCATGAGGGAAATTGACCCACAGTTTTATTCTCTTGTAATTTCTTTCTTTTTTTAAATTAAGTTTATTGGTACATTCTAGGTATACATTACAGTTACATTCATTACTGGGATCCTGTACGTTCACATGACAGGTCTTGGTTCTAATTTTTTCCCCTAGTCACTGCCCATTCTTCAGCCCTTCTTCCCCTCCCCATTTACAAATAATTTAATTCCATTTTTTTCATTTTCTCATTTTTTTTCTTTTCCCTTGTTCCTTTTCCCCTACCCTTCCCACTTTCCCTACAACTTTAGCCCTTTTCTTCCTATTTCACACTATTAATTATCCCAATAGGATGTTGTGTACTATTATAGATTTTCACAAGAGAGAGACTATTTGGTATTTAAACATGTGTGACTTATTTATTTCACTGAAGAGTATATCCTCAACATGTATCCATTTTCCTATAAATGATTCTAATTTCTCATTTTTCATGGCTGAGGAGTATTCCATTTTATAGAAAAAACACATCTTCTTTATCCAGTTTCAAACAGAGGGGCAAATGGGCTATTTCCAAGTTTTCGCTATTACAAACTGTGCTGCTATACACATTGGCGCACATATATCACTGTGGTATGTTTCTTTTAATTCTTTTGGAAAGATACCCAGCAGAGGGATGACTGGGTCAAATGGAACCTCTAGTCCCAGCTCTTTGAGGAATCTCCATATTGATTTTCATAGCGGTTGCACCAGTCTGCACTCCCACCAACAATGGAAAAGGATTCCTTTCTCCCCACAACCCCTCCAGCATTTCTTATTGGTTGATTTCTTGATAGCAGCCATTCTTTGTAGGGTGAGGTGAAATCTCAGTGTTGTTTTCATCTGCATCTCTCGAATGACCAGTGATGTGGAACATTTTTTCATATGTTTGCTTGCTGCTTTTACTTCTTTGTCTGAGAAATGTCTGTTCATTTCAGTTGCCCATTTTTAAATCAGGTCTTCATGTATCAATTTTACTTTTTCCCAAAATATCATCTTTGAATTTATGCTACATCTGTATTAATTTTCTTTTTCTTATTACATTTTTCTTCTTATTATGTGTAGTTGGCCTTTAATGGATTTAAATTAAAAGCATATTTATTGATTTCAAATCTTCTTTCATTTTTAAAATATATGTTTCCTATAATGTTGTCTCAAAACCACTACCTCAACAGCATCATAAAAATTTGGTATGATTTCCTTTCATACTAAATCAGTTTAAAACAATTTTTTAATTGAGTTTATTAGTACAATATAGGTATACAATACAGTTACATTCATTATTGGGATCCTGTACCTTTACCTGGTAGGTCTTGATTCTCATTTTTCCCCTTGTCCCTTCCCTCCCTTCACCCCCTCCTCCCCTCCCCATTCACAAACACCTCATTTCCATTTCTTCATTTTGTAATATTTTTTCCTCTCCCTTATTACCTTTCCCCCACCCTTCCCACTTTCCCTACACCTTCAGCCCTTCATTTCCTAATTCACATTATTAATTATCTCATTAGGATCTTGTTTACTACTATAGTTTTTCACACCAGAGAAACTATTTGCTATTTCAGTTAAAGAAATCTCTATATGAACATTAAAAATATGAAATCCTAAAATAAAACTAAAAAGGAAAATAAAAGAGAAAAGGCAATGATGTAAAATTAAATTAATCCTTAATTCTGAAGGTGAAGATGGTCCCTGAACATATTTAAATTGCTTCTTGCTCTTGTAGTCCTATATTTTTCTTCCCCCCCATTATTTAGAGAATACTTTATTAGTTTCTGTAATCAAACCTAAGTAGATATGACCTTACATATTTAATACAATGTATTACCCCTGTACAAATGGAAAAAAAATTAACATTTCTAGACCATTATGGCTGTTGAATTCTGTACAATGCCAAGTCAACACAGTAAATTGGGATAACTTTTTCCAAAGTCGACAACACAGTTAAAGTTTTCAAAAATTCAAAAAATATATATATAAATTAAATATATAAATAAAAATATATATAAATATAT
>NW_022900936.1:32881109-32923425 GCF_012274545.1 Fukomys damarensis
AGAGAGAGAGAGAGAGAGAGAGAGAGACCAATAATAGCAGTATGTTATGCATCAATAGCAGCAACAACTTTTCCAGGTTCTGTATTCATATGAACAAAATTATAGACATTCAGCACACTCCATTAAAAAACAAAAACAAAAATGAAAAGAATAATACCCAGAAAACAGCAAAGTTCTGTTGCTGTTATGGTACCTGGTATCATTTGTTTTTATTAGCATCTTAATCATCATCTGGAAAGAGAACATTCTAGAGTAAAATAATTAAAAATAGCTCTGATGAAGCACAGTCACTATTATGTATCATAAAGCAGGTACAAGATATTTTACATTCACAGAGGTATGATACAGTACCATCCTACATCTATAATAATAGAATCAGTTTTGGTTTGAAATTTACTTTGTCTGAAAATAAGATTGCTACCCCTACCTATTTTCTGGGCTCCTGTACCATGGAGAATTGTTTTCCATCCTTTCACTTTCAGTCTATTGGCTTCTTTTTGCACTAGGTTTGTTTCTTGTATACAGCATATTGTTGAATTTTGCTCCTTATTCCATTCTGCCAGTCTATTTCTCTTGATTGTTGCATTGAGGCCATTGACATTGATGGTTATAACTGATATTTACTGAGTTATTATTGTCCTGTTATTGGCCTTTTGTTTACTCTTTTTACTTTTTCACCTTCTCCTTTTAGTATCTTGCCTTGCCTATTTGATTTGCTCTGTTGGGCCACATGGAGTTGTTACCTTCATTGTCTTTTTCTAGGATCTTGTTTAGAATTGCTGGTAGTGCTGCTTTGGTATTCATGTAGTTTGTCAGGTGTTGTTTGTCATGGAAGTATCTTATTTCCCCATCCACTTTGGAAGAGAGTTTTGCAGGATACATCAGTCTAGGTTGGAGGTTGTTCTCTTTTAGTACTTGAAATATCTCACTCCAGGCTCTCCTTGCCCTAAGGGTTTGTGTTGAAAAATTTGCTGTGATTCTGATGGGCTTTCCTTTGCATGTGATTTGTTTCTTTTCTCTTACTGCTTGTAGTATTTTGTTCTTCTGTTGGTTTTCTGGGATCTTGATTATTATATGTCTAGGTGTAGATTTTTGTTGATTGTGGCTAGTTGGGGTCATATATGCCTCACTTATCAGAATGTCAAATTCTTCCCTTCTGTTTGGGAAGTTTTCTGTCATTAATTCTGTGAACAGCTTTTTTAAGTTATTTGTATTTTCTCCTACTACTTCATGGATTCTTATCAGTCTTATGTTATTAATATTTGCATCATCTAGGAGTTGTTGGATCGATTTCTCATGATCCCCTACTATTTTTAAGAGCTACCTTTTCAGGGTCACTGACTGCAATCTTTTCTTCTATATCTGAGATTCTATCATCTCATTGTTTTATTCTGTTGTGTACACTTTCAATGGAGTGTTTAAACTCCTGGATATCTGTTTGCATCTGTTTTATGGATTCCATTTCTTTGTTATGCTGGGCCTTCATGGCTTCTACCATGGTCCTGAGCTCATCATTTTTTTTGTCAGTTTCTGCGCTAGAATCTCGAATCATGACTTTCATTTTGCTCACCATCTCTATGGTTATCTGGGAAATTATTTCTGTTTTTAATTTTTCTAGAGCCCAATTAATTTGTTTTGTTACTACCTGTGCTTTGAGTTCAGGGTGTCCTGGTGGTTCCCTATCGGCCTTTTCATCCTCATTTGCCCTACTGTTTGCCACTGGTGAACTGGAAGTCTGTCTTTGTGTCTTGCTTAAGTGTTTTCTCATTTTTATTTTTGTTATTGGGCTGTCCTTGGTTTAATCTCTGGGTTATCACCCAAATCTTCCTGATATAGTTGCACCCTAGCTTCTGGGTCTCTAATGACCCACAGACATTCTCATCTTCATGATGTCAGAGAAAATAGCTCATCAAATCAACAGCAATGCTTTACCTCAACTGATACAATCAGCAACACATTATGATCAAGCACAACTGACCACATGTGGTAGTCACTAGTCTATCAGCCTTAAACCATTTGAATTTCATTGAAATCAAGAAGCAGTCCAAAACATGTCTGCAGTTAGCAAACTTTTCAATATAGTGTATTTACCATTTAGGATGGGGGCTCAGAGACAGCTATGACTCAAGACCCCTGATCTTAGTTACCTGATGGCAGAACCCCATGACGCAGACTGACCTCAGGCTGCAAGGCCCAGATTAAGTTCCCCAACCTTCTGAATGGTTGAACTGCACACTGATCTGCTACAGATTTCCCAAGCCCTTTCTTTAAAGATGTTCAAAGTTGGGAACTCAGAAAAATACCCTTCATGACCACCTCTGCCTCTGCAGAATAGGTCCAAAGTGGGCACAATCAGGAGGTCTGAGAATGCACAGGGGGTGGAGGCTACTTAGGGGAGTTGTGCAGCTACCTTTCTGGCGCTCGATTGATGACAGCTCCAGGTGGGAGTAGGCGTGGCTATCCTTCCTGTGATGGATCCCCACCCAGGCAGCCCTCCTGGCCCTGGAGCAATCCAGTTTAAAATACTTTAAAATTTATGATTTTTGGTAACCAATTTATTATGTAGTTGGCAATGTTTGAAGAATTTTCTTTTTATTCTTCTGTGAATATAAAATATAATTCTAATTAATATTTTTCTGTGAATATTTTTAGATTTTCCTTTTCACTGCTTTTGAGCAACTTTGTTAAGATATAATTTAAAGTATAAAACACACTTCTTGTACTTTACAGCCACTGAGCTTATTAAAACTGTGGATTTATAATTTTTGTCAAATCTGGAAAAAGGTATTTTTTTCTTCTAGAACTTCTTTGTAGATTTAATTTTGAATACATTAGCTCCATGATCTTACTCCAATCTATTTATTTTCTTTTTTTTTCCTGTATATCATTTAGGTATGCTTCAATTGCTATTTCTTCAAGCTAAAAAATATTTGTTTCTGTATTGGTTAATCCAATGTTAATCCATCCAGATTGTTACATCATTGAAAATTGTATAGTTTTTTTCTAGAAGTTTGATTTATCCATGTCACTAATTTAAAAGTATAAAATAAAGATATAATCACTTTTATTATCCTTGTTTACTAATTCTTACATTGTTTTCAATTCTGGGTTTACTTTAGTTTCTTTTTCTCTTCATCTTGTGTCCATGTTTTCTTGCTTATTTATATTTTGATAGCATCTGACTGAATGGTAGACATAGTGAATTTTACTTTTTGGGTGATAAATATTTGATTTTCTGCATATAATATTAAGGTTTGTTCTGGAATATAATTGAATTAAATTGATTTAGTTCATTTTTTCAAATAATAGTTGATAGGTAGGACTAAGACAGAGCTTAGTCTTGCACTAATTGATTTTCCTGATTCTGGTAGAATATTCTAAGTACTTTTCCTAATAATCTGTGAATTATGAAACATTTTAGATAAGTGCCAAATATTGTTACTTTTGTAGTTTTTGGACAGTTTTCCTAATTTTTTTCCTTTTGTTTTTTCAGTGCTTTGTATGCAATTATGGACCAACTACCTGTTGAATCCTTAAGCAGAACTTACTAAAGATCTCTTTCGCTGTGTATGCTATGATGTAACAACGAATAATATCTCCCACAGATTCATGTTGATAGAATGCTTCCTAAAGTGGTGCTTTTGAAATGTGCTACAGACCTTATGAAAATAGAAATTTTGGAAATCCCATAGGTCACTGATAGGGAGAATGTCTTCCAAGATATTTGTGCCTTCCTACTTTCTTCCTCTTCTGTTTGTTACTTGACTCATGAGGTGAAGTATTTTGCTCCTCCTGCTGCAATTGACCTAATGTACTGCCTCTTCAGTGCCCTGAGGTGTTGTGTCACTTGAGTTTTACTATAACTTCTAAAACCTAGAGACAAAGATAAAACTTTTAATTCTTAAGTTAATTATCTCATGCATTTCATTATAATTTTGAGCACCTGATTAAATGGGAAATTCATAGTGAGAAGTGGGATTACTGCTATGTGCCTTACCCAAACAATCTCAAGATTTTTTTTTCCCATGGTACTAATTTCCTAATGTTTAAATAGAAAGCAGGAGTAAGACACTGTATTTGTGAATTATATAAATTAGGCATAACTAGAGGGGGTCAGGGAGAAGAAATGAGCCTGATACCCTTTAAAATGTACATTTAACACTATGGATTTCCCAGAGTTTTTGCAGATGACCTGGCTACATCAGGCATCTGATAATTACTCTGGGAGATAATTGATTTGGCTGCAGGTGCCTTGATCAATGCATATATGTTAAACAACTCTGTCCTTGAGTCTTTCTGGATGATTCCTCTACACTTTTTAGCCATCCTCATTCAAGTCTGAGAAGTGCTGTTATTTTTCTGGCCATACAAAGTCTGATGGTATAAATATAGTGAACCCCACCCCTTTATAAGCAACTTCCCCATACTTTTAGTGAGTTTAGGCTGAGCTTTGTTCCATCTTGTGCTGTAGTGTAAGTTGCAACAAAGCCTACTATGTATGGTATATTCGTTCTTATTCATGATTAATATCTTTAACACAGCTTGATGAGCTGGTATGTTAGGAGCAAGAAACACCATAGATGCTGGTACCAAATGCTGGCACCAGCTGGAGATGGTAACACTTAAAGGAGCTAGCAGCACAGAATGAGAGAGAACAATGAAGATTAGTCACTCTGCCATCTTTGATGGCTGTAAGGCTTTCTGAGACTTGCTAATAGCTGCTGATTCCAAGTAGCAAGGAGGAATATAATACTTAAAAAGCTAATACCCTTTGTCTTTTAAATCCTAGAGCTATTAACCCTAAAATAGCTGATCACTACTGAAATTCAAAGATTTGGGCTATGAATACTAAAAGAAATATACTTTGCAATTTACTATTTGTATGTGAATTGAATAAGAAACTCAGCTAATTGATAACATTTGGAAGCTGAAATATGCTCCTGTCTCTTTTAAATACCATGATGAAGGTGGAAAATGGTAACAGTGGCCTCAGGCTCGTGAACCAGCCCATGTTTGATTTCCATCTTACTTGTGGCTAAATACACTAAGTGGAGACACTGGCAGCACACCTACATCATCCACATGACTAGTTTTGAGACATGAAGAATAGAAGATTTATGGAGTCATGACAGCTTCCACTGAGTTTTCCTGGAAGCCCTGAAGTATTTGGCAATTTTAGAGCCTCTCCAAGCAGTCTCCAAGGTTTCTGAGGGCAAGGCTTAATGTAGCTGAGAAAGTAAAGCTGAAGGTTCAGTAAAAACAAAATAAAGTGGAGATCTTAGCAATATGCAATACTTCCTTGGGAAACTACAGGCATTTTCCATATTCACCTCAAGAGATTGGCCTGTTCACTGTAATCAATAAAGTTCATGCAATTGAGGACTGGACAAGGACCTCTAGGATTTTATGTTCACCCAAAGAATTTCAGTCTTGGCTTGGGTCAGTTCTTCCTTTATTTAACTTAATTAATTAATTTATTTTTTTGGTACTGAAGATCTAACTCAGGAGCTTGCGATTAATAGGCAAGTGGCAGAATGACTGAGCTAAATCCCCTGTCCCAGTTCCTTCTTTATAGTATCCTGTTTTACCCTTTTTGAAAAGGAAAACATACCTGTGCCAGTCCCATGGATGGATCTATCTATTTGTCTATCTATCTATCTATCTATCTATCTGTCATCTATCTATATTTTTTGCATACTGGGGATCAATCTCAAGCCTTTGAGATTGAGAGGCATGTGGTGGAACCACAAAGCTAAATCTCAAGCACTTTTTATATTTTTATTTATACAAGAATATGAATAAATTTATCTTGAGTTTTGCAGAAGACTTTGAATTTGAACATTACAGCAGTGCTGGAAGAGTTGAATTTTTCCTCTTGCGGATGGAATCTATGTACTTTGGACTGTGAGGCAAATATTAACTTTTGGAGATTAGGGATGAAATAGTATTCTTTGAATATATGCATAATGGCTCCCAAGAGCCCATATGCTAAGGACTTGGTTCACAGGGTGTAATAATGGAAAGATGTTCTGGATATTTGTGGTATAATATTTGTTAACAATTTTTAGATCACTAGTGGTATGATTTTAGAGGAAATTGCAAGATCCCACTCTTTCCCACTTTCTTTTGTTTCCTGCCTGATGAGGTGGGATTTTCACTCCTCTACACCCTCTCATTATAATGTGTTGTATTCGAGAATTGAAGCAATGGGCCAGCAAATGTTGGACTGGAACCTCTAAAACTGCAGCTAAGTAAAATTTTTCTTTTCATTAGTCAATTAAGAATTCCCTTATAAGAACATGAAGTTGACTAATATATTTTGGTTTCTGCTATGAGGTATTCATCTTGCATCATTATATACCTAAAGTTGATGCATTCTTTCTTTCACATTAACATGATCTATGAGTGCTAAGATCTTCTGCTATTATTCCAAAAATTCTCCAGACAGAAACCAACATCAGAGAGCCCATTATTTGTTTCTGTATCTAAAAGTCCAATGTGTTCTGTTTCTTAATAATCAATGTTTTAGGAACCATTCTTTTCCTGTATTTTGTTTGATTTTTTATTATCTATATTTGATTTTTTGTGTTACTTAATACTTGTTTTATATAGTTGGGAGCAGTAATATTTGGTGCATATATATTTATGTTTGTCATCTTGTCTTCTTGAATTGTTCCCTTTACAAGGATGTAGTGGCCTTGTCTCTCTTCATCGGTTTTGGCTTGAAATTTACTTTGTCTGTAAATAAGGTGGCTACCCCTGCTTTTTTCTGGGCTCTTGTCACATGGAGAACTGGTTTCCATCCTTTCACTTTTTGCACTAGGTTGGATTTTGCACATATTGCTGGATTTTGCTTTTTAATCCATTCTGCCAGTCCATTTCTGTTTCTCTTGATTGGTGAGTTGAGGCCATTGACGTTGATGGTTATAATTGATATGTACTCATTTACTATTGTCATGTTATTGTCCTTTTGTTGACCCTTTTTAATTTTTCCCCCTCTGCCTTTAGTTTCTTGCCTTGACTATTTGATTTGCTCTGTTGGGCCTCATGGTATTATGACCTTCATTGTCTTTTTCTAGGTTATTGTTCAGAATTTCTTGTAGTGCTAGTTTGGTATTCATGAAGTTTCTCAGGTTTTCTATGTAATGGAAAAATCTTATTTCCCCATCCATTTTTTTTTTCAGCTTTAGTTGAGTTTATTGGTACATTTTAGGGATACAGTACAGTTACACTCATTGTTGGGATCTCCCCATCCATTTTGAAAGAGAGTTTTGCAGGACACATCAGTCTAGGTTGGAGGTTGTTTTCTTTTAGGAGTTGAAATACCTCACTCCAGGCTGTTCTTGACCTGAGGGTTTGTGTTGAAAAATCTGATGTGATTCTGATTGTTTGATTTTGTTCTTTTAAATCATCTATTTTAGGCGAAAGGTGATTCTGACTCTTGTTAGTAAACATTAACAGAAAGCAAAACTTTATTAGATGGTATATTTTTAAATTAAAACATTAAAGTCAATTATAGTAGCAAGAATAAGGAAATGTTTTTGGCTATGGCCATAAGTCCTCTTACAAACTTGGAGATTGAAGAACATGCTTAGAAGATGAAAAACACTTTGGCT
Source organism: Fukomys damarensis (assembly GCF_012274545.1). NCBI lineage: Eukaryota > Metazoa > Chordata > Mammalia > Rodentia > Bathyergidae > Fukomys > Fukomys damarensis. The sequence continues at coordinate 32,888,726 of NW_022900936.1, forward strand.
GTCAGTGAAATTAAGAAAGACTAAAGACAGAACATGAACTAATTTGAAAAAAACATAACAACACTTCAATAAGAATAAATTTCTCAACTTTAAATTATAGTGTGGTGTCAAAGGGTAAAATTCAAGACAATACAAAGCAGTAGCATTGACCTTCTAAGCAGCATGGTATCCTGAATGTTGTCTTGTCATGCTAGAAGGTCAGATTCAGAAGGCTGGCTAGAGAAGTTTCTACCTACAGAGAGAGAAAAAAAGAGTGGCAGAAGTTTTATGTCTACTGTGAAAGTGACTTTGTTCTCAGTATGAGAGCAGGTGGTTATAGCTCTCCAGCCTGACCTTGCTGCAAGCCTATCCATAATGCTTATTCAGGGAGCAGAAAGGCGAGTGAGGCTGTAGCCTTTTGTTTCCTCCTCGTGACCTGGTAATATGGATCTTGTGATGACCAAAGAAAGGAAAAAAGAACTAGAATACAAAATCTATCTAGTGTTGGTGAATAATTTTCACATAAAACAAATAAAATCATATTGCAAGGATAAGCAGTGTCATAAAATGGGAGGGGATAAGGGAGATGAAATAGCAAGTAAATCCTACAGAATTATAGAAGAAAAGTGCCATATTTTTTGTTTATCATTTTAGAACCAATTTCTCTGATTAGAGCCAATCCCTCCAAAACATGGTCAACCAGGTATATGCTTTTATCAGTTTTATAGTAGAGACACTGTATATATTATACACAACCAAATATTATTAGTAGAGCAATCGGTGTTTATACAATCCATGCATTCACTGAATGGCATGTAGTCTCTTTATTTTAAAAGATTCTTGTACTGTATATTGATCCATCATTAAATTTGGCTTAGATCATTTTCTTTTCCTTTGCTCTGAAATTATATAAAATATACTGATAGATATACTCATATTATGTAACCATATTTTGTGTGCTCTACTGAAATACATTTGAAACATGCTGACATTTTAACATTTTGCTTTTTCACTTAACTACTTTGTTTCAATGAACTGGAACTTTTTATTGTTGAAATAACTTTTCCCCAAAAGAGGCAAATTTCTTCATTCCCTAACTTGATCTACCTGTGTTAATGTTGATCTTGTTCATCTGTTAAAATTTACTACTCTGTTGTTGAAGATCACAAGTGTTTCAGTGGGGTATGGCACTATATATATGTTAGCCACCTTGGAACCATGTTACAGAGATGATTGGGGATCATTCTCCAAATTGCCTACCATGACACCTTAAATTTATGCTAGTCTTTCATTGTTTCTGTATTATTTGTTAGAATGTATTTTATTTTACTTATCTGATAATTGTACTTACAGATTTTTTACTGGAAAATTTAACTGAAATTAAAAATTATTCTACATGACTTTTGGACCATATTTGGGACTGGTGACTCTGATCTAATCATTATATTCATGTATCAAATATCACGGGTATATAAACAAGAAATTTACAGGACAAAAAAACAATTTGTCTAAATGTGTCTGACTAATTCAATGAAAATAGCAGTGTGCTTCTTTTGAAATGATCATGAAATAAGACTCAAGAATTTACCATCTTATATTTACAGTTATATTTGGCCTAATTCTCAAGCTATTAAATAGCAAGCATGTTATACATTTATGCATCCCTTTGACTGTAGTATTAATAATAATAAAATAAAAATTTACTCGATAGGATTGTTATGAAATCATTGTGAAATAAAGAGCACCAAAGTGTTGGAATCACCTCAGTCTAATTCCAGTTGTGAACTTTACCTGTAGGACCTCATAGGCTCTTTAACATTTCCCAATCTCTAAATAACTGTGCTTAAAGTGCCTAGTAGAAAATCATAAAGCAGTGGGATTTTTATGGTTCTTCTATGTAAATTAATAACATAGTATAAGATTCTGCCTCCCTCCAATTGATTTGCTTTTCTGGAGATCAAAATTGTCTGGAAAGATTGGGGTTTTCCCCAAATGGTGACATAAATAATTCAGGCTACCAATTCAAGCTGAATTCTGGTAGTCAATATATCACACAACTTTAAACAGAATGCCTAGAGCACCTGGCTAATATGTACAGACTTAGATCAATATTAAAATTAACTTTTTGCTCACCTGGTGTGTTTTAAACTGGGAGCAGGAGTTGCTCTTTTTTCTTGTGTTCTTAGTCCAGACCTTGTTGAATCACTAATAAATTCTGTTGGATTCCTTGAGAACTATAAGCTAATGATATAACAAATAAGATAATAAATTTCAACTTTGTGCATTTAAATTTTTTCTATAAATGTAAAAAATGTATCACCATAATAGTCTCACCTTTTATTTATTTCCTTTTTTTTTGCTATTTATTTCAAGTAGCAGAACCACATGAAAATACTATTTGATAATTTTTCATAATGACTAAAATAATATTTTAATTTTTAACTAAATATAATCAAAGACAATAGCTTATTACAAAGAGGATATGGAGTTTTTAGTAAATTTCAGGACTATGTAGTTTCCAGAATCATAAAAAACAAATATTTGATACTAGCTACATTTGAAGAAACTGTATTCTGGCATATAAAATATAATAAAAATACCTGACTTTGTTACTTTGTTTAATAAATTGACATCACTTAAATTTAAATTTATATTTTAATTGTATTTTTTTTTAAAGTACATTTTCTTAGAAAGATCTTGACACTCAGTGGTATAACAGCTCCAAGTTTCAGGCTGGCACAGTCAAATTGGCACTGTCAGGAAAAAGGCTAATGAGTCTGAGATGGTCCTAAAATAAGGACTAAAACATTTGGGAGGCCTGGCAGACAGCATTAAATAAATGGGAAATAATCAGCTCTAGAGCAGTTGATTAGGAAAGAGGGCAAATTTTACTTGCAAATAGGACAGTTGGCAGGTTAACCTGAGCAGATCTCAATGCTGTTGAATTCTCATAATGGTGCTTTTTGAATGCTTGCCCTCAAGATTTGACATTTTATAATTAAGTTACTTTGTGTATTGTTTCTTCTTGATGTGATGGACTGCTTAAGAGAAAAACCTTTAAAAAAAACTACTAAAATGTTTTCTGTCCATTAACTTAAATAAGTATTGTTAGTCTAAAGTAAATTCAGAAAATCATCTTTATATTCCTCTTTTCAGCTAGCACCATGTATCACCATACACCAACATGCCTTTTTAAAAATAATAGTCTGGTAAATAGCTTGAAAAATAATCACCGTTTTATTTTCTTATTCAATTCCTCTTAAATATCAGAGTTTGACTGGGAATTATAGCAAGTTATACTAAAGCATTTTTGCTATGGCTATACATTTTGAGATTTTAATTTACAGAGAAATGAAAATTGTATTTGTGGAAATAAGTGTATCCTACTAGAAGACAATCTCCTCCCCTTAAATAAGACTGTTTCATTAAAATTTGATACACATTTTCAATATGAACTCTATCATATGTAAACTAGGTGATACAGTTTCTTCTCCATTAGAAAAGAAATTTAAAATTCAAACTCTAACAATGAAAACTTATTTAAAATATATCCTTAAATTGAAATATGACATTGTTTTAAGACTTTTTTGATATGTTATGAATAAAGTAACTTGGAAATTACTTGTGTCATTCTAAACCTGTAATTATGTGAAATTATCTTAATTAGACTATAATGTGTGGAACAGTAATGATTAGTGATAAGAAAGAGATCATAAAACGTCTAATAGAATTCCAAGACAATCTAGACTGAATACTTTACACCAGATGAAAGGTGGTATGTCAATAAATGGAACAACTAAATGCTAGTAAATGTACCAATAAAGAAATGTATAGTTAGCTGGGCATGGTAGTGCATGCATGTAATCCCAGCACTTGGGAGGCTCAGGCAAGAGGATCACTGTGAGTTCAAGACCAGCCTGGTCTACATAGTGAGTCCCAGGTCAGCCTCAACTACATAGTGAGACCCTCTCACAAAAAACAAACAAACAAACAAACAAAAATAAGTATAATGTCAAGTTTTGGATTCTCTTAGAAAATAGATATTTCAATATTGGTGAAGATAATGTAAATATTCTAGCACAGTTATTTAATTGATGATATTATGGTTTTCTAGGTAAAAACATCAACTATTTCATTTTTTTCCTCATAAAAATTCTGAGGCAGTGCTAACTATACTGGAAATCTGACCTCAAAGATGAGACACTAAATTACAGGGTTCATAGTGATGAAACAAATTAAAACGAAGACATTCTTATAATCTAATAATGAAAACCCAAGAACATAAGTGATCCCAATATCGCTTCTATGAAATAATTTTATTAAGTACAGTGATAGTAAAGATATGATTATAAAGTAAGATCTAACCCAGATATTGACTACGTCCTCTTTTAAAGGTCAAACTCCACTTCTGTGTTTGAGAATGGGATTTTTTCAGATCTATCCTGTAGCTCCTTCTCTCAGTTCTTAATTGCTTCTGAGGAGTCACAGATCTATAGTTCATCCTACATTATTTTACCTGCTGAAATGAAACAAGGTGAATATTTTATGTCCTTACCTTGTAAGTGATATGTTATTCATTGGGCAGCAATTATTGAAAAATTGAAGTGCAGGATGAGATATAGCTCAGGGCTACAGTGCCTGCCTAGCATGTGTGAGGCACTGGATTTGATCCCCAGATTTGCTTCATTCTTTAGATAAAAATGCTTGTCATGTTCCCCACAAAAATTTCTTGTATATCAACTTCTATTAGAGTTTTGTAGTAAATATGGCTACATGACTTATTATAATTTTCATCTCTCCAGAGTAAGAGAATTGAATGATTAAAAATTTTACCCATATGAAATGTAAATTACCCATTGAAAAATGCTTGAATGTAAAATCTCTGCATTTTTAAGCAAAGAAGAAAAGCATTTGAATATATTAAGTTTATGTATTCTATATTTTATCAGCTACATGTAGTGCAACTTCACCATTTGCTATGGAAAATTTTTGAACCAGTATGTGTGAGGTTATTATCTTTTACTAGCTTATCAAACTCAATATTGTCTAAATTGGTTAACATGTTCATTGACCATAAAATACTTGATATTTAATGTTTAGGAAAATTTAAATTAAGAAAAATCTATTACCAATATAATTTATTTAAAATTTTTATTTGTGTGTAATGCAGCATAATAGTTTTTAATACCAGTAAAATAGGATTATAATTTCTGAAGAAATTTTAAAAATTTAATATGAAATATTCAGTTTTTTTCTCCATGTAAAAATTCATTACAGTAGATTTAAAAGAAAACATGTAAATTTTCATTTCTGGATATGAAGATAAAGCAGGCAAGTATATAATAAGTCAAAATTTATGAGCAAATATGGATGTTAGGCATTTAATCACATTAAATACAGATCAGTCAACTAATCAACACTGATTTATGTTCAACTAAATTTTAGTTATTTTTTAAAATACTACATGAGGTATTATAAAATTAAAGACAGGGCAGTTCTTAACAAAGCTAACAAACCAGTTGTGCTCTATCTGCATAATTTATAAAATACCCAGAAAAAAAAAACTGGGAAAGGGCTTCTGCATAATAGTAATTTAGTGGTATTCAAAATCACAACTACAGAAGATACTATGAACAATAAGGATGAGAAGGGGGAATATGGCATATATTTAATAATACCTTCTTGGATATTTTCCACTTGGATTTGTTTTTTAAAGAACAGTCTGCAACCCAGTTTCTTATGAGTAAAATTCTGAGACACGGATGAGAAAGTAGGGGAAGAAAGTGTACTTTTTATCTGGTGGTACATTAAAAAAATTATAATATGCCTACATATATACATACTACATCTGAAATATTTTAATCAGGCATTCAAATCAATGTTCAAATACTTGCTACATCTACCATATATTTTGAAATGTAATTATATGAAGAAATGAATGAAAGTGAGATCTCTAATAAAATTAATCAGCAATTTGTACTAGAAGTCAGTATGGCTGAATACAACCAGATTCATGGCTATTGAAGCCCATATGTGGTCTAAAATATGCAAATATATGTTCAATGGGAGCAAAGTGAATATGAGAAAATCTCCAAGTATTTCTTAGGACTATTCAATGACTTCTAGGAAACAATATGTATTTAGTGTGACATATTTACAGTAGAATGACATTAAAAAACAGGCAAGGCATCTTGGGATACTGCTTACATCTATCCATAAACAACAGAATAAATCAGCACTCATAATCAGGATAGATGAGGCAACAGATTATACATTTATATTTTCAGCACATTTATGTTCAGAAGTTAAATAAACAGACATTTTACCTTGCATGAGTTCAGAACACACATATATTCTACAATTTATTTGCCTAATAAGATTTTACATTTAAAGTAAGCATTGATAGGAATTCCTCAATAATTAAAAAGAGAACTACCAGACAATCTAAAGATCACACTAGTGGACATATAACAATACAAAACGAATCTGTTTTTCAGAGAAACATCTTTAATCTAATGATCTCCGCAGAACAGTAGACAAAACATAGAAGCAACATGTCCATTAACTAACTTATGGGTCACAAGCACCAATGCAACGAAAATATAATAGTCTACTGTTTGCAATATCATGGACGGTACTGGAGGTCACAGTATTAAGCAGAATAAGCCAGGTATAGAGAGAGAAACATTGCGTCTAAAAAGAAGTTGTTCTCATGCAGGTTAAGAATAGAATAATGACTACTAGAGTCTGGGAAGAATTCAAAAAAGAAATTGCTCAACAGGTACTAAGTCACCTTTAGATGAAGGAAATAAATTCTAGAGTTGTGTTGCACAGTAGGGTGATTATAGATAATGATAATATACTCTGTAATTAAACGTTTTCACCACAGAAAACTTATAAATGTTTATACAACATATACACATCTTGAAATAATATACTCTTCTACATAAATCTGTAAAATATTTGTCAATTGAAATAAATAAATAGGCTTTGATTTATAAATGACATTTCTCAAAAAATGCATCTAGAAATATTATGTATTTCCATTTCTGACCTATTAAATAATGTTTAATCACAATACTGTTGAAATTATTTCTGATATTTATGAATATTCTTCAAGGGCATATCAAGAGAAAATATGTTTTCATGTGTCTTGTATTGAATTTTAAAATCTGCATAATTATTTTTTTCAGAATTTTGTATTCAGATATGTTTTGGTAACTTCTTTATAATTTCAAGGGCAACCAATTTTCTGGCCTCCCTTCTGTCTCTTAGAAGGTATCTTTCAATAAATTCTTCCTACTCTTCAAAAAATAAAATTTCAGTCACTCAAAAACTAGATGTGATATGAGTCAAACATATATCTCCTCTATGTCTCAATATGGTGTGGATTTTTAAAAGTGTACATTAATGGAACACAAAGTAAGTGTCCAATAACCATTTTTATGTAAACATGGGTTTCAGCTAAAATGGACAGCAGATATTCCTCGGTGACTGATCTGCTTATTTAACCGTTGTTCAGACTTATGACCTGAGAGCATAATTGAGAAGCATTTGACAAATATGAGCATCTCAATCTCATAAATGAAACAACTGTAGAATTTGCTAAAGTGCTTAATGTGAATGCTGAAGTGCAAGATCTTGAAGTGTAAGATCTTGAAGAATTGGTGTAAGAAACCAAAGGAGAGCTAAGTACAGAAGATTTTACAGAGTTAGAAGCACAATACTTAGTGATTTTTTGTTGTTGTTGTTTTTGTTTGTTTTTGTACCAGGGGTTGAACTCAGGTCCTTGTGCTTGTGAGGCAGGCAGCAGAACCACTGAGCTAAATCCCTGGCCCTGAAGCACAATACTTAGTGATTTTTTGTTGTTGTTGTTTTTGTTTGTTTTTGTACCAGGGGTTGAACTCAGGTCCTTGTGCTTGTGAGGCAGGCAGCAGAACCACTGAGCTAAATCCCTGGCCCTGAAGCACAATACTTAGAAGAGACACTAGAAGAGGAGAGGAAAGAATTGAAAAAGTACCAAAGAAATTCATTGCAAAAGGATTAGTAGATAAATTATTAAAAGTGAACCAGCTATGTTAGGACTAAGGGCTAAGGATCCAAATGATGAGTGACTTATGCAAGTGGAATGGCAAATGAATGAACTTTTATGATGCTATCATGAAGTTTATAAAGTGAAAAATGAAATGACAAGCCATACCACGGTAATGAGATTCTCTAGAAAGCTACACCCAGGACCACTACTCCTAGTCCTTCTCTGTCTACTTTGTCATCTCCCTTGCCTGGGCCTTCTGCTCATATATCTCATGATGACACTGATAAGGACTGTGAAGGACTCAGTGACTAAAATGTTAGCTTTTAATGTATTTTAATATGTCTACAGCCTTGTACATCTTGTTTATAGATCCTCACTCTTTTCTTTTATAGTATATCTTGTTTATATAATACTGTGCTGTAATGTTTGCCCATTGTACTGTTCAGTAGTAGTATTATGTTGCATTATACATCACAGTATTGCATGTAAGAGTTCTGTAAATAAAAGCTACATCATCTAGTTGGAATTTCCTTTGATCATTTATTTGTTATGAATATTGTAATGTACACACTATATACAATTTTTCATTTAACAATCAATTCATTTAACTACTCAATTGCAGTAATGAAACTTGGTCACTTAAAGAGGAATGTCTGTACTCTTTACTAATATATTTCAATAAAGACACTATTTAGTTACTCTCAAATCTCTACTTGTATCACATCAATAAAATACGTATCACCATAATTGTGTTAAATATAAAATAAATCATTAAAACATCAGTGGACCTGATATTCAATAATTAAAATCTTCAGTAAGCTCCATAATGTCACCTGCTGCAACATAAGATTCTGCTTTTCTGTAACCATATGCTTCAATGCTATTATCTGAATATTAAGGCTATTTTTACATAATGGGTGAATCCAATAACGTAACTTTCCAATAACATAACTCGAAAAGTGGCATAAAACATTGCAATTTTAATAAATTTAGATATTTTAAAATATTTTGAATTTATTTGAACCCCAGAGAAGTGAGGTGTCTTGCAAAGTTGAACAGTTCATGTACTCAGTTATATTTTTCCTTATGTTCCATTCTGATAAAACAAAAATTCCAAGATACTCCAAATTTAATTACAAGGGCCAGAGTATGGGGAGAGGGTAGGTAAGGGAAGTTGATCATTTAATAGCTTTGAGCCAAACCAAGAAAAACTATGTTACACTCCTAGATTTAAGTTGACATCTTGATTTATAACCTCCACCTATTCACCTCAGGCCCCGGCTTATGAATGAATTTCCAGACTATTAACTTCAACCCATTCAGAATCAACAATTACTTCACTTAAAGGGCTGCCTTCCTATTGCAAATCTTTCCCTGCTTCATGTAGTCCCCCCCTTTTATCCCTAATGAATGTACATTCAATGTAAATAAGTTATGCTTTTCTCCCCTAAACTGTCATCATTACAGTAATGCTCTTGGATCTTTGGTTTAGCAGACATAATTCCAAAAGCCTCACTGCTGGAAGTTGTGGAATTTATCCAAGACCTCATCTTTCTGCCTAGCAACTGTTATAGTCCCATAAACCATTATAGTTCAGGGAAGTCGGTGTCAAGAGCTTTAGCGTAACAATACCTACATTAAATGTTAAAATCTCTCCAAACTTTATCAGGAATTACACAACACCTCATTAGATCTAGTATGAAAAATATCACAGCATAAATCATTTAAAGTCCTACTTAAAGCTCTGACTTCTTGCTGATTTTACACCAAATACACTCCCGTCCAAGGACTAAGCCCTCTGATCTGATGTGACCCGTAACTATCTCCTGAGAGTTGGAATCTTTTTGCTACCTTTTTTATGAAATTCCAAACACATCTTTTTTGTGTCTTAAGTATACCACACATTACACATGGATGTAATTTGGGTGCTTTGAGGTTGCATTATTTTTACTAGAAAAGTTCATATATATTAGATATATACATTTTTTTTTAAACCTGGGTTTGAACTCGGGTCCTTGTGCTTGTAAGGCAGATGGCGCAACCACTGAGCCATATATATATATATATATCTTTATCACTTAAATTTCAACTCTACACAGACATTAGATTTTTCTACCTTGATATGTAAATTAGCTCTCATTCTAGAATTCCTAAACTATTGTATTAAATTAATTTCTTCATATCATTCTTATTATTTAAAATTGACATATTTATGTATTATTTTATTTCTATATTTTTTCTTTCCAAATATACCTAAGCCTTGATTTGTGAGAAACTTTCTCTGGAAGTTTTCTGCAAAATAAGTAAACATTTTAAACAAACTTTAACTGACTAAGAGCAATATCTTACAGTATAGGTAGTATGTTATGCTGAATGTCTTATGATCACACCTGTTTCTCCCTCTCATTGCTCTGATACATATGTACTTTGGATATAAGTGGAAAGAATTATTCTTGCAAGTGTGGATTTTATTGAGTTATAATAGAATATTGGTAAGCGGTTCTAGTACTTGGTTATTCTATTTCACCTTCATTCTTCAAAACCCAGCTAATCGTAGGTAAACATTAGGAATGTGACTAATATTTATTAAGAAAGCGAATATTTTCCAAAAGATAGATATCTTGAGTGGTCTGGTGTTTTGATAGATTAACACTAAAATGTACTTTAGCCACTAATAAGTTAAACTTAAATAAGGATTATCAAAGTAATATTTTACATGTCTTTTATTGGAATTTATCAAATACAATAATAATGCTAATCTTATATACATTATTTAATGAGTAGTTATTTATTTTTCTTTACTTATGAATGATACAAAGATAATCACCTTATAATATAAATTTTAAAACTAATTATCATTGCCTTGTAAATTTATTGAAATATAAATGATTATTTAAAATGTACATGTTTGCCTTAATACTGGTAAAATAATTTCTTTTATTTATTTATTTATTTATTTGTGATACCGGGGATCAAACTCAGATCCTTGTGCTTGAGAGGCAGGCCACCGAACTGCTGAGCTAAATCCCTGGCCCCAATTTCTTTTATTTTTTAAAGACTGTTGTTCAATTTTACAAATAGAAAATATTAGAATACTATTTCCATAACTTAAAACAAGAATAGAACCCCTAATACTGGAGATAAAAGAAACAGCATCTCAACTTAGTGATTCAGCTTGACATATTTATAAAGTTTTAGTTAATCATGTAATCTTAATTTGTTAAGTAAATTCATATAATTCCAAAATTTCCCTGAAGTAAAGAAAAAAAATGTGACAGTTCTAATTGAAAGAATTAGTAAAACTCAAAAATATGTAAATGGATTTTAAGAGACAACTGTAACCAAATACTTAAAATAGTACAAGGAAGAATGGAAATTTTCTTTTGGTATTCACTTCTTTCTTTGTCTCTCACAACATTCCTATTGAGAAGACCTATATAAAACACTAAAAGAAAAAATAAACTTATGGAACTTTTGTTCTTACATTATTCTATTCTTTAGTTAGAAAGCTGACAGCTTTAGTCCTGTGTCAAACTTATATATACATATATTGTCTGACTGAATGCAGAACTCATTTATTTTTCTTTAAATTTTGCTTTCATCTAAGGCAAATTTTATTTCAGATTGAAAAATCGATCCAGTGTACGGGTTTAAATTGGTAAGGCACCTTTTCTTTAATAAACAACTACACAGGTGTCATTTGAGGAACATGTGAAATTGGAAAGCCTTTATACATATGGATTCTGGTCATGGATAGTTTGTCTAGTTTTCTGCTTGTTACACTTCAACATAAGTCATTAGCATGGTGGAAAATATTTCTGCATGGAAAAGCATTTTTAGTATTATAGAAATTGGTGCTTTCATGGGCAACCTTGAGGTAGAACACAAGACAGACAGTAACAAAATGTTGATAACATATTTCTACACTTGATCTTAGCCAAAAGGCCGAGAAGCGATGATAACATATTTCTTAAAAAACATAATACTTATGTATAGAAATTTGAAACCGATAGTAACAGAATATGAATGCTAACTGTGGGATGTAGGTGTAAATAGTCTGAAAATAATCTAAAAATCTCCCCCAATTTTAAGCATCTCTATAGCCTGAGGCAGTGATTGAAGAAAGTTTATAATTTACCTGGTTGTATGTACTGCTAAAATCTTTTTGCTAAAAATTGTTTTGAATGTTTTTACTGTGTATCAAATATTTAATATTAAGAGCTTCTTAAAATTTAAAATTTCCAATTAATATTTCTAAAAGTATATTTAATTAAAAGGACTTAAAAATGATGTAATTTATTGAAAATACATAAGGTCAAATATTGGAGGTGGGTAATAAATGGCAATGTCAAAAATGTTTTACACACACACACACACACAAGAACAATTTGAATAAGTTCCTTCTCACTAAGTTAATTTGCTTTATAATCTAGATAAGGCACAAAATAAAATCATGTTCGTTTGCATAGATAGTTTCTTTGAATTCCTGGAATGCATTTGATTGTCTTGATAAATTCCTAAAGAAGAAATTCCAGAAGTATGAAGAATATTTGCCTTCTCTACTGTATTTGAATTAAGCTATATTGGAAAATATGGATTAATTTATTGATAATTACCTAATGTTTGTGCTGCATGTTCAAAATCATTTAATTCAGTATTAAAATAAAATACATATATTTTAAACTACCCAATTCACCTTAAAGATAAACTTTTCCAGGAAACTATGAGATAAAATACTTATTTCATATTAATTTTATTATTTTAAAATCATTTAATTCAGTATTAAAATAAAATACATATATTTTTCTTAAACTACCCAATTCACCTTAAAGATAAACTTTTCCAGGAAACTATGATATAAAATACTTATTTCATATTAATTTTATTATTTAATATCAATCACAGGGATCGTGTAAAAAGGAATACATTTTAAATATTCTAAACTTTCACAATTAGGAAGTGGTTAAATACATAATACATTTTGACAATGACATAACTATTAGGAAAATATTAAAAGATAAAATAATTTGATATCTTATTAAATAAGAACATACCTCTACATTACACATATCTATGTACATATGCTATGATGTCTAATATTTTAATCATATTTCACATATGTACTTTCAAACACTAGTATGTGTCATAAGTGAATGTACATATATATTTACAAAAACAGTTTTAAATCATAATTTACAGAAAAGTAGAATCCATTACCATTTACTTAATCTTTATTTTTAAAGCATTTTGAAAATATGCATCAAATTATCATATTTTAGTGAAGTTGACTTTGAAATATTTACGTTATTTTGTTTGCCTTTTTAAAAGTGTTTTTAGATTTCTCTATATTAAAGTACCAAATGCCTCTCTGGGTAAATATGACATAAAAGCAACTTTCTTTCTGTCTTATTTGGATTGTCAGCATCTCCTTAGGGGCTTTAATAATGTATGGGACTTACAAAAGGTTAGTTCTTAATTTAAACTAAGTCCCAGGCCAAGAAACCACGGTCTTTAAAGAATATTTTCCTTCCTCATATCATTGGGCTATAGGCTATGGCAGCCAAGAATACACTGTGCTTTGTTCTAGAATCAGATGGCCAGGTGGCCAGGTATCAGAAACAATGTACACAGTGTTTAAATTTAAAATAGCACTTTTCTGTGTCGAATCATACCAGAGAAATGATCATGAATGCATTATACATTGCCTGCTTTGTTTATTTGCCTAAGTTGCAATGCATTCTGTATTGGACCCATTCTACCCCACTTTGTCCATCAGGCCTGCTAATGTCTATCCACCCACTGATCAGTACAGCATCTTTTAGTGGTAGTTGATAGGTGTTGGCACTCAGAGGAATTGAACTCCTTGATCTAGTGTGAATTAATCATATTTCAGATGCAGAATAGCGATTTAGTTTCTCAATGAAATCATTCGCATCATTAACTCACAGGAAGAATGAGAATGATGTATAGACTTAGCAAGCAAAAGCTAAGCTATAGTTTTGTCCTTTGATTGCTAAGAAAAACTGTGTAAAAATTAAGGATATTCAATATTATTTTATACGTAAAAAACATATAATCAACAAATAAGATATGTTATGTTTAGTAAAATAAGCCCAGTAAGTCATACACAGAGTAAAAGAATTTGTATGTACATTCACTTAACAGCGAAATGCATTATGCTAAACTTTGTTTTAAAAATAACTATTAGATGACATAATTCAGTATAATGTAAAGAGCAATATGCATGTTATATACTATATTAATTCAATTAGAAATTTTAACACCATTTAGTTAATACATTTCATATACGTTTAATAATTAAACATATTAAAAATTAAAATAAAGACAAAAATAACCCAAATGGAGTTTCTAAAAGTGAAATAAAGTCAACAGGAATTGTAAGAAAGAAGAAAAAAATCACGTTTATTTATTAAAACAGACCAGTTTCTATATATTATGAAACCAAAAAGTATTAGAAGCATGCATATTGAAAAAAATATGAAAAAATTTAAATGGTCAGTTATGGAAATATGTAATAATGTGAATAAGGAAAATATATTAATAAGAGGCTGCTCATTTATATATTATCATTACAGTTATATAGTAAAGTGTATAGGGAAAGTGAATGGAAAATTAACATGTTGAAGATATACTTTCTTACTACTTTTCTGCATTATTCTTATAATTTAGAATAAGTATTGTATAATAAAAATTAAAGTATAAAATAAACCCACATTAACCAGTTACCTCCTTTATAAACTAATAATTTTCTTCCTCAATGGGCCAGTTTATTTCTAAAGAATAACGCTCAAATTATTCTAAACATAGCTGCCTAAGAAAAATATTAAACAGAAACTTCAATACTATATTCAAGATGAACAAATGACCAAAGAGTATTAAAAGTATGTTGCTTAAAGGGAGAAAAAGGCTCTTTCTAGATTATATGTTATATAGATGCTCAGGAGGATAAATTTATCTTCTGTAACTGAGATGGAAAGGGTTTTAAGTACCTAGATATTGGCAATTAATTGAGGTCCTAAGGTGATTTTTTTTATTTTAGTTAGCTTATCTAAAAAATATGATTCTTCATGTATCTTGGTCTATCATGAAGTAGTGAGGTTTCAGGCTTATGTTTTTGAAAAGAAGTGACTGCTCATTTATTTTGCATGTAAAATTCATAGCAATCTACATTTTAAAGCATTTAGAGACATGCTTGGAATCAGTTGTCCAATGAGCACATCTGTGAGTAACTACAAAGGTAAGAGAGAAAGGAGCTTATAGTGTCAGAAATATTCACACAAAAGGCATTGACTTTTAATTATGTATCCCAGGTAACAGTTAAAAATTCAATAAAAGACTAAGATGCAAATTCTCTTAGTGCCATACAGTGAGAATTTCTTGTATACCATTAACAGTATATTTTCTTCACCTTGTGTTGATGTTTTCATGAAGGCCCTCTGAAGACAGATTTCAGTAACTAAAAATATATTAAAAAATAAGGTCCTAGTAATTATGTTTTGTTTTTGTCTGATCCTTTGTTTTCAAGTATTCTTAAAAGTAAGTTAATTGGATGTTCAAAATAGGAATAAGTAATTATTAGAACTGTGACTTTTAACTTTATTTAAGAATATCAGGGCTAACAGAACTAAAGAGTACACATTTTCTCATTACTGAAATATCCTGTTGGAAGTAATAAAATATTTTACTTAGATTGAAAGGAACTGCACTATTGCAAATTTAAATAATGAAAGCATAATTTAGAACTAAACCTAAACACTGGCTAGTATTAGTCTTTTTAAATTGCAGCTACTGAGCATTTACTCATTTGTCTATTTATCTGGTGGTCATTAGTTGTAGTATTCACTAAGTCACTGCAATATGTGCACTACATATTCAAGTTCAGATGTCAAGCAAAATCCTGGATTACACTAACATTTATCCCTATTATAATAAAACAGACTTCAATAACACTTTATTCCTCCCAATTATCTCATTTTACACATTTTTTCTTTTTATACTTTTCTTTAAATTTGTCATGACATAACGTACTTATAAAACTCACAAAACTCTTAAATCTAGATTCTTTATTATAGTTTTTACAATAGTAAAAATAAATATGAACGAAAAAATAATACTTCTTTGATAGGTTTTATAAATGGTTTATTATTCTAACATACCTAGGAAAAAATAAGGGCCTACCTCAGGAAAATACCGTAGTCATTTATTTACTCTAGTTGTCAAATTGATACGAGTTACCCTAACATACCTGAAAATCATCAAGTGAGTTCAGAAGTGGAGACATTATAGCTTCTGAGGACCTTTTTTAGCATAGCTAGTTATGGAAAAAATTATCATGCACAACATCTGATAGCTATTCATATTATTTATTCCCTTAATATCTGTAACTAATAGCTTGTCCATGAATAGAATGTGTGTGTTGCTTTTGGCTAAATCTGTGGCCAGTGATTATGGCTTCATGACTCATTTTTACCATCCAGATGGTTTCATGAGTAGATGTGCCTGTGACTGTTACATCATATATACATACATTTTATATAAAGAAAGTATACATTTGCACATATCACTTTTTTAAAAAAAATATTAAATTTCATGACCTTAACTTTTAATGAGAATAAATGAAGCTGACACATACATTAATTAATTAAAAGAAACCCATTTTCTTATTTAAAATGACATGGAAAAGACAATTTAATTGTCATTTATATATGAGTTCTGCATTAAGTAAAACACAAACCAGATTCTCTTGTTGATTGCCTTTCCTGTGTTGTTAAACTGGATTATTTTATTTCCTACTGCCCAGAAGATATAATCTTTTTCAGCATTAGAGGAAAAAAACAAGCAGAGTTCTATGCATCTTCTCTGATATAGGAAGAAGAGATCTGTGGACATTGAACAATCCAAAAATAATCATAAAACCAGGAAGGAGGAGTAGCTGTTCACCAGCACATGGATTAGTGTTAACATACATGGGAAATGTAATTTTCACTAAGCCTTCCAAGGCCGTGGAAATAAAAAGAGGTGCGGAGAAAATATTGATATGGCAATTGTTCTTTATTTAAAGATGTTTTTAATATGAATATGACTTTATAATCCATCAAATAAAGATGGCACTCAGAGATAAAAATAAAACATTGGAACAAAAATTGTCTTTTCTTTCCTGTGAATAAATTTACGTGTCAGTCAAGTATCTGTCAGTGCATCTGCTGAATGAGTGGCGTGTCTTAAGTAAGTAAAAGCAGAAAGAGAGTAACTAACAAGAATAACTAAAATAAGTAGTGAACCTGACAGCCTTGATGAGTGAGGATTCTTCTCTACCCAGAGAATGCATTCAGTTAGAATAATGCTTCCAAGTAAGTAAAGAAATAGTTACAAACTACCAATTATAATTCAGGAAAATGTAAACAGAAATGCAAATTCTGAGGTCTGAGTCACTCTGAAGGATTCCAGTGTATCTAGTAAGATTTCCTTTCCACCTATGAACCAGTGATTTATCAACAGTGCATTAATATTTATTGACATTATTTTCGTGACTTTTGTAGTAGGATGAGATACTATTCTAATTTCATTTACTTAAGGAAGATTTTGGGAATAAAATTTGGAGAAGGCTAGTAACTTTTTTCTTTTTTTTTCTCTTTTTGACAAAGAAGAAAGGCTATGTAGGGATAACTGCACATGAGGTAGTTTCTTTTATAAGGTATATTCATGGTCTAAAAATATTTAAATTTCTACAATTTCATGTAGAACAAAAACAATCCTAAATTGAGACATCATACATTTTTATACAATGCTTAATTTTTAAATGTTGCTTTAGTTTTTTTTCTACTTATAATTCATGATAGTAATAGTTTTCTTTCAAATGTAAGTTTATTTGAAATTTGAAGATAAAATACTTCTTGGCAAATTTATATACCTTTTTCTTACATTTGTAAAAGCTTCCTCTTTATCACTCAAGAATCCAGTACAAAGTGTTATAATAATAATGTTCATATTTAAAATATTACTATTATTAACTCATTGATGCTTAGCATGTACCAAGATCTGGCTAACATTTTGTTAGATTATGTTCTTTAATTTCACCTATAATTATTAAAGCACTGTTCAGCTAATATTATGCTCCTTCACTAAACTGTTTTTGTTTAATTAATGAATACTCCTTTTTTATAAAATATTTTTAATATCTGATATCTTAGGAAAATCAGCTATGACTTGAGAAATCTCTGGATCTGTTTTCCTCCTTATCTCCCAGAATTATGATTCGCAGAGCAGATTCTACTCTGATGCAAAAATACAGAGTAAAAACATTTTTGGAATCACTAAATGTTACTTCTGTACTTTCCTATCATCATAACTGAAATTCATAATATGCTTTTGGTGGCAGCTAAAAAACTACAGCTCAAAATTTATTTAAATAATATGGCTTTTTCACTTTACTGTTTAACAGTATTTGCAATCCCAGCATTAGTTAACTGGGAAGTTTAACAATGTTACCTAACACCAAGTTTTCTTTTCTTTTTTTCCTCATTTTTCTTATTTTATCTCAACATTTTGTATTGGGATTCTCAGTATGTTCGGTATTGGGCAGTCTGAGAACTTTTGATATAATTCTTTCTACGTAACCAAGCAGCATAACTTCTATCTCTTTTTCAGGAAACCACAGCAGATGTCCCTTCAAGGCTCATTGTTAAGCAGGGTTTCACATCCTCCAGTTTATAACTCATAACTGTTTTTCACCTATTTTGAGACATGTGGAATATAAAATGTATTTTTTGGTAGCAAGGAAGAAAGTAAACTGCTAAAATACTGAGAGAGTAACCAACAATATTTGCTGTAGAAAATTACAAAATTAACAGTGAAAAAATAATGCAAGTTTGTATCACTTTGAATAATTATACAAAGCCATTCTTTGTTGAACATGACTCTACTGAGAGATACCATTTTATACCCAAGGGATTCCAGAGGAAATACCAGTAAAATAATTATATATTCCATTTTATCAATATGTCTAATTCCAAAACAAAATGCATTTTATTCTATAAATTAAAAGCAATCAAATAAAAATGATGGTTTACTTAAACTATACTAAACAAACATATTATATTACCAATATTGTAATATTATATATTACAATGTATATATATATATAAGTTGGTTTTATATATATATATATGTATGTGTATATATACATATATATATATACATATAATACAAATAGTTCCTTGATGACTACAATGCATATCTTATGTGTTATTGCCATATAAAATACATGTGCTCTATATTTTGCTTTATATTTGAATCAGATCCTATGGGTATAGTTTTTATTTTAAGGAAACTATTCTTTATTTTTCCAGGAAGAAAAAAACATTTTTAACCTTCAAAGATTAAATGTTAAAAAGCATTTAAGTTATATATTTAAAGTGAAGCACAAAATTCTACTGATTTGTTACCATATGATATACCGATACATGATTATATTGTGATATGTTTAAATAAGTTTCTACATACTGCACATACCTGTATTCTGCAACATTTACCATTTCTTTACAGTAAATTTTTCAGTTTCAAAAACATTTTTATGTTGCTTGTATAAAAACATATGCAATAATATGATAAGGATTTATAAATTCATTGTACACTGCTTCCCTCCAGCACCTGAGACAACAGCTTGCATAAAACAGACAGGTGATAACTGTTTATTTTATTTTATTTTCCCCATTAATTTTATTGGTACAATTAGAACAAACAATGCAGTTACATTTATCACTGGGATCCTGTACCTTTACATGACAGGTCTTGGTTCTTATTTTTTCCCCATACCACTGCCCTCCCTTTACCCCCTTCACCCTCCCCTATTTACAAAGACTTTGTTTACCTTTTTTTCCTTTTTTCACATTTTTTCTTTTCTCTCCTGTTCTCACTTCCCCTTTAGGCATTTTCTTCCTATTTTGCACTATCCAGTATAACATTATTTTAACATTATTACTTTTTACTATTATTCTGTTGCTTTTGATATAATCTATTTTTTTAAATCATAAGGATGCTTCGAAATGTTGTGCCATCTCTTGTTGGGAAGTGCCCAGGTGAAAATTAGAGAAGGCAGATATGGAGAGTGCATAGTCTGTTCATTGTTGCTAGAACAAAATACCACAAACTAAGTAATTTAAGAAGAAATTATTCTTTTATCATAGGTCTGGAGACCAGAAAGTCTAACGGTGTGTTACCAACGTTGTTCATTACTCAGCAAGGCCTCGGCAGAATGAGAAAGGTTGAGAGAGCATGAAAGCATAAAGAGACAGAAATATTTCCTTAAAACATCTGTACACAGGCTGCGAATATTAGTAGGTATATTTTAATCTCATTGAAAAATCTCAGGAGGCTGAAGAGCTCTTTGCCCTTATCCAAGCAATATGGCCACTGATCTTACAAAAAACCATAACTGTTTGTTCCAAGCAATCAGGATCCATTACTTTGGAAAAAAAACAAACTAACAAACAAAAAATAAAAACAGGAAAAATAATGAAATGTCATGGATTTATCTCTAGAAAATGAGGGTCAAAGTGTAACTTAATGGTATGCACATCCATAAATTTTCCTCTTGCTGTTGTAATTTTAAAATTTCATTTAAAAGCTAGAAAAACTGACATTAAAACCATTACAAGACAAAACATTTATAGTAAATGGTTGAAAAGAGAAAATAAAATTCTATCAGGCATGGTTTAAGAAGGCACCATCCAATGCACTAAAGCAAGTAATTCATGTGAAAAATTAGATTTTAAGGTAACATATTTTATCTTTGTAACACATTCAGCATTTTCATGTAGATTATATATATATATATATATTCTGACTAAGACATACTCCATTGAAAATAAAATATACTTATTGAAGGAATAGACCATTATATAAATAATTTAGGAGGAGGAGCCCCAAAAGCTTAACTAATTCTTGCCTTACAGGGGGTATTTCAAGCGCTCACATTGTGGCTGGTAGCCTTTGATCTCCTATCAAATTTATATTCATGACAGTCTAACACAGAGAAGAGTGAATAAAATGAAAACATAAAGGACAATGGCCCAGGGGAAGTCTAAAGTCACAGTTGTATTTTAATATCATTTTTCTACATAACAACAGTAATAATGTCCTGGATTTCAATTTCATTTCACATTTAGTACCTCAAAGAACTGAGTAAAGTCAAAGAAGCCTGCTGGCTATGCAAGTTAGTCAAGTATTATTACCTATTTTATATGAAGGTAAATCAATATATAGTAAAATTTAGATATTATTCAAAAGAAAAATAGACTTTATTAGTTGCAAATATTTTACCCATATCAAATTGTATCCAAAGGGTACATGAATCTGGAAATAATCCTGTGAGAAACTAGTGGATGGATTTTAAAAAATCATTTTAGAAAAGAAAAAAACAATGGACATTATTATTTTTCTTGGGTAGAGTGAAAATAGATGAGAATATCAGGGACTCTTACATATATGTTCTACAATACTTCATTAATTAGAACAACCAACTGATAATGATTAAGCCATGGAGAAAGTATTTTTGTTTTCTTTTCTTTAAAAAAGAAAAGATCTTGAAGTTTAGGAGATGTTTTTTGAGACCACTTTTCACCATGTGACAAAGAAAATCAGGCACTCAATATCAAAAGGAAAAATTGCCAAAAATATATATAAAGGATAATAAAAATTTGCACATTGGAGTAAGACTTAAATATATAGAAAAATATAATATTGCAGTTCATTAATCAGAATTGGTATGTACCAAGTTTGAGTCCAATTTTCGTGTAAAAGGAAGTATGAAATTTATTAACTTTCATATGTGATATACTAACAGCATTAATGACATTATAATGTGGAGAACAGAGATATTGTACCAAGCTGACAATATACTAGCAAAATCATGGTCCGCTGCAGCATTTGTATTTCAAAATATTAATGTTGATTTTTTTTCAAAAATTGGACTTAGATGATGAGCAAATCCTAAGAAATCACTGCACTAATTCTCCCACTTAGAATGTAAATTATCCATAGCATATGCTCCTGGATAATATTTATAAGATTTTCTGTAGACTGTTTTGCTCATTTGAAAAAATTCTCCCATTTATGCTTATTGATCATTTCATGAGAAACTGGTATTTGTTTTTAAACACAGTGATTTTTTGTGTTTTATATATTGCAAACATTTGCATCCTTTAAAAATAATTAGTGATGTGGAATATTTTTTCATATATTTACTTGCTGTTTTTATTTCTTTTTCTGAGAAATGTATGTTCATTTCAGGTCATTCGAGAGATGCAGAAGGAAACAACACTGAGATTCCACCTCACCCCACAAAGAATGGCTGCTATCGAGAAATCAATAGTACATAAGATCCTAATGATATAATTGACAATGTGAAATAGGAAGAAAAGTGCTAAAGGTGTAGAGGAAGTGGGAAGGGTGGGGAAAAGGGAATAAGGGAAAAGAAAAAAAATGTGAGAAAATGAAAAAATTGAAATAAATTTTTGGAAATGGGGAGGGGAGGAGGGGGTGAAGGAGGGCAGGGATAAGGGGAAAAATGAGAACCAAGACCTGTCATGTAAAGGTACAAGATCCGAATAATGAATGTAACTGTATTGTATACCTAAAATGTACCAATAAACTCAATTAAAAATGAAAAAAAAAAAGAAATCAAGCAATAACAAATGTTGGCGGGGATGTGGGGAGAAAGGAACCCTTCTCCATTGTTGGTGGGAGTGCAGACTGGTGCAACCACTATGGAAATCATTATGGAGATACCTCAAAGGGCTGAGACTAGAGGTTCCATTTGACTCAGCCATTCCTCTGCTGGGTATCTTTCCAAAAGAATTAAAATAATCATATCATAGTGATATATGTGCACCTATGTTTATAGAGGCATAATTTGTAAAGGCTAAAACTTGGAAACAGCCCATTTGCCCATCTGTTGGAAACTGGATAAAGAAGATGTGTTTTTTCTATAAAAGGGAATGTTACTCAGCCATGAAGAATAAGAAATTAGATTCATTCATAGGAAAATGGATACATATTGAGGATATACTCCTAAGGAAAATAAATGTCACACATGTGTAAATACCAAATAGTTTCTCTGGTGTGAATAAACTATAATAGTACATAAGATCCTAATGATATAATGGACAATGTGAAATAGGAAGAAAGGGGTAAAGGTGTAGGGAGAGTGGGAAGGGTAGGGGAAAGCTAATAAGGGAAAAGAAAAAAGTATGAGAAAATGAAAAAATGGAAATGAAGTGTTTGTAAAGGGGGAGGGAGGAGGGGTGAAGGGAGGACAGGGACAAGGGGAAAAAATGAGAACCAAGACCTGTCATGTAAAGGTACAAGATCCCAATAATGAATGTAACTTTATTGCATACATAAAATGTACCAATAAACTCAATGAGGAAAAAAAATAATTAAACAAAATCTGAGTGGTAATGTTTTTCTTGTAATTTTAATTTTTTATTTTACACAGAAAAATACTATTTGCTTCCTACATTTACTTTAAGAATCAAAAGAAAATATCAAAAATTTTGGATTATTCTAGTATAATTGTACAATTAATTTTAGTATTGGTTACTTCCCAAGGTACTACTGAAAAGGTCCAAAATTTCTGTAAAAGCTGTTACAGTTCTCACTTTGAGAAATCCCCACCTCCATTGTTACTGTCCTTAATCCAGTATAGGCATCCTCCTATGTATCTCTGAAACCAAAATTACAATCCTGGAACCCATTCCTTCTGTCATCTTCATAAAGGGCATCCAGACTCCAACAAAAACCGTTGTGGAAAAAATTGTTTGACCATGTATTTAGAATGTAGCAGCTACCCATAAATGTTTGTGAATAAACAAACTGTACACTTTATCAAAAGACTAAGTGATGTTCAATATTCTTCAAGATCTGAGTATTGCACATGTCAGCTTTAGCCCTTTGATATTTTATTCATTAAGGATTTAGTTAAGAAAGAGAAGAGACTTTAAAGAAAAACAAATATAGGCATTATCCTTGCTGTAATGTTGCTATGGGTTTTGAAGTAATATAAATTCACATCCCAATATCTATCCTGAACATAGCTAAGCATATTTTTACATTCCTTTTTATGATTATGTAAGTAGAAGTTAAAATAGAATGTGACTTCCCAAGGGTCATACAGTGAATTATGGCAGCAAAGAAGAAATTCAAACTCAGATCTTCAGGTTTCAAACCCTGTGTTTTCTCTTCTACACTAGTTTAAATGCTGCTTCTTTGTCTATTTCATTTTTCTGTCTTCTGCAATGTCAGACATTGATTATTAATTAATTTACATTAATCCTATGTCCATTCACTTCATTACCAAAATATATTATACCTATTTCTTATCTAATGCTCTCAATTATATTGATAGTGCATTTTAAAATTTTTTGTGTATTTTTACTCTTTGTTAACATACTGTGCCACACCTCACAACATTGCATTTTGATAGATGTTGGTGTTCTGTTCTACTCTAATGATTAATTAGTTTATCTCCATGCTTCATTACTAACTGAACCCAAGACAAGGAAGTAGCTACATTTCAGCTAATCAGTCTATCATCCAAGATTGCAATTGATAACATAAAGGATAATTTATCTATGTCTTTGAGATCCTTAGCATACATTTGTGTAATGGTAATATCTTTGAATTGGTATTTTCTATACTAAAGAAGGATTAAATAAAATCTTTACTAATATTCTTTTTATTATATTAAGTATTACTATATTTGTTATTTTTATGAGGGAAATAATTATGTCAAGTAAGAAAATATCCCTTTTATGATGTTTCTTGTTTTCTTTCTTTTATAACACATTTTTCCTTGTGAAACATACATCATTTAAGCCTTCTGAAATTTTTTAAAATATTGCTTCTAAACAGAATATAAAATACATTGGCTTAAAATATTTTTTATTGTTGAAGAAAAGCTTAAAATTGCCTGCTACTTTTCAGACACAAAATTGTAAACACTTAAGTTGTAGTAGGATATTACAGCTTGTGTTTAGATGTCCCCCCAAAGCCTCATGCAGGTGTGGTAGTGCTTTCTTTTTTAAAGGTGGCTGAATCTGGAATGTGTGATTTCATTCCATGAAAACAGGATTTACATAGTAAATTTTGTACATACTACAGATACTTGAAACTCTCCTATAGTTTGCATATTACTTTTTTGATTGTTAAAATTCAAATATTATGAACACATATAATAAAGAATGCTTTTGATTGTTGTAGATCTACATACTAGAAGCTGAAATTTGAATATTGTTATTTGTTTTAAGAGATTTATCCTAATGTCTCTTACGCTTACAACTACCTTGTGTAAGGTAATGTATCCTGTGAACTCCTGAATGTCTAAAATTTACATTTCAGTTCATAACTCATTCATGTCATTGTAATGAGTGGTATCCTTCATATGTTTATGAAATTACCTTCACACTAACAACGATCTATACTTGAAATATAGAAATAATTCCTCTACTCACAGTTCTCTCACTGCTTCAATTTAATCTACTCTCAAGTCTTGCATATTCTAACTTTACACTTTCTGCATTTAATGTATGATTGAACCTTTATTCCTACTAAGTAAAATCTTCATTCATATTCACCAGTAGTTGTCTCTTGAACAATTTATTTACTTCCAAACCGTTTGCTCTTTTTTCTTTCTTTCTGATCATACATTTTCATAAAAAATAACAGCTATTTTCATATATTTTAGCATTGTGTTAAATTCTAATGAGTTATCTCTTATTAATTCTTGCTTCACAAGACATGTATTATATTTTATCATTCATCTACATTTCAATCTTAAGATGCCTAAAAATTACTGAGATAAAAGGCTTTCCTACACTCACAATGTAAGTAGATATTTTTGCGAGACTTGCACTGCAGAAACCTGACCTGAATTGACACTGTCAAACAAACACATAAGTTCTCCCTTATTTGTGGGGACATGTTCCAGGCACCCCAGGGGATGCACAAAACTACTGCATGTACCAACCCCTGCATACATTGTAATTATTACCACCAGCTAGTAATTGACTGTGTGGGTGTACTGAAGAAATGAATGAGTCGTATCTTAGGCAAAAACAGTTCGTCAGCGCAAGATTTCATTATACTCAGGAAGGAATACAAATTAAAATTTAAGCATTATTTGTGAATTTTTCATTTAGTACATCTATACCATGGTTGACTGTAACTGAAGCTTCTGAAAAGTAAAGAAAAAATCAGATAAAAGGAAAATACTATGCAATAATGCCATTGTATAATCATTCCAAATCTATCTTCAAATATTATTCTGATAAAGATAATATTCTGCCTAAAATCAACAAGCAGCATCCTATTGCTGCATGAGTAAATTGTGGACCAAAGTTTAATCTTGCTCTTCATTCTTCTTTTCATTAGAATGTCCCTTGATCATTCAAAACAAATGTGTTTGCATTCCATTCCTTATGTCCTTGCACAAGCCACACTCCAAAATCAAGTTATAGTTAATAACCTGGATAAACGCCAAAGTACTCCACCCCCTAGCTTTCAACACTGCCTCCATTTTCTGAGGCTCCTTTTCTTTGACTTTGTTATTTAGAACATATCATGTGATGATATTATCTTATCCTTTTTAAGGAATGCTAGTTCCTTTAGATATTTATGGTGAAATTAATTCTTGAATCTTCAACACCTGATGACATATCTTTGGAGAGCAAGTAATCTAAATGATTTAAGAATAAAAATATAATAGAATATAAACATATGAAGTGAATATCAACATAAAACACAATACATTAATATTGCTAGCAATTAATCTCCAAAAACAATTGGTGAAACTTCAAAATCTTAAAGGGAAAATGCTGTATGCACTTTAATATTCTTATAATTTTCTATAAAATCAAAATTATTATGTAAATTAATATTTGCAAATTAAAAGCTAAAAGAATCCGACCTAAATTTAATTTATAATGTTCCCCTAAACTCATGGCTTTTTGATGTCACCCTTAACCCAGTGTGATTTAACTTTAAAACAGCCATGCAGATTTAATTACACATTGGTTCCTAAGGGATGCGTTCATATATCAGTTTTCATCTCTCATGGACAGATCATTTGCAGTTAAGTTACAAACCACTGAAAATCAATTTTTAATGGAAATATTCACATAACCTTAACTTCAAAAGAGCAAAAAATGCAGGTATAATACCAAGTGGCAGGTTATTAACTATAACTTCAGTTTTATGTTCTTTTGACACAAGATTATTTCACCCATAAGTAAGTGAGCATTTTCCACACATGTCACACTTAAGAGAAAATTATGATTCATGAAAGTTTTAGTGGGTCAAGCATTATGTCTATGGAAGCCCCAGAAGAAATTGTGGTCTGCTGAGCAAAAAAATGCACTGATCAATAACAACTACATAAAAAAAAGTGCTAAAATGGTAAGTTTCTAAATGAAGACCAGAGAAGCAAGGATATATAAAGTTTATTCTCCATAATTAACTGTATAAGCCAACATAGGAAAAGGGTTTAGATATAAGATGTCCGTTACCTCAAAAATCAACAACAATGCTAAAACAATATTTCAGCTCTGCCTGGCTTTCGTTTATTATCATGCCTATATTTCTACACATCAGATATTATTTTTTAAAACATTCATCTGCTTCTGTTTTCAATAAACTTAAATATAAATTAACATAGTTAATTATTAGCAGTCGGTAATCACAGTTACAAATATTACGAATTTCCATCAAGAGTCCAAATACCTTAGCTAAGTTTCTGTCAAAGTCTAACATATTAAATAAAACTTTATAGAGATATGACAGTAGGAAATTACTCTAATGGCTATAAATAAGTCTGTTATACCTGTGAGGACTAATTTTAAATGATAGTCTATATTTCTACAAATTAAATAATTCAACTGTTAATTTTACTATTATCAATTGAAAATATGCTATTCGTTTTTATAACGATTTAGATAATTTGCATGGAATGTAACAACTCATTGTTCATAAAACAAAAATATATTTTATTTTAAAATTAAATTATATTACAGAAATAAACTGATTTCAAAATATTCATTAGCAGATAAAATAACTTGAAAACTTATTATCCTTGTTGAAATAATTTTAAGCCCTACATTTTATTGTAATTTGTTTTTAACACTGCAATTCAGTCAATCACACACAAATTATGACTTTTCTTAGGGCATTTTATTTCTTGTGTGCAGACGTATTCAACAAATATTTTCATGGTACATATGTCTCCTCATTCATTAGATATAGATGTGAGGATATTCTTTGGATTGACAGCAAAAAATGAGTATTATTTCCATGCAAAAAACTAGGGAATATCTTTTAATTTTAGTTAAGTTTGAGATGTATTTCAAAGACCAAACTTGCAGTTTCCTGTACTGACAATGTTTGTAACTTGATGTAGTTAGAATTCTGTTTATTTATAAATTTCACAATGGAAAGGCTTGCCTTCTTTCTCTTTTTCCCTCCTTCCTTCTCTTTCTTTCTTTCTCTTTCTTTCTTTTCTTTCTTTCTTTCTTTCTTTCTTTCTTTCTTTCTTTTCTTTCTTTCTTTCTTTCTTTCTTTCTTTCTTTCTTTCTTTCTTTCTTTCTTTCTTTCTTTTCTTTCTTTCTTTCTTTCTTTCTTTCTTTCTTTCTTCTTTCTTTTTCTTTCTTCTGTATCTTCTTAACTTTGTTTTTACCCTAGAACCTAAGATTCTGTCTAGAGCATAAAAAAGGCTAATTGCTATTTTTTTTTAAAAAATGAAAACTACTTTCTAATATCAACTTCTGTTTTTCAATGATAAACTATGTTTGAAATTCAGTCTTGTCCTTATGTCTCAGAGGAAATCCTGAACTATTTAATCTTTTGACACATTTATAACTAAAACTTCTAGTTGCTTAACACTCAACTTGAAATCCCCCACCTTTTAAATATAATGTGAATTAATATTTACTGCCAGTTTTGTTCTAGGCTAAACATGAATTAATTTTTCTAGCATTTATAATCAAGGAAGCTCTCCTATAAAAGGCAATATGGTATGTATGACTGAAAATAAAAGTCTGTAATTATTAATTATTTCAGAATATATTTTTATACTTAAATTAAACAGTAATTGCTTGAATTTTCAATCAGTAATTTTGTTTTGATATAATTTTTTCAACAATAAGTGGGATTAAATGGAAGAAAATTATATAGAATTCTGTTGAAGAAAAATAATCTTTGAAACAACAGAACTTTTTAAAGAATTTTCAGCTTTGCTTTGGGCATTGTAAAGTTCAGAAATGACCTGCACTAAGCAAACTTTTGATGTTTCCCTTGTTGCTGGTAATAATATACCATTGTTATATCACTTCTAAACTTCTTTATCCATGTTATGCAAGCCCTTTCTTATTTATGAAATAGTTGTGTTTATCTTTCTCTTGTCTACTTTATACCTTTATAAACTTCAGAAAGAATTACATCACTTAGGCTTCTACTTTACTTCTTTTATAAAGGAAAATGAGTCTTAAAAGAAAATAATAAAACTCAAAATCTTAAATGTCCATATGGGACAGCAAGGAATTTTGTTTAATGAATGTCTGGAATTATAAGATGGCAAAACAGCATAAACCTCTTATAACCTCTAAGCATAAAATCGGTTTTGAACATAGGTTCCCAGGGAATACTTTGGGAATTCCGTGTGCATTGTAATAGAAACAAATAGTACAGAAAAAAAAGCAAGTCAAAATAGGCTTTAAAAAATAAGAAAAAGAAAAACAAGGTAAAAACATACTTGAATCATTTGATTTGTAAGGTTCCCACAATGTTTCAACCATTATTTTTATTTTACAGGTAGTATTCCCTTTACTTACTTGCTGCATTCTTTGGGGAAAATGCCTTGATGGAATAATTATTTCATGTTTTATTTCGCTTTTCTTGGTTTTGTTATTTTACTTTGTTTTTAATTGATGCAGTATTACTGTAAAAAAGTATGAAATACAGTATTATATGTTATACATAAATATATTGTGTAATAATCAAATCATGGTATTTATCATGGGTTTTGCCTCATACGTGTATCATTTTATTCTGATAAATGCATTCAAAATCCTCTTTTCTGGATATTTTAAATATATAATACAATGCTTTTAATCATAATTACCCCAATATACAATAGAATACAACAATTTATTCTTTCCATGTAACTAATATTATACTAGTGACAGATCTCTCCATACACCCTCCTAATCTGAACCACGTCAACCCTGGTGATCACTCTTCTACACTCTACTTCTATGAGATCTTACACACTTGAATAAGATCATATCATTTTTGCCTTTTGGGCCTGGTTTATTTATCTGATATAATGTATTCTATGTTCATCCTTGATGCTGCCAAGAACAGATTTTCACCCATTTTATGATTTAATATTGTAGTATCCATTGCATGCTCTCTCTCTGTCTCTCTCTTTCTCTCTTTATATATAGATAGATATACATATCTATATATATACATATATAGATATATAGGTAGATATACAATATATAATATTTCTATTATATATTTATATATTTTCAATTTGTGTAGTCATGTGTTGATAAATATTTAAAGTTATTTTATATCTTGACTACTTATTGTAAGTACTGCAATAAATGTAGGAGGGCAGATCTACAACATGTTAATGTTATTTCCTTTGGATATGTGCTAAATACACTTAACAATTCATAATCATATAATATATTATGGAATAGTGCTCCCTCTGTTGAAAGGTAGTATGTGAGTCTACCCAAATTGACCTGCTGGGATTATGGAACACTTTAGATCGTTCTCATTGTCATCTGTGTCAATTTAAGTTCCCTGCGAAGTACATACTCAGGTGATATTTTACGTGTCAGAGATTGTTAGAGAAATCCCTATGCATAATCAGATAAGAGAGAAGTTGTGTTTAGGCTGCACGGGAAGAGTCCCAGACTATAGCTCAGATTTAATATGTGACTAGATCATTATTCACTGTTTGGGAACAGCTGGCTGGAACAAGATCGCACTACAAATGCATTATATCCATTTATAAAGAAAGGAAATAGCCATGTCATCCAATCACTTTCCTGGTAACATATTCTCATAAAGCAACTGAGCAGCATATTTTTATATCACTACACAGAAACTAATCCCCCCCAAAATATGGAAAACTCGAGGTTACTGGAAATGTTTTACTATCTTCATTGTCCTGGTGAATAAAAAACATTACGTATTTGTCAAAATTCATAAAAATATACATATAAAATCATTTGTGTGGAGACTTCATTTAAAAATATAATTCTGTTAAAAAATAGAAATTATTGCGGCAAACCACTTAGTCCCCCTTCTGTCTCTCTTAGAAGCTTTCTTTCCCTCGATAAAATTTTCTTACTCTTCAAAAAAAAAGACATTATTTACTATTTTTATATTTCTTTTGCCGTGAACTGTATCCTATTAGTATTTTATCTGATTAATTTATGTCACTATTCTCTAATTTCTTTTTTCTAAAGTGTATATTTTAATGGTTTTCTTAGTAAACGCTTATGAAAAGAAAACGTGTAGTCTTGATCTGAAAAATGTTTTGCATCTGATTTTTAAACGGCTGTTGAAATGGAATTCAAATTCTAGAATGACAGTTATTTAGAATATATTATTTTGAAAGCATTGTTCATCTGTCTTATGGCATCTATTGTTATAAGTGAAAAATCTGTCACTGTCAGTTTTTAAAGGAGACTTCACATTTTGTTCCAGTATTTGACTCTGACGATACTCAGTGTAAATTATTATTATTATTATTATTATTATTATTATTATTATTATTATCATTATTATTTTGTAATGGAGACTGAACTCAGGACCTTGGGCCACCGAGGCAGGCAGTGGCACCACTGAGTTAAATCCTCAGCCCCATAAATTATTTTTATAATCCCAGCTTGAAACATACTGATATTTCAATTTGAGGTCTGAGGTCTTTCTCTATTTCTAGAAAATATCGAGTTTCTTTTTATTTATATGATTGTTTTCTCCTCTCTATTCTGTTTATTTTATTTCTGAGACTCTCAACTCGGTGTTCTTAATTGTAAGCAAAACAAATAAAATGTCTGATTTAAGGAGAAAAATAATCACCAGGGAAGCTGAAGATAGAAAATAAGAAAACGGACCAAAACACGGGGAAGAAATTAAAACATATTAAATAAACATATGCACCCAGTTAAATGGGAGGAAACATCTTCCTTTTTATCTGAGCATTACATGGGCTATTTGTACAGGCAAACTCTTTAATGCTAGACATTAGATACTGGCTTTCCTGCCACTACTATGTAGCTCTAGGAGACTTCACATTGCTACCCCTTTGTAAAATGGTGATGCACGATTTTTTCTTCACTGAAACATTAATTCTTCCCTATTGTTCAAGGTGGATATGCTTGATTGACCTATCCTAAGAGGTATACTTATGCCACTAGCAAAAAAGGATAAAAATGTAAGTGTTTGTCCTTTTCAGTGTATATAATAGAATACAGGCTCTGCCTTCTAACAATTTTTACAATATGGAATATTTCTTAATAGAAAGTAATTCTAGAATTTAACTACTGAGTCACTGTAATTCAATGTTCAGAACAGCTTTCTTATAAAATATATTTTAAAATCAATATATCTCTCATAGGAATAGAAATGTACATTCTTCTCCAACTCTTAAATTCTTGAGTTATTCTTGAGGCAAATTTCCATCATCCCTTCCCTCCTGTTACAATCTCATCATCTAATACAGCCTGTGTTCTAACATGAATATATAACCTTCACCAAAACTGTCTAAAATTTAGTTGGGGTGAATAGAGAATATTTTAAGATAAATACAAAATATATTAAAATATAGTTAGATTTCTAATACCGCACAGGCAAAAAATTAGGTAGCTGTTAATATTTTCCTTAACACTCTTAGTCTCCTGACATCATTGTATATGACTGTCTAAATTAATTTCATCTCATTCTCAGTGATTTCAAATCTTGGTTCATTTTGCTATTCTTAAATTAACTCCAGTGGTAATTGTTAGTATTCTGTGCACACAGACATGACAAGTACAATGCCTTAGCTTCTCAGTTATCTTACATATGCAAATGGTCTTGTTAAGTATCTCTGGTAGCCATCATCAATTCAATCTCATGATCATACTCATGAGCTTCTTATTATCAATACCTACAAACCTTCAGTAATCTTTTACATGCTCTTACTTTTGGGGCACCATCTACTCTTTCCAAAGCACTTCATCTTTTTTTTATATTTACCTCTGTCACTCAACTATAAAGATAGATAGCAACAATGATCCATATCAAAGTTGCTCTTCTGAACTGACTTCAGTAAAGTACATGGCCATTTGATAATGTATGTACAGGTAGCCTACTTGCTTTCTTAGTAACTTTTAGGCAATCTTTGAACTAAGGAAATGTCATTGGCTTAGTATAAACAATACATAAACTTCTGATTTGGGATAAATTAATATATGGAGATTTATTTGTTAGATTGTACTAATTAGACTATGTTAACTAAAGAAATAACATACTAGACATACATTGATCTAAAAAAAACCTCTAATATAAATAACTATGGTTTAAAGGTGAAGATACTAGAGCCATGGAGAATATATGTGCATATCAGGCAGTTGTAACATATTTAACTAATGAAAAGTAGCTCTATGTGCAGAAATTAGGTAGTAAAAACTTTCAATAGTTATTGACATTGACCAAATATAAATTACTTGAGATATTAGATCACTCTTCAGTAGGTATAAAATGAAGGAGCATAAAAGAAAGTGATAAGTTCTTCTCATTCCTTCCACACACAATAAACCCAGGGAAAAAAAAAACATAAAATGAAAAAGATCTGTTTGGAAAGATCAAATCCTGTTATGGAATTAATACATATTTTTTATTCCACTTATTGAGGTAGAAATGGAGTGCAGTGAACTGCATATAAACTATACTTTAAGAGTTAATTTTACATCTCAAGAAAGCATTGCTATAAACAAAATTGGGAATATTGCTATCACCTCTAAAAGTTTTCTTTTACTTTTGTAATCTATCCTGTCTCTACCACATGCTCAGTCAACAAGTGACCTTCCAACTGTTATTTTAAACACTAATGCATGGGTGAAAATGTCTCAGAACAAAGACCAAGTTATAAATGTACAGCCTACTTAAACTTATATCCTTTCAAATGTATGAAATGCCCCAGGGAATAAAGAAGAGGTAGCGACTTTCTAGCTAAAGTATAAATGTTTTAAAATAGGTAGAAACAAATAGGAAAAAAAGACTCAGTTTTAACAACCAAAAAAATGTAGAATTGCAAGATTTATACCTCAAATTAATTTTGTATGTGATTTCTGATACAGATATGTATGTACATTGAAATTAAAGAAGTAAAATGCCTATGGATTTTTAAAATAATTATATTACCAAAAGAACAGAATGCTTTCATTGTTAATGACCTAAATGATCATACATGATTCTTACCTTCTTTGTCCAGGAAAAAAACTGAGTAATTTTATCAGTTGTCAACAAGTAATTTATGGAAGTAAAATCAGAGAATAATGAAGGATCATTTTCAACTCTCAGGATAAGAGCTCTCTGAATATCTGCTTTATAT
>NW_022900936.1:32923507-32936013 GCF_012274545.1 Fukomys damarensis
TAAATGACCCGCAGTTGGCACAATGACTTAATGGTAAATCTTTAATCAACTCTCTGGGGGGGGGGACTCTGATTTGTAGTGTCTGCAACTATTCCTGGGGTAAACATTCCCATCTGATCAATTTCAGACTATCGTTATAGTGTTACCTGATAATCTCCCTGAAAATTTAACAGTTGAGGCATGTAAGCTAATATATTCTGACTCCAATGCATCACTAATTATATCTCTGTGTTCTCTTTGTTATTGCAGCTATAAACTGTGGCTTTATTATATTCATTGCACTAATGTATTTGGAACATTCTCTTCCTCCACATAATATAGTCATAACCCTTTAAAAAGGAGAAAATCTAAAAATTATTTGCTACCTATAACATCAATTTTATGGGATGCATTGTGGAATGTGGTAGTTTTGCTATCCCATTAGATGCAGTGCACCTTTGTCTGGTGACATATATACTTTGTACAAAATAGAAATGTTCAGATCACATTTGTGGTGTCTATCTGAAGTTACTGTACCATTTAGGTAATGTAATCCACAGTCAGTTTCCAAACACTATAAGGTCTTGGGCTGTGATGTCTTAGAGGGTCTTTTTGTCCCTTATGAAGCTGAGTGACCAACAGACTCCCAGGGAAGATGTTGTCTGTATGACTTTGATGACATGCCAGGCTATTTTTACTCCTGAGTTTATGTTACAATACACTGCCAATGATAAAGTTGAGATTCACTGACAATGATAAAGTCCTTCTATCCTGTCATTAGGATGATGTTAACATCCTATATCCAGTTCAATTTTTAACCTACTTGTGATTTAATTGTTATCTCAATGACTTTGTGTTCTGATTTTAATTCTTAAATAATATTTTTATTTGTGTTTTTCTGTGGTTTCTTAATGGTGAGGTCAATATATCTGAATGACAGAAAATGAAGTAACAAATCTACCATACAATACACCAGTAACCTAAATACAACATATTGAACAGAAGTTCCATAAAAATATGCACACCATATTATTTGTAAAATTTTCTGAAACAACCAATGTAAAGAACTTGACTCATATCAGAAGTAAATACTTGGAAATTTTAATAATACTTCAAAAACTATTCTCCCAATTCTAGTACTTCAATAACCTTGTAAATTGTTTTGTTACTCCAAAAGATTAAATCATAATACGGATTAACAAGTGATAGTTTATAATTACAAAGTATTCTTCAAAAATGTATTTTTTATTCAAGAAAATTTAAGAAGTACTTATGTAATAAGCACTATTTCATTTCAATTACTAGGAGGTAGATTAGTTAGTAAAACAAAACTTTTCACTTTCATTGAGTTTATAGCCTAATTTAGGACTTGAAAACTTATATCACGCACACACAAATTTTATACACACATATGCATGCGGATAAAACAACACATTACATTATAATCAGAGACAGTTATTCATGTGTGCTATACAAATAGTAAAGGAATTTATTAATAGACTAAATGGAAAAAGGGGTACAGAAGTATTACAAAAAGCAGAAAACATTTTGAGATATTAATTTTGTGCCAAATTTAAGGAAAGAAGAAGATAAGTCATTTGAAATCTGGAGAAGAATATCTCACACAGAAAAAATATTCATTTGTGCACTCTACATGGGAACAAATTTGACATGTTGAGAGAAGTCAAGGCTATTCATGCAACTATAAGTAATATGTAAAAAGAGAGTGTTACAACAGAAAAGTTTTATATGTAGTAGCCAAAAATCATTTGCTAGTCAGAGTATAGGTCTCACAAATATGAAACATCCTAATCATTGGAGCCTATGAAAGATTTTTTGTTTGTTTGATTGTTTGTTGTTTTTTGGTACTGTGAATTGAACTCGGGTCCTTGTGCTTGCCAGGCAGGCAGTGGAACCACTGAGCTAAATCCCCAGCCCTTATGAAATATTGTTATAATGCAAAAGAAATTAAAAAGTTCATATGGAATTAAAGCTGCTTATTTGCTGAAATTGATATAAGGAAATTATAGATATCCAGATATCTATATTTGGATTTGTCCACTGCATTCACAAAACTCCTTTGAAGTAAAAGAAAAAGGAAGAACAGTCAGTTGTAGAGTTATAACAGGTAGGATACTTCAATAGTCACCTTGGGTTGTGATGATGGGGACCACAAACCAGAGAAGCTGGGTAGCCTAGAGATGTGTGAACAACGAGAAAATGTGTCGCTCTTGGAGCCTGCACTAGGAATACACACATGAATTTCATCCAGTGAGGCTCAGTTTTGATTTCTGTTGTTCATAATTAGAAGACAATAAATTTATGTTGACTTAAGCCACAATCTTTATGGAACTTTGTTTTAGCAGGATGCAAAATAGACCCCTTCATATATGGTCTCATATCCTTGGATAGTACTTTAGATTTTGTTCTAACTTTGTAGGAACCCACTAGATTATATTAAGCAGGAAAATAATGCAGTATATTTTCTTGATTCATAAAGATATTCTAGTTGATCCATAGAGAATAGAGCAGGAGCAAGTATTATAAGAAAGTCTAATTTTGAGGATATTGAAATAGTTTGTGTAAAAGATCCAAAAACATGGCTAAAGATTGTACCTATGTGATAGCATGTCATTGTATTCAAATAATACTTTACAGAGCAATTATTTTATATGTGGCTACATAATGTGTTCAGAAAGATAACTGAGTATAAGAAAGTAATTTGGAAATTCATGAATACTGACTGCTATGTTTTATATTTAGATGTCTCCCTAAAGACTCATGCACGCATAGGTTGTGCTTTGAGATGATTATATCACAACTGATACTCACGTGGAGATTTATCCACAGATGAGTTTACAGCTAAATGTGATGTTGGGAGGTGAAGCTTGCTCAGAGAAGTTGGGTTGCTGAGGGTGTGGCCTGGAAAAGTATACCTATCTCCCTCTGTTCTCTCTTTCTCTCTGAGCCCTGCTGCCATGAAAGAAGCCAGTCACATCTATCGTGCCCCTCTCTTACACGATGTAGCCTTGACGGTAGCTGATGATGGACTGAAACTTCTTCAAACTCTGAGCCAAAAATAAACCTTTCATCCTTTAAATTGCAGGTATCCAGTATTGGGTCTCAGTGAAAAGAAAATAGCCAAGACAAATGCATGCTATGTGAGTTAAGGAAACTTGAAATGAATAACTTAGTGGATTACAGATGTAGTAAAATAGAGCTAGGATCAAAACATGGAAAATTTTTATATGCAGAGCTAAAAATAAAAAGGAAGATTCAGAAATAAGATACATATGGAATGACTTTGGAAGTAAATACATATAAAATACATGTCCCGGAAGAAAACTGTAAAGTAGCACTGAAAGAAAGTAGTCCTAGGGCTTAAGGTTTGGCTCAGTGGTAGAGTTTGTGCCTTGGATGCTTGAAGTGCTAGGTTCAAACATCATGGTAGTAAGGGAAAAGAAAAAGTAAAACTGATTGATTGTGACAAATGCCATTGCAAAACAAGTCAGACAGCAATATACAAAATTAAAATGAACTTTGCGACATCTGAGTATTTCATATTTTTGAAATGTTTAGATTATCTCAAGTAATGAGAGTTACAGACTATACCACAAGAGTAAGAAAGGAATGTGAAAACGAAAATTGGTGGACAATGCTAAAGTACATTTTAGCATTTATTCAGATATTGAATGAAAATTTTCTCATGAACAAGATTCTTTTTTTATATTTTAAATTGAATTTATTGGTATATTCTAGGTAGACAGTACAGTTACATTCATTACTGGGATCTTGTACCTTTACATGCCAGGTCTTGGTTCTCATTTTTTTCCCATTGTCTCCACCCTCCCTTCACCCCCTCCTCCCCTCCCCACCTTCAAACACTTTAATTCCAGTTTTATATTTTCTCATATTTTTTTTCCTTTCCCCTTATTTCCCTTTCCCTATCCTTCTCACTATCCCTACAACTTTGGTCATTTTCTTCCTATTTCACATTGTTAATTGTCCCATTAGGATCTTGAGTACTATTTTAGTTTTTCACACCAGAGAAACTATTCAGTATTTGCATATGTGTGACTTATGTATTTCGCTTAGGAGTATATCCTCAAAATGTACCCATTTACCTATGAATGAATCAACTCTCTCATTCTTTATGGCTAAGTAGTATTCCACTTTATAGAAAAATCACATCTTATGTATCCAGTTTCCAACTGATGGGCAGATGGGCTGTTTCCAAGGTTTAGCTATTACAAACTGTTCTGCTATAAACATGGGTGTGCATATATCACTGTGGTATTATTCTTTTAATTCTTTTGGAAAGATACCCAACAGAGGCATGGCTGGGTCAAATGGAACCTCTAGCCCCAGCTCTTTGAGTTATCTCCATATTGATTTCCACAGTGGTAGCACCATTCTACACTCCCACCAACAATTGAGAAGGGTTCCTTTCTCCCCACAACTGCTCCAACATATGT
This sequence comes from Fukomys damarensis, assembly GCF_012274545.1. Classification (NCBI taxonomy): domain Eukaryota; kingdom Metazoa; phylum Chordata; class Mammalia; order Rodentia; family Bathyergidae; genus Fukomys; species Fukomys damarensis. Next base: position 32,927,962 of record NW_022900936.1, read on the forward strand.
TGTTGAGTGATTTGTTGATTGCAGCCATTCTTTGCGGGGTGAGGTGAAATCTCAGTGTTGTTTTCATCTGCATCTCTCGAATGACCAGTAATGTGGAGCATTTTTTCATATATTTACTTGCTGCTTTTACTTCTTTGTCTGAAAAATGTCTATTCATTTTGGATGCCCATTTTTGAATGGAGTCTTTACATTTGGGGGGGGGAGCTGATTGTTTTGAGATATTTATATATTCTAGATAATAGTCCTTTGTCTGAGGAGCAGCTGGTGAAAAGTTTTTCCCACATTGTAGGTTGTCTCTTAGCTCTGTTGAAGATTTCTTTTGCAGTACAGAACCTTTTTAATAAGATGAGATCCCAGTTTTTTATTCTTTCTGCTAGTTCCCGTGCTACTGAGGATTAGTTCATAAAGTCTTTTCCTATTCCAGTGGCTTCCAGAGTTCTGCCTTTCTTATCTTCCAGCAAGTTTAGTGTTTCTTTTTTTATATTTAGATCTTTAATCCACTTGGATTTTAATTTACTACATGGTGACAGATAAGGGTCTAGTTTTAATCTTTTGCAGGTTGAGATCCAGTTTTACCAACACCATTCATTAAAGAGGCTATCTTTCTTCCAGTGGGGACAGCCAGATCCTCTGTCAAAGATGAAGTAGCTGAGTGCATCTGTAGTTGTTTTTGTGTCTTCCAATCTGTTCCACTGACCCTCAGGTTTGTTTCTTTGCCAGTACCATGCTGTTTTTATTGCAGTGGCTTTGTAGTATAGTTTCAAATTGGGAATTGTTATACCCTTGCCATATGTCTGTTGCCTAGGATGGCTTTTGCTATTCTGGGTCTCTTCTGGTTCCAAATGAATTTTTGGATTCTCTCTTCTAGTTCTGTGAAGTATTGTGTTGGGATATCAATTGGTATTGCATTGAATCTGTATAGCAGTTTTGGTAGTATGGCCACTTTCACTATGTTGATTCTTCCTACCCAGGAGCAGGGGAGATCTTTCCATTTTCTTATATACTCCTTGATCTCTTTTTTTCAGAGTGCTGTAGTTTTCAGTGTAGAGGTCTTTTGCTTCTTCTGTTAGATTGATTCCCAGATTCTTCATTTTTTTGGAGGGTGCTATTGTGAAAGGAATTCCCTAATTTCTTTCTCAGTGAGTCTGTTGTTTGTGTTCAAGAAGGCTATTGATTTTTGGGTGTTGACCTTGTATATCCATCTACTCTGATAAAAGTGTTAATTAAGTCTAGAAGTCTTTTGGTGGAGTTTTTTGGGTCTTCAGTGTAGAGTATCATATCATCAGCAAATAATGACAGTTTAACTTCTTCCTTTCCAACCTTTATTGCTTTAATTTCTTTCTCTTATCTAATTGCTATGGCTAATGTTTCCAAATCTGTATCGAAGAGGAGTGGTGATAGTGGGAATCCTTGTCTTGTTCCTGATTTTAACATGAAGGTTTCCAGTTTTTTGCCATTTAATATGATGTTGGCTGTTGGTTTATCATAGATAGCCTTTATTAAGCTGAGACATAGAGCATATATTCCAATTTGTTGCAGAGTTTTCATTATGAATGGGTGTTGAATTTTTTTCAGATGATTTTTCTGCATCTATGGAGAGGATCATGTGGTTCTTGTCCTTGACTTTGTTAATGTAGTGTATTATATTTATTTACTTACCTACATTGAATCATCCTTGCATCCCTGGGATAAATCTGATTTGGTCAGGATGTATGATCTTCTTGATGATCCTCTGTATTCTGTTTGCTAGTATCTTATTGAGGATTTTTGCATCTATATTCATTAAGGAGATTGACCTGTAGTTCTCTTTTTTAGTTACATCTTTTCCAGGTTTGGGAATCAAAGTGATATTTGCTTCAAGGGATGAATTTGGAGGTATTGCTTCTCTTTCAATTTCATTAAAATGTGTAAAGAGCAATGGCAGTAGTTCCTCTCTAAATGTCTTGTAAAATTCAGCAGTGCATCCATCAGGACCTGCGGTGTTGTTTGCTGGTAAGTTTTAAATTACATTTTCAATTTCACTGATTGTGATTGGGTGTTTAAAATATTTTTATCTTCTTCATTCAACTTTGGTAAATCATAAGTATCTAGAAATCTGTCCATTTCTTCTGTATTTTCTGTTTTATTAGAGTACAGGTTCTCATAGTATATATTAATGATCCTCTATATTTCTGTCAAATCTGTTGTGATTTTGCCTTTTTCATTCCTGATTGTGTGAATCTGAGCCTTTTCTTTCCTTTTCTTGATAAGGTTTGCTAAGGGTTTGTCAATTTTATTTATTCTTTAAAAAAACCAACTCTTTGATTCATTTATTTTTTGTATTGTTTTCTTAGTTTCCATTGCATTGGTTTCTGCTCTAATCTTTATCATTTCCTCTCTTGTTTGAGCTTTGGGTTTTTCTTGCTCTTGTTTTTCTAGGAGTCTAAGAGTTATAGTTAGGTTGTTTATTTGATCTTGCTCTATTTTCCTAATGTGGTCATTCAGTGCTATGAATTTTCCACTCCTTTCATTGTGTCCCATAGATTCCTGTATGTTGTATTGGCATTTTCACTTATTTGTAAAAACTGTATGATTTCTTCTTACATTTCCTCTGTGATCCATTGATTGGTGAACAAGATTCTTTGCTAGAAGTTCCACATTATGAAAATCAATCCAGTATAGAATCAAGAAAAAATTTGGGGATGTCACAATATTTTGGTGACACAAACAAAATTAAAATGATTTGACTTTTATACTTGTTGTATTTTCTTCTACTTTTTTATGATTAAAACCTTTTTTCTTGACACCCAACAAAAATAAGAACAAAATAAAAAATTGATAGGGAGGGCAGGGTTAAGGGGAAAAAATGAGAATCAAGGCTTGTCATGTAGAGGTACAAGATCCCACCAATGAATGTAACTGTACTGTATCCCTAAAATGTACCAATAAACTCAATTAAAGCTAAAAAAATTGATATTTCAGTTTTATAATTTATTCAATTTAGTAATGTAAAATAACTTTAATAGCTCAAAGTCTAAACAACATAAAATTATATCTATAGCTGAAAATTTTAAGAAACCATTTATTTATGAAATGATTTAATTAGATATAAAGATATCCTAGGTTAATTGGAACTTTGACCCATAGTTAGATTTTAAATGCTAAAGTAATGTTATTGCCTATAAGTATGTTTTTAAATGACCGTGTTGTTTATATTTGGGTTTCTTGCTACTTAAATATTTTCATAGCTAGAATACATAAATATTCAATTTTAGAATTTCAAGATATGCTAAAATTGCTGGAAGTTGTAGTGTACAGCATCTACTTATCAGATGTCTATTTGCATCTCTAGCATGCATGTACTAAATATATCTATGCTTGTCTTTGTTTTACATTTTTAAAATTTTTTCTTGCAATTTAAGTGACACAGAATCTGAGAAGACATGAAATATGTTCTTGCAAAATTTGGTAAAGCTATTCAACATTCTTTTTTTGTCTGAAAGAGTTATATGTTGTTTACAAGGAGAAATACATAACATACAAAAATTAAAATACAACATTAATCATAATATTTCTCTCCCTTGATGGCATGTCCTTAGAAGCGATACTGGTAGAACTCAGTATTCTAAAGAAGTTTTACTCCTGTTCTCCCAGTCTCTCCAAATCCCTGAGTGTAATGGCAAGAGCACTTTGGGAACTTTCATCATTTCTTAGTAATACCATAAAAGTGGAAAGAGAAAAATTAAGACTTTTACTAATATTTAGAAGTAATGTGTCTGTTAACATCTACCACACTGATACTGGTTTACTATTGTGGAGATTAATATTTAATGTCTCAATATTATATTAACAATATTGGTCAAAATATAATATAATAAAGCACATACTTTAGCATAAACTTTACTTTAAAAATCTGAATCCTTTTATACATGACCAAATTAAGGAAAACAACAAGAAACCTTTTTACAATGTTTATGAGAGTGTGAACTAATGAAATCATTATACAAAACAGTATGTTTATCTTTAAAAAATTGAAAATATAAATTCAATCTGACTACTTATACATCTCCTGGATATATACCTAAAGGAATTAAAGACATCATACTATAGTGATTCATGAATACTTCTGTTTATATATGACCAATTCCCACTAGCCAAACTATGGAAATATTCTACTTGTTTAATATCACACAATGAAATAAAGAGAATGTGATATAATTTGCATAATGGAGTATCAGTCAAGAAGGAAAATTTTGAGTAATTTTTGAGAATATGGATGAAATTTTAGAGCATAATGTCAAGCCCAATATAAAAGTATTTATCACATGATTTATCTTATGTGAGAATTCCAGAATATGAAAATATTAGGATAAGTAAAAGACAGATGTTAATAAACACGGAGATATTTTGAATCTTGAAGATAAGGGGACCAAGAGATGAGGTAAAGAAAGGGTAAAGAGAAAAGGAAAGGGACATTGAAAATAATCAATATTTAAGTAAAAATTTCCTAAAACATATGTGATGCTATGTGTCACAAACATATATCAATTATAGACAATAAGGAGACTGAATATAATATCTGTTGTATAAGAAATTGTGAGTGAATTGCATGTGATATGAGTTATAAAAATAAAATATTGAAAGTTTTAGCATTTTGTTCCCTAATATAATGAAGGATATAATAATATGACTATCAAAGATATTTTTTAAATTAAAATTATTGGTATATTTAGGGATATAATATAATGACATTGATCATTGGAAATTTGTACCTTTGCATAATATACCTCCATTTTTATTTTATCCCCATTCCACCGCCCTCCTTTCAACTACCGCTCTCTATTTACAAACAATTTTTTTTCATGTTCTCATGTTAATTCCATTCCCTTCTTTCTTTCTCCTACCCATCTTAATTCACCTTCCCCTTTGGACCATTTGTTCCTATTTCACATTATTTATTATATATTGTGATACTGATTTACACTTTTAATTTCTCACACCTGAGAAACTATTTTGTACACTTGTGCCCTATTTATTTAGCTTAAGAGTACCACCTGAATATGCATCCATTTAACTATAAATGTCTCTAATTTCTCATTTTATGGCTGAGTAGTACTCCATTTTAGAAAAAAATCACATTTTCTTTATCCAGTCTCCAGGTGATGGGCGACTGAGCTGTTTGCCAGAATTAGTGATTAGACATTGTGCTAATAAGAACATGGGTGAACATATATTGGAGGTATTAATTCAATTAATTTGAGATGTGCAGCAGTAGAATAGCTAGGTCAAATGGTACCTCTAATATTATTTCTTTGAGGTATCTTCATACTGATTTCAACAGTGGTGGCACCAGTCTACGTCTCCATCAACAATGGAGAAAGGTTCATTTTTTTCCCACAACCTCACCAGCATTTGTTATTAGTTGATTTCATGCTAGCAGCCATACTTTCTGAGGTTAGGTGGAATCTCAGACTTGTTTTCATTTGCATCTCTTGAATGACCAATGATGTTGAATAATTTTTCATATGTTTATTTGCCATTTCTACTTCTTTCTCTACGACATGTCTGTTCATTTTAGATGACCATTTTTTATTGGATCTCTAAATTTAGGAGGTAAGGTTTTTTTAAAATTCTTTATGCATTCTAGACAATAGAACTCGGTCTGAGAAATGGCTGGTAGATTTTTTTCCCCACATTGTAGGTTGCCTCTTCACACTGTTGGTGGTTTCTCTTGCTGTGCAGAAACTATTAAGAAGAGATCCTACTTATTTATTCTTTGTGCTAGTTCACATGCAACTGAGGTTTTGTTCATGAAATCTTTTCCTATACCATTGTCTTCCAGAGTTCTACCTAACCTCTTTTACAGTAGGTTTAGTGTTTCCATTTTAAAATTCAGATCTTTAATCCATTTCGATTTTATTTTAGTGCATGGTGAGAGATATACGTCTAGTTTTAATCTTTGGCAAGGTGAAACTCAATTTTTATAGTACTGATTATTAAAGAGTCTGTCTTTCCTCCAGTGAGGTTGTCTGTTTGCTTTTTCAAAGATGAGGTGGCTGAGAATGTCTGGAGTTGTTTTTAATCAGTTTTACTGATCCTCAAGTCTATTCCTTTCTCAGTATCATGCTGTTTTTATCACAGTAGCTTTGTCATATAGTTTCAAGCTGGGGATTGTGATACCTCCTACCTTGTCTTTATTGCCTAGAATTGCTTTTTCTATTCTGGGTCTCTTCTTGCTCCAAAAGAAATTTTGGATTATTTTCCAAGGTCTGTGAAGTATGCTATTGGAATTTCAATTGGGATTGCTTTGAATCTGGATAGCAGTTTTGGAAGTATGGCCATTTTCAGTATATTGATTCTTCCTGCCCATGAGCAAGGGATGTCTTTCCCTTTACTGATATTCTCTCTCTTCAATCTCTTTTTTCAGAATGCAATAGTTTTCAAAGTAAAGAGAGGTTTTGATTTCTTTTGTTAGGTTGATTCCTAGGAATGTCATATTTGGGGGACACTATTGTGAAGAAGGTTTTATTTCCAGTTCCTTTTTCAGTGAGTCTGTTATTCATGTACAAGGAAGCTGTTGATTTTTGTATGGTGAACTTCTATCCAGCTATTCTACTGAATTTGATTATTAAGTTTAGAAGACTTTTGGGGTTCTTGCAGCCTTCTATATGGACTATCATGTGATCTACAAATAATGACAATTTGGTTTCTTCATTCGGTATGGTCTTGGCTTTTTCTTTCATTGATGGCTTTTATCAGGTTGAGGCAGAGACCATCTATTCCAATATTCTGTAGAACTTTTTTTCATTAATAAGAGTTGGACTTTGCCAAATGATTTTTCTTCATCTTTTCTGATGACTATATGGATTTTGTCCTTTGCTTTATATTACATTTATTGATTTGTCTATGTTGAATTATTCCTGCATCCTTGGGATGAGTCCCACCTTTTCAAGGTGTATGTTCTTCTCAAGGATCTTCTACATTCTATTCACCAGTATTGTATTATTCATTAGTTAAATAGGTCTATAGTTCTCTGTTTCTGTTGAGTCTTTCTCTGTTTTGGGTTTCTTGGGTGATACTTGCTTCCAGGAATGAATTTGGAAGTATTGCTTCCCTTTCAATTTTATTGAAGAGTTTCTTTTTTAAAAGATAATTTTATTGGTATATTTTAGGAAAATATAATGATATTCATCATTGGAAATTTGTGTGATAAATAATACATCTTTAGAAAAGAGATCAAAGACCTCTGAAAACTATAGCACTCTGAAAAAAGAGATCAAAGAGCATGTTAGGAAATGGAAAGAGATCCTTTGCTCCAGGGTAGGAAGAATCAGCATAGTGTAAATAGCCATACTTCCAAAACTGCTATACAGATTCAATGCAATCTTAATTGAAATTCCAGCAGCGACTTCACAGACCATGAGAAAACAATGCAAAACTTCATTTGGAACAACAAGAGATCTAGAACAGCAAAAGCAATTCTAGGCAATAAAGACAAGGTATGCGGTATCATAAACCCCAGCTCGAAAATGTACTACAAAGCTACTGTGAAAAAAATAGCATGGTATTGACAAAGAAACAGACCTGAGGATCAGTGGAACCAATTAAAAAAATGCAGAAACAATTCCAGACAGTCTCATCCACCTCATCTTTGACAAAGGAAACAGACACCCCCACAGGAGGAAAGACAGCCTCTTTAATAAATGGTGTTATAGAAATTGGGTTTCAGCTTCGAAAGATTAAAACTAGACGTATATCTCTCACCATGCACTAAAATATAATAGAAATGGATTAAAGATCTCCATATTAAAGTAGAAACACTAAACTGCCCATAAGAGAGGTTAGGTATAACTCTGGAAGACATTGGCGTGCGAAAAGATTTTTATGACATAACCTCAGTTTCATGTGAACTAGCATAAAGGATCAACAAGGGGGATCTCTTCTTATTAAAATACTTTTGCACAGTGTGAAGAAACACAATGTGGGGGCCGGGGATTTAGCTCAGCAGTTCAGTGGCCTGCCTTGCAAGCGCAAGGATCTGAGTTCAATCCCCGGTACCAAAAAAACAAAAAA